>NC_086157.1:55982573-56288648 GCF_035149785.1 Candoia aspera | reverse complement strand
TCTTTGGTTTGTAAGTATCCAGCTTTACCAGAGAGTTAATACTGAATTTAGGGGGAATTTCAGTTACAAATATATTTTGTAAACCCTGAAAAATTCATATTCATTGGGAACACTGACAGCCTCCTAAATATGAGGTTCAGAAAAAGAGAGAGAGAAAGAGCTTCAGTAAATTAATCTGGAATTGAGAATTCCCAAAATTGTATTATAATATTTATTATGAAACAAACCAGCTGTGTAACCAGCCTGAAAATCATATATACATAAACTTCTTATATCTAAGAAGTGAAATGCTCAGTCAAGTAGCAATGTTAAACATGAGCAATTTTAAGTGGTGTTTCCATATATCTCTATGTATCATCTCCATTTGATATATATCACCATATATCCATTTGTATTTTCATAAAGCCCATTTAGATCAACAGTGCCTACTTCCATTTAACAATGTTTTATTTTAGTGGTCCAGATATAATCATTTACCACTGGAGAATATGCTTGTGCAAATGCCATGTGTCTCTATTACCTAGTGTATCATTAATTTATAGCTGTTATCTGTAACATAATCAATCAATGAAGGGCAGCTATTCCTGCTAAGTTCACAAGTTGGTCAACCATTTTATGAGTTTAAATATTCAACAAACAATGGATTTTTAATAAGATCTTTATGGGAAGAGCACTACACCTTTCAAATTGAAGGATTTTTTTAAGCAGCAAACAATAGCAAAATCATTTGTTCATTTGTCAGCATGGTCTTGTCATTTCATTAATCTTTTGGTGTCTTTCACTGAAATCTAGAAACTCTCACTTTCCAATAGGAAAATAACAGGTTCTTGATTTCTGCTGCAATTTTTTTTGTCCATTCCAGGGCCGCACCTAGGGTCTGTGTCACCCGGGGCAAACATGGATTCCGTGCCCATTTTGGCGCCCCCCCTGTGCTCATTTTGGCATTCCCCAGTGCAGTGCCCGGGGCACATGCCCCGCCTGCCCCCCCCTAGTTGTGGCCCTGGTCCATTCTGTCATAATAAAGACTCTGAATTATGAGCAGCTTTCTGCAACTTCAACTGGACATAAAATATCACAATTGGAATCTTCAAGTCTCTCTATCCTCTCAACATATAATTAGAATCTTGGAATCTCTCTGTCCTCTCTACTTTGAGAGGACCAAAAGACACAATTTTCCTCTTTTAGTGGGAAAACAAAGTTGGAGCAATTATTACACTGGAGTTTTTCCACTTGATTAATATAAACAAATATTGCTAAAAATAATAATGAAGAACCTGCATGCATAACTTGTGATCAGAACCGTACATTTTCACTACATACATCTTGGTTTAAATCTGCTCTTAGCCTTCAAGTTCCTGGGATGTCTTTTGCCTAGTCATTTACTCTCAATCTGATCCTTAGGTTGCTTCTTCAAATGGCTGGGTGAGAAAAGGTCTTGAGCTCCATGGAAGGAAGAATAATGGTAAGAAGACGGAATGGGAGGATAAAATAAATAGATGAGATAGTAGGAGTGGGAGAACTAAATACAAAGATATATCATTAATTATATCCATTATCCATGAACATATGCCCCATGGGAAATCATCCATAATCCTTGTTCCAATCTGAGATACATTAACTCACTAATCAATTTTAGTTCTTCAGCTTCTCACTTTATTTGATCATTTTTGTTCTTCTTTATATATAGTAAGATACAGATTATGTTCTCTGGGAAGACCGAACTACCCCAGGAATTTGTGAAAGAGGAAATAATAGTCTCTTCTCTTCTCAATAGTCTCATTTAGGTTTGCACTAGATCTTTGACCGCAAACATGATAAATAAATTGCACTGAAAATTAATTTCGTGGTGAAAGACTCCAATGTTCTTCCTCCAGCTATTGTTCCATGGTAGACAAACATTAAAAGTGGTAATTTCTCTTTTTAATGATAGAGCAAATAATTATTTTCTGCATTTTTATAGATATGTTGGTTAATTCAGCCAGCAGCAAAAGAAGATCTATTTGCAGAATATCATTGCTTCAGAATGGCTTATATTTTAAAGTTTTTCCTATGGTATAATTATAATTTATACAGATATCCAGAATTACAATTTGTTTCCATAAGAGGTTTCCAACAGTTTTGCTCTTCCCTTGTCTAGTGTCAAACAGTGCATTACAAATAAAAAGGCTAACTATCACAGAAGAAAAACATAAAATATATTTACAAGTTTCTGTCTATATTACATATTTAATACAGTCCAGTAATAACATACTGTAAAACATTTTATAAGGTATTTACAGAATACATAGGTAGAATTTAAAATAGAATAATAAACTAAAAAAAACCAATCAGTACTTTTAAAAAACCTGCTTTTTGAGGGACCACATAGGTAGGTATTCAAAGGAGACTCCCACATCAGTCACTCCTGTAATGTTAGACCAAGAAGCTGCATCCACTTTACTCATATCAACAGCAGATATTTCCTCTTTTATATCCTCAAAGGATGGATAAATTGAAATGGAAAGAGATGCTATTTATGGTAAGTTTGAGGTTTACTTCCTCAACCTACCATTGCCTGGATGTGTTGGAACTGCAACATCAGGAAAATGGCAGGAAGGCTGGTACAGATCTTCATAGGTCAGAAACAGCGGACTAGGTAGACCTGGCATTAAGCTCCACTGAGCTCCATAGTTCTTATTTCTGGAAAAAGAGAGGTCTCTTTATGAAAATATTGGTTCTGTCAACAAACTTCCTATTAATAGAACCACAAGATTCAAAGCTTAGAGTACTTGTTGATCTCCTTTGTAGGGAAAGGCTATTGCTTTCATACATATTTACACAAAGCACACACTGACATACAACACCAAATATGGGGAATAGGCATAATTCACCTGCTCTATTGGACCACTTAGCATGCAAGGACTTTAGAGCAAGTCCCTTTTCTCTCCCCAAAGTCCACTCCCTGTGATGAACTGCATTTGCAAGAACTTCAGACATAAACTTACAAAGAAGTTCTGTCTTGGGGACCCTAAACCTTCCCTATGATTGAAGGTGACCTAGCATGGATATCTGCAAGCTTCATGGTAAAGAGGCTCCACTTAATGCCGGATGAAGCTTGAATTTTGGTTCTGTCCAAGTGCAAAGTCAAGGGGAAGATCCAGTCATCAGCTCAATCTAGTTCCCAACAATGGCTCCAAACATTTTTTCTATCTGACCTTTTCCCCCAAGTACTTTGGATTTCTTCTAACATTTTAATAAATATTAAACAGCAATGACAATAGATGGGATTCTCATAATATAAATTTAGTGTTTTAAAGGTATGATACAACCTGGGGTCACTTTCCCAATATGTGCTAGAGGTGGCTTGTACCAGCTTGTGACAGCTGATTGTTAAATTTTCAGCAACTCTGTGAGCAAGTTGAGAGCAGAGTTGAGCCACAATGCTTAGCATGCTGATCAGCTGTTTGGGGCTCACTCTGTGGCATGGCAGCAGCAATGGAACTAACAGACCCAGTTGTACACTTTTCAGCACACCACTGCATTTTTCCATCACCAAATATGAGACAGCTTTTACTAACCATCTGTTTTCGGGAAAGGGTTTGTGATATCTTTGCAAAACAGTCTCATTCTGTGCGCACATATTAATGATTGCAATAAGTATATGGCCTCATATCCTCCTGGGCTAGTTCAATGGCCTATTAACCAACCTAGCTAGTCCTCAGTTTGTCAAGGCTATTAGTCTCAGGTACAGTTGGCTTACAGTTATTGGTCATCTCTGTTCTTGGGGAACACTGAAATGTTGAAACTAGAATTACACAGATTCTATTAAAAAAAATCCCAGAGTATTGTATATGAAGAAAAAGCATTTTCTAATTTACCTTTTCCTATCACCTTCAAACTAGCAGAAACAAAAATGCAAGCTATGTTTTAAAATTAATATGTTTTCAGTCAGGGTCAAATGTCATTTAGAAGTTGTATTTGATTAGTTCATTAAATAGTGGATAGACTATAAGAACAAAACAAAAGCAAACACCTGCTGTAAAATATAGTGATATTGTTTGGTGAAGAAACAATATAAGTTTGAGCTGAAAGAAACTTGCAGAAATCATTATGTTATATATAAAAATATCTGTACAAACTAAAATTATACATTATACAAACCATTATAAGAGAGAAAATTAACTTTTGGAAAAATCCTTTAATTCAGTAGTGAAAAAAAAATTGCAACTCTATTAAATTACCCCACTTTTAGGCAACCCGTCTGTAATTTTATTGATAATTTTACTAATGGAGTATGGTTATTTGGGGGATATTTTTGTCTCAATGTTTTATTGCATACCACCCATAATCTTTTGAGGGGGTGGTAAAGAAGTTTTTTCCTCAGTCAATCAATCTCTAAAATAATTCAGGATGCTGCTGAAGGAATTCCCAACCACTTCCCTGGTTTTTTTTTTCCACAGAAATTCATAGATACTGATACCCTAGCAGGTTTATAGATGTCTCTCCTTCCAGCATATGTTTGAAAAAAGATTAGGAAATTAATATTAAAAAGCAATGATATATCTAGACCTCTTTCAGTCAGGTTTCAGACCGGTTATGGGACGGAAACAGCATTGGGCGCACTTATGGATGATCTCTGGCGGGAGCAGGATGGAGGCAGTGCATCCATCCTGGCTCTTCTTGACCTCTCAGCAGCTTTCGATGCCATCGACCATGGTATCCTTTTCGGTCGGCTCAGGGAGTTGGAGGTGGGCGGCGTAGTCTTGCGCTGGTTTGCCTCCTTCCTCCAGGGCTGGTCCCAGTCGGTGTTGATAGAGGAGGAGAGATTGGCCCCACAGCCCCTTCTTTGTGGGGTGCTGCAGGGATCATTACTCTCCCCCCTCCTTTTTAACATCTACATGAAACCGCTGGGTGAGATCATTCGTCACCATGGGATGAGGTATCATCAGTATCCTGATGATACTCAGTTGTACATCTCCATCCCGGGTGAAGTAAGTGATGCCGTGGCCACCCTTTCCGAGCGTCTGGGGGCTGTGGGGCCTGGATGGGGAACAACAGGCTTCGACTGAACCCTAGTAAGATGGAGTGGCTGTGGATTAATGGCACCTCATGTCCCAGGAACTTGTCATCTTTAGTGCTGGATGGGGCTGCACTACCCCAGACAGATCCAGTACGTAACTTGGGGGTCCTCTTGGACTCACAACTCCTGCTCGAAGAGCAGGTGGCAGTCGTGGCCAGGAGGGCCTTTGCGCAACTTCGTGTTGTGCACCAGTTACACCCTTTCCTGGACCAAGAGGCTCTCCGAACAATCACTCAGGCCCTGGTCATCTCCTATATAGATTACTGTAATGCGCTCTACATGAGGCTACCCTTGAAAAATATCCAGAAGCTACAGCTGGTCCAGAATGTGGCCGTGTGGACAATCTTGCTCCAAGATTTGCACACATAACACCTTTGTTGCGTGAGCTCCACTGGGTCCCAGTTTGCTTCTGGGTCCAATTCAAGGTGTTGGTTATCACTTTTAAAGCCCTACATGGCATGGGACCAGGATATCTGAGGGACCGTCTCATCCCTATTACATCAACCCACCCCATCCAGTCATGCAGGGAGGGCATGTTATGGGCCCCATCTATAAAAGAATTCCATCTAGCGGGTCTCGGAAGCATGCCTTCTCTGCTGTAGCTCCCGCCCTTTGGAACATCCTTCCCCCAGAGGTGAGACAACCCCCTCGCTCCTGGACTTCTGCAAAAGATTAAAGACCTGGTTTTGTAGGCAGGCTTGGAATGGGAGGGCAAATAATTACACCTGGGGATGACTAGTGCCATGAAGTGATCCCGAGGGACCTACCACACTGATTAAGATCTCTTCGCCATGTAGATTTTATTATATTTATATTTTTATTGTATTTTTAATTGTACTGGTTTTATATTTTAATCTTGTTTTATTGTAAGCTGCCCAGAGTCCCCCCGTTGGGGAGGGATAAGCAGTGAATAAATTTATTAAATAAATAAATAAATAAAATGATATACTGACATGGTTCATTTGGTTACCTCAGGATGTTGACCACAGTTCTGCTGTTCTCAACAGCATGAAGCACTGATTTTTTTAAATTTATTTTCTATCCCGCCTTTATTATTTTTATAAATAACTCAAGGCAGCGAACATACTTAACATTCCTTCTTCCTCCTTTTTTCCCCACAACAACAACCCTGTGAGGTGAGTTGGGCTGAGAGAGTGTGACTGTGTCATGAGTGCCGTTGAGCTGAAGACATCAGCACAACGGCACACATGACAATAACGAGGAAGCAGAGGAGGGGCTCAAGATAAGCATAGCACGCACAACAACAGCCACAGACTCTAGCCGGAGGAAGCAGCCATCAGAACACAAAGGAGAAAGAAGAAAATACAAAGGCTAAGCGGATCGCGAGGCACACCCAAGCTGTTAGCACAAGCGCAACGGAGATCGCCCAGCTGACAGCAATCACCGGCTGAATGAGGAAACCGATGATGGGCGATCCCGGAGCACCAGCTGGGGCCTCGCAACCCTTCACACACCGGCAAGACAGCATGCAGGACAAAGGGGGGATGACGTAACCCAGGGTGAGGGGGCGCTGACCGGCGCGGGGTATTTAAACCCCGCACCGGCGCACTCCTCTCACTCTCAGCTTTTTTCGTAACTGACACTACGCACGAAATAAACCGGAACCTGCTTTCATATGAATCAGCGTCTGCGTTTTACTCTGCGGTAGGCAGTGCATGACAGACTGGCCCAAAGTCACCCAGCTGGCTTTCATGCCTAAGGCAGGACTAGAACTCTCAATCTCCTGGTTTCTAGCCCATTGCCTTAACCACTAGACCCAGCTGCCAGGCAAACATTAATGTCTTCACTCTGGGAACTTTTTTTTTTTATAACTAGGAACTAGAACATTTTGTTAGTCTTCTTATAAAGGGGGAAACAAAGATGAGGGCTTTAATTTCAGTATGTATTACTTCTCCTTTCAAAGACATAATCATAATCATAATTACAACAGATCAGTGCAGGAACGAAAATGGCAAAGTGGTCCAGCTTCATTAGAATCAATGAAACACTTGACACAGGAGAGCACTGTTTTCTTTGCTAAAGGTGATGGTGACCTGGCCGTGTGGTGACATATTTTCCTTTTCCACAAAGAAACTATTCAGAAATTACCTGGCAAAGAGTCCCATTGAACATAATAGGACCTAGTTCTGAGCAGACACACAGAAAATCACACTGTTAGGAAGACCAACTGAACATCAAAAAGGAGCAAGGTGGTTCGATGGGTTTTCTGAGGAACAGCCAAATATATTTGCCTCCTATGGATAAAAGTGTCAAAGAAATGAGATTATTTCCCAGCACCTAGCAAATGGAGTGAAATCATGAACCATTTTCCTTGGAATTAATTCCAGTGTATAATTTTTCTCTCTATTTGCTTCATTATAACTACAGGGGCAAGAATACCTTAAGTTGTGGAAAGTATTCAGTTGAAAGATAACATAGAATTTTCCCACATTCCCTTGTTTAACTTCTTGCTTGTTTAACATGCCCTAGGACCTGAACTGTCACATAACAGCCACAAGATCTTCAGCAGTTATTTATGTGGATGCTTAAAGGAGAAGGTGGAAACTTATGTGCTATGTTGAAAATTCTCCAGAGACACATTAATATGATGTCTAGTCTGGATATTAGGCATGACATTGAACCTGCAGGAAGTTCATAAACTGGGCTGATAAAGCTCACTGGTTTTGCATCCTGATGCCAAGGGAAACAGCTATTCATTATTTCCAAGTATGAATACACAGTCTCTGAGAATAACCTGTGGTTTTGTCAGATAGAACTTTGCAGAATTTACAAAACCTAGGTTTTAGACATTTTTCTAATCAAACTTACTCAGCAGTCACTACTCTCATTCATTCTTGGGTTTCTGAATAGCCAGGTTACTTTTTCTGTACTGTCTTGTCTCATTCCTGCCCATTCATGTCACTTAACAGAATAGTTTTTCCTATGGATCACTTTCATTCAGAATGCGGCACATTTTTTTTTCCAAACTATATCTCTCTTTCTTCTATTACTATTACTCATTAGACAGTAACATGCAGTTGTTACCAACCTTTCATATGCACCCACCACAGATTAGATCACACCAATTAATACTTTTTGACATACATTTTTGCCTTTTTTTCATAATTAAACCTACACTTTTACTTCCCTGTAAGTATTAATCAACCCCATTCCACAAGATCAGATTACTTTCACTGAGATCAATTATATCCTTTCCCTTTCTCTTAGTTCAACTGAGAAGCAACTTTCCTTCATTTCATTACATTATTTCATACTATTTTCATTTACTTTCTTACATTTCCAGTCCCAATCTTCCTTATGCCATGGTTGTTACCAAATGCAGCACTAGGTATTGACCTCTGTCACCTGTCATGGCTTTGGTCTATTGAGATTTTCACATAAGTCTTCTTAATAAGCTGCAGAAAGTGCAGACTACATTAACAGCCTTAGTTACCATCATGGAACATTCAGTTTGGGCACATTTTGGCCAGTATGCCACAAGGGCAACAAAAACCTTGCTTTATTCCAGGCACGCTCACAGTATCCTATGCAAGCTAAGATCGTCAATCTAGAGGCTACCTTGCAAGCTAATATGGGTTGACCACATTCCTCAGAGACACATGCAAGGTACTGGCACACTTTCTATGGTGCTGTTAAAGTAATGGTGTAAGTATACTAAATCTTGACATGTTTTGTAAAAAATACAGTACAAATACAGAAACTGCAGATTCTTTTCTTTATATTTTCTTTATGTTTACTGTTTTGTTTAAAAATATAATCACAAGCTCCCCCCAATAGTTTTTCTAATGAAGACCTTGGCTAATTGGAGAGGCAAGCTGATTAAATCCAAACTGAATTTGCAGATTCGCTGTGTTTTCATTTCTTTTCTAAATTGCTTATGTTTAACTTCATTATTGCTTGTCATAATATAGATAGCCTATCTGTAACATCAAGAAGCACATTTATGGAAATAATTGACATAATATAATTAGTGACTTGGGGGTCATAATAAAATTAGTGACAGTATGTATCAGCCATAAACCACACATACATGCTAGCATAACAATTTTATCCAATAATCATTTTTCAGAGCTATTATTTACAGAAAGATATAGATTGTGTTATGATAGTCCAACCAAATGGTGATCAAGACGTGAGTTATGGTCAGCATGACATCTTGGTCTTGGTATGGTCTAGTAACTGGTGCACTAGTTGAATCTGGGTAAAGGATTCCACCTGCTATTTGACCAGTAGCTGAGATTCCAGCAGGACTCCCAAGTCATATTATTATTATTATTATTATTCAAATTTTGCTACTGCCCATCTCCCCCAAAAGAGGGACTCTGGGTGGTTCAAGTCATGAAATACCTCCTTTGGGGTGACTGTGATTCCAACCACAGGAATTATCAGGATTGATGCTTAGTGATAAATAGCACTCCATTAGTAGGATTTAGTCTGAGCTTGTTTGGTCCCATCAAAATTCTCAAAGCCTCTAAGCACTGTTCAGGACATGGCATCTCCATCCTGGTCTGGAGTGGTGATATACAACAGGTATCATTAGCATATTGATGATGCCTTCTCCTTTACTGACAAATGACATTTCTCAGGAGTTTTATGTACATGTTAAATAGCATCAACAGGGACGCGGTGGCGCTGCAGGTTAAACCGCTGAGCTGTCGATCGGAAGGTCGGCGGTTCGAAACCGCGCGGCGGGGTGAGCTCCCGTTGTTAATCCCAGCTCCTGCTCACCTAGCAGTTCGAAAACATGCAAATGTGAGTAGATCAATAGGTACCTCTTCGGCGGGAAGGTAACGGCGTTCCGTGTCGTCATGCTGGCCACATGACCCGGAAGTGTCTATGACAACGCCGGCTCCAAGGCTTAGAAACGGAGATGAGCACCGCCCCCTAGAGTCGGACTCGACTGGACTTTACGTCAAGGGAAACCTTTACCTTTACCCTAAATAGCATCAGGGAGAGTACAAAAGTTGGCATACCCATGACTTCAGCACTCTCCCCTCTTCTGCATCATGACAACTTATTGAAACCACCCACTTAGGTAGGAGTGGAACTCCCGAACTCTTAATACTTCCAAGTCTTCCAGAAAGATACCATCATCTGAAGAAGAAGATAGGATGGGCATGGATCAAGTCCAAAGATGGTGGAGTTTGAACTTCAAAGAAGCCTATTTATAAACTCAAAGAAAATCTATGTTGGAGCAGTCTCATCCAGAGCTCTGGCAAATGTGTGTACCACAGATCAACCAGGTATGATATGGAATGCTCTAGATTGCTAGATTGCTCTTGTTTTTGTTTTATAGTAGAGATGAGCAATGTGAACTCCTCCAGATGTTATTGAACCATCCCTCAGTATTGTCCAGGTCAGCTAGAGCTGCTGAATTTGACATACTGCCTTATATTATCTCATCTTATGTGATAAGATAGGATGCTATTCTACAACTATAGTAACGGGACAAAGGAGCTTAAACTTCTCTGGGTTCACTATAATTAGAGCATTGTTTTGTCATAGGCACCGATATAGCTTTTTGCTAAATGTTACATTTCTTAGTTTCATTTCTCTATCTAATGAATTCCATTTTAGGCTTCCAGCTTTGAAAGATAGGTAATCTAAGCAGCTTTATTCTGTATAGTATTTTGCCATTCTTATCTCTTTCTGACAAAACCAATAACAACTAGTCAACAGTTCAGGAAAATGCCATCTCAGATTCTTTGCTAACAGTATAAAATAGGAAAAACATAACTGTACTTTCTAAGAGAAACAAGTGATTCAGCTATTTACAAATGAAACAACATAAGGAAGCAGTTACAAAATATCTTGGGAATAAAAACAGCAGGAGAGAGACAGGTAATTTAAGTATTGGAGGAAAAAGATGAAAACTAAAAACTAAAAAAGAAATTAAGGAACTATGGTATTTGGTAAGGAAGTATTCGTTGCATGTTCTGAAGACACTTTAACAATTTTATCTAAGAGAAGCCTTCATTTTAAAAATTTGCTGCAAGATCCAAAGGCTTCTCTGTCTTGTAGTAATTATATGTCCTTGCTCTTTGTGTACTATGTCCTCAAACCATATATCTGCATGCAAATTAGATGTATATATTTATGTATTTTACAAAGGCTCCCTGAAAGAGCTAGGTATTCAAGGCCCTTCAGAAATATAATAAAGACAGTCCTTATATTTGACTACAGACTATCCAGGAGGAGGACAATATCACCAAAAAGGCTTGACATCAGCGATCTGGAAGATGACATTCCTTCTGGGATTGGACTCTTAGCACGCTTTTCTTGCTTGGACTTACTGGATAGACAGATTTGATCCAGAGCATGCAGTTTGAGATACCCAGCCCCTAAGCTATGCAGGGCTTTGAAGATAATCACCAGCACCTTGACTTGTATCCAGAAGTTAGCTGGCAACCAACGTAGCTCCTGCAGTAGAAGTATTAGATGGGTAAATCCTAGGCACAGTCATAACTAGCTAGGCCACCACAGGCTGAATGAGCTGCAGCTTCTGAGCGGTTTTCAGGGCAGCACCATGTAAAGTGCATTGCAATTGTTCAAGTTTAGATGACAGTCACTCATGACTGTCAACAAAGCACATAGAATGGCTCCGGGGTTGGGGAAGAAGGGAAAGGCGATGCATGCTGGTATATGAATGGTCTGAAATATACATAGTGCATTTCACCTGTCTGTTGCTCCCACATACTAACCACTGGTGTTTCAGCATGGATACTTTACTGCTGTCTTTTTTAAACAATATCTACTGAACTTTTATTGCATTGCATTTTCTTTGAATCAGAAGCACTTTATTTTAATTGAAATTAATAATAATTAATTATATCACGCTTTTCAGTTATGATGAAAAGCAAAGTAAGTATCAAAGAACAGGCTTTAATACTACTGCTAAGAAGGTTAAATATGTAGGAATTTTCTAGACAAAAAAACAAAAAAGCCCTATTTATTTACCTACTTGGAAACATGACAACAGATATTTCTAGATGGAAACAATTAAACTTGTCTTGGGTAGGAAGAATCACAGTTGATTCACAGTTATCAAGACTAAATTTTATTTTCAACTGATTCCAGTGTTTATTGAGAAGAAGGTATTAAATGACTGGCACAGACAAGAAATGAATTATATATGGTCCAATAAAAGGCCAAGGATAAGATTTTAAGAACTTGCAGGATTGAAGAGAATGAGGCCATCTGAAGGCTCCAAATTTCAGACTGTTTAGCTGTTTCAGAATGCATTATACTTCCTAATGGTTCCATTACCTCCACTGAAGGGGTTGCATAGATATATTGGATTGACAGACAAAGGATGAAAGTATTTACAAGAGACTATGCAACTATGCAATAATTAGTGATGTACTGAATGTTTGGGGAAATGCAGAAAAAGAATATGTCTAGATTTCTCCACTCCTGCTTAGTTATTAAATGCCTATTTTTATGAAGATGAAAGTACTAAGAAATTTACTCAGTGGAGAGACAACGTGTTTAGACTGTAAGATTTCATTGTTAACAGGACAAAGATAAGATCTCTAGAGTCTCTTACTACAGAGTGCTCTTCTACATTCATCTGGTTTCAGTATTTTCAGTATTATCAATAAAAGAATTACAGACACAAGGGAGAATATGGAGAAGTTTGGCTGAATTTGAAAATATGAAATACAACTCAAAACCCAAACAAGACAAAGACAAAAACTGTACAATTAATTGTATGAGAAATCTGAACAGAGTCATAGAGATGTCATAGAATGGGAATTTGAATGGAAAAAAAATATCAATTTTACTTCAAATATTATGCTTAGAGAGAACCAGTATAAAATGTTTTACATTGGTACATCACTCTAGTCTTGTTTGCTAAAATGAATAATTCTTTTTTCCCAAAAATGTTGGAAATGAAATGTAATATAATGAACAGGTTAGATTTTTTCCCCCCATACATAGTGGCAATGTTGTATAGCTCTAGAATACTGAAAAATGATTCATTGTAGAATTGAACAAATCCTGAAAGCTGAAATCCCATTCCAACCTAAGATATACTTATTAAATTTCACTAAACCACATATTCCTTCAAAATAAACTGAATTGGCATTTTATTTTGTTAATGGCTGCAAGGATTCTATATGCTTTTTATTGGAAAAATCTTTGATACATGGCAAACTAAATTGTGGGAGTATGGCTTTATGTGTAGAATAACTTCATATTTAAAAAGTTAATCTGATGTAGAATTTAATTCTACATGGAATTATACCACATGGAATTGTACCACATCTGAAATTTACCTTTTAGAGCTTATATCCTATCCTAATTCAATGCATCATTTACAGTATTGATTTATGTATTGTTTATCACTTACTTTCATTTTTTTTAATGATCTGAACTGATTTAATCAAGTACTTGTAGCTTAAAGTTTAATAGGGTCATATTTGATTTGAAAATGGATATGAAATATCTCATAGTATTATATGCTTTTAATAATGATTTCAGAATATATTAGTATTAAGATATTTCCAAATTCTTTTTTATCTACCTATATTTCACTATCTGTACTTGATTCTTTTATTTGTATTATCTATTTCTTATACTATTTCAAAAATATATTTAAAAGTGACCTCAATATAAGATTTGAGGAAGAATTAGTCTGCACTGGCCTCTGATGGTCAAGCAGGGGACATAAGCTGATATATTGGTGGTGGTGAAGTCAACGAGGTCATGAGAATGAAGGACTGAAATCCACTAGTAGTTAAAGATTGTTACTAGTTTAAAAACAGGGAGCCATTTCATAAAATTGAGATATGTGGTGGCACAAATAATTTTGAGAAATGATTATACACCAGAGAGTCTGTAATTTTAAGAAAGGACGATAGAAACTGAAGTAGAGAGCATAATGTAAAATGACTAAAAACAAAGGAGTAGATTTCTGTGAAATTTGATTTGAACTATTATGCCATGTTTTGGCTGCAAAAATCTTTGCTGCCATTGAGTGATCAACCAGATTTATTTTGTGTAGCCCAGATATGATATGGATATATCATTTATATTAAATTGGGGGAAAAAACTGAAATGGCAAAATATTACCTGTTCTTATGTAAATTGTCTGGTATTTTCTTAGTCAGCTCTAGAATAATGCTGATTTACATATGAAACAGGCCTTTATATTCTTTAAACTAATAAAATACCTCAGTTAAGGGAATAAATCAATGAAATTAACAAAAGCTTTTGTTTAGAGACTGGATTGGCTATGGGTAGCCATAGAGAGTTATAGTTTGATATGGTTTGGTCACTCTGAAATGAGTGAAAACTTGTGGGAGTTGTCTTTTCTGATTCTAATTTAACAGATTTCCAGTGCATAACATCACTATCTCCTCTTATTAAAAAAAATCAAAGACTAAAAAAGCAGAGCTAATAGCATGTACAGTATCTCTAATATATTGCAAGACCTGAAAGACACACTTGGCAGAATCTGGTTATCTTTTCCAGTTTGAACTGACCCTCTGTGCAGGTGAAAAGAACACTAAACTCATGTTTAAGGTCTAGCCACTCTTTCACAGGGACACTAAACCTTTTATATAAGGAACCTATGTAAGACCTGATAAATGCTTTGGAAATTGCTGGTCAGGCACTGTACAGGCAGATGCCTCTGCAGCAGCCAGATGTCCAGTCACTCCTGCAATTCAAGACAAAATGACTATGAAGGGCAGTGCACTGTGACTGGGGAACAATGAATCATCCTAGATTGCATTAGTAGCAAACATTGTGTCAACAGAATAGGGGAAGCACCGTTTTAAAACTGAAACAGCTAAAGAGCACAGGTTGAGGCAACATCATGAGGACATGTTATATAAAAATAGTTAAAAGGACTGTTGTTTGGAGAATATGAGGATGAGCCAATGATTTCTAGCATCCTGAAGATGAAGAAACTGTTGTCCTCCAGATGTTTCCTGCGTATGGATCACAGCTATTACAGCTCAGTAAGATTCAGAAAACTACAGATTCCTTCTCCTGCATTAGATAATAATAGGCATCAACTTTAATTTATGGAAGTTATTTTAGAGTTAGGCAATAAAAAGCTGTAGTGCAATAATGGAGTCCAAGTTCATACCCCTTGCTTTTCTTCCAGCAAGGCCTTGGGGAAATCCTTCTAGACAAGAAACTTTCAGCCTGAAAAAAGACAGTGTGATATATCATACAATCATAATGTTCTAACATCAAGGAATCAGTGCTATGATTGCACTTTTTGAATTTAATATGAAAGGCAATAAATATACTTCCATCCCCCAGCAGTCCTTAGAGAAAAGCCTTGTAGACGCAGAAGCATTGTATATATTGGTTCATTGGCAATGCTCTGTTATATAAAGCTTCTGTGACTCATCAGTCTTAGTTTCTGTATGCTTGATATAGTGGGAGAAACAGGGCTTCTGAAGGTCTGATGGCTAAGTCTTGGGGTTGAATACAAGAGGCTAAAATGCAGCACCAGTACCAAACATCAGGGTTAGATTCTTCAAGAGCACCTGCCATAGATCCCATGCCCATCACCACCATGATGTTATAGCCTGTCTCCTGGGGAAGTCAATGGCAAACCACCCCACTATAGTCTGCCAAGAAAATGTCACAAAAAGGGCATCCCCCCAAAGGGTCAGACATGACTTGGTGCTTGCACAGGGACCTTTCACCTTTCATACCTCCCCACTAACAATAGCCATTATCCCCAACCCTTGCCCTAAATTCCCTAGGTCTGGAGTTGTAACACAAACAATCTGGAAGACCCACCAAGTTGGAACAGGGAATCTGCTTTATCAGACGCAAACAACAGAAATCAAGATATGGATTCAGTGGTAGGCAGAACACTAAAGCACTAGAGTGATTTTTCCAGCCCACTTGAATATTTAGCATTGTTTTATTGTAATACTTTGGACTACTGCATGCCCTATGGCATGTCCTATTTGTTGCATAGATTTAAATGTTTTTTTTAATCTATGCAACAAATAGATAGTATTTGTAAATAGTAAAACTGCAAGTGAATGCTTCAGTTTTATATGTCAATACCTTATAAAACTGAGAAAGTTTTTAAAGACCGTGTAAAAGTTATATACTTGAAATGACATGTTGGCTTCTCACTGAAGAATGTTCAGGAAAAACGTAAGAAAACTCTTATGAGAAAAAAGCATAAGAAAACTCAGGAAACTCTTGATGGAGTTACACAAGATAACACAATATTGGAATGGAATTGTGTTTCTGTATTTGGTAACATTTACTCATCTCACATGAAGAAAGGGGAAAATTAGACTTGACTGGCCCCTGAGTATCTTTTCCCTGGGTTCTAAATACTTGGTGCTAATTTATGTGTTTAACAGATGATTGAATCATAGTTGGGGAAAGTTGGATATTTATTTTATCCAGCAATCTTTCTGTGCAAGAAAAGGAAGAATGGAGCTATTGACCATAATGACTATGGAGTAGCTTTGTCAGAGATGTGCCCAGTCGGGTTTCAGGTGTGGCACCAGCCGAGATGCCGGGGCAGGGGAGGAAGGGTGGCAGTTGTCATCAGAAAGTCTCTAGTGGCCTTCAGGGGCACTGCTCCACAAGTAGCAGGTTGTGAGACCCTGTTTTTCAAGTTGGGTGACCCTGTTTTTCAAGTTGGGTGCCAGAGAGCAGTTGGGAGTGTTGCTGCTGTACTAGCCTCCCTGCTGTGTAGCAACCTCTCTGCCTGAGCTGCTGGAGGCGGTCTCAGGGTTGGCGGTGGAGTTCCTCAGGCTTATGGTTCTGGGGGACTTCAACTTGCCATCCCTGGGGTGGGCCTCGGAGGCAGCTCGGGAGTTCATGGCCACCATGGCAGCCAGCAGCCTGACTCAGATTATTCGGGACCCGTCTGGAGACAGTGGCCTCACACCAGACTTAGTTTTCTTGTCAGAGCAGTGGCAATGTGATCTGAGGGGAGAGTTACATCTTTCCCTGTTGTCATGGTCAGATCACGCCCTGGTGACCTTGGGATTCTCATATGCCACCCCCCTCCACAGGGAGGCAGGACCTACTCAATCAGTCTGCCCCCGGTGACTGATGGACCCAATGCGGTTTCAGAGGGAGCTGGGGGTTATACCCAAGGATCTGCTGCACAGTCCAGAAGAGGCCCTGGCTGCTACCTGGAATAGAGAGACGGCCGGGGCCTTGGATAGGATCGTGCCTGTGTGGCCTCTCTTATCCTATCGAACCTGACACTCCCCGTGGTTCACGGAGGAGCTGCGGGTTCTGAAGAGGATTAAGAGATGCCTGGAGTGCTGCTGGAGAAAGACAAAGACCAAACCCAACCAGACACAAGCTAGAGCCACGATTAAGGCCTACCTTGTGGCAGTAAGAGCGGGAAAATGCCAGTATTTCTCCGCTCTTATTGCATCCACAGAATGCTGCCCAGCAGCCCTGTTTAGGGTCACCTGATCCCTGTTGGGGAAAGGGGATCCGGAAAATCATCTACAGGGCTGTGCTGAGTAATTTTCGGGGCATCTGCAGGATAAAATCGCCCAGATTCGCTCTAAGTTGGACTCCAAGCGTGGGATGGAGTCTGGGGAGATGCCTGGGGAGTGTACTTACCCAGTTATCTGGGAACAGTTTGATCCTGTTGGACCTGAGGAAGTGGACAAGATCCTCTGGACTGTAAATGCCACCACCTGAAAATTAGACCCATTTCCCTCCTGGCTGGTGAAGGCAGCTTGGGAGGTAACGTGTGGTTGGGCCCAGTCGATGGTAATGTCAGCACCTGATCATTCAAGCATTCACACAATCACAATTAGAGGCAAAACAATTTGAGCAAATCGGGGTATAAAATTTCTATAAAAATTCACAAAGCCTAGAAAACTTTGAAGTTGGCACCTGGTGCGAGGGGGTTCCCACCCCACGATGTCTTGTACTTTGGCAGGATCCATTTTTACCCCGTTGGAAGAAATACAATAGCCCAAATAGTCCAGCTGAGACTTGTGGAACTTGCCTTTAGAGAGCTTGGCATACAGCTTAGCATCTCTCAGTTTGCCCAAGACTTTCTTGACAAGCTGAACGTGGTCTTTGAAGTTGTCAGAATAAATTAAAATGTCATCTAAGTAAACCAGGACCCCTTTGTACAAATGCTCATGGATGACCTCATTGATATATTGCATAAACACTCCAGGGGCCCCTGCTAACCCAAATGGGAGGACTTTGTACTGATAGGAACGTAGAGGGCAGTTAAATGCTGTTTTCCATTCATCCCCCTCCCAAATTCGAATTCTAAAGTAGGCTTCTCTGAGGTCAGGTTTGGTAAATACTTTTCCCTTCGATAGGTGTGATAGCATGTCTTTCATTAAGGGGAGAGGGTACTGATTGTTTATTGAGATGGCATTTATTCCACAGTAATCCGTGCAGAGTCTCAGAGAGCCAACTTTCTTCACCTGGAAGAGCACCGGGGCTGCCAAAGGTGAATTGGCAGGCTCAATGACCCCCCTCTGTAAGTTTTTGTCAATAAATTCCCTGAGAACTTGTTTCTCAGTTTATGACATGGCATACATTTTAGGCTTAGGTAGTTTAGCCTTCGGGTCTATTTCAATGGCACAGTCAGTTTTTCTGTGAGGAGGTAACTGGTCATACTCCTTCTCACCGAAGATATCAAGAAAGTCTGTATATTCGGGTAGAATGTCAGGCTGTGCCAGAGGTTCCGCTGCAGGGGGGTGGTTGAGGAGGGTGCCAGCTACAGTCTGCCTGGGTTGTGGTACAGTAGGGAGGTTGCCAGCCCCATTTTTAAACAATAAAGCACCTGAGTCCCAATCGATTTGTGGCTTTCTACTCTTTAGCCATGGGAGTCCCAGGATGATAGAATAGTTGGCAATGGGGCTACAATAAATTGCAAGGTTTCTTTATGCCCCCCCCCCCCACCTCATGGCCAAAGTCTCAGTCCGGAATTCCACGGGACCCCCATGGGCAACTGAACCATCCATCTGAGTGAAAATAATGGGACTTTTTAGTCTCCTGGTTTTAAGGCTCAGTGTGTCAATTAGGGCACGGTGTATCAAGCATTTTGTGCACCCTGAGTCTAACATAGCTGTCAAATTGGCTTTGTGCCTGGTTCTTAAGTTTTTTAGTTCTACTTTCACCAGCAAGGTGGGGCAATCATCACTCACCAAAGGGTCTTCTTTGTCATCTATCTCTGAAGTAGGCATGTTGCACCCTGGAGTTTCCACCTGCTCGTGGGCGCGATTTAGAACAGGTGAAATTTGTTTCCTGATGGCTCCCATTCCTCCTGTTCGGAGTCTTCACCTGAATCAATCAGAGATTTCACATCTGGATCCTTTTGGGCCAGCACCGATGCAGCAGCTGCCTTGCATCTGGTTGGTGGGGTTTTAGTCAATTTGGTTGCTCCTTTCGGTGCATCTGGGCATTCTGCTGCTCTGTGGGTGTCCTTCCCGCATTTAAAACAGCTGCCTCTCTTCCCTGGCTGGTCTTTCCGATTATCCTTGTCATGGAAGAGTTTTTGCTGGGTGAAGGGAAATTGACCTGGGTCTACGATATTTCTTCCCATCGTTTGCGCCATTGATACTCCACCATAGTTCTTCCCCCTTGCCTAAGTTGCTGGATACCTGTCTTTGCCTTCATCTTGTCAAGTGGGTCCTCGAACCGGTCTGTCAGTGCCCTCGTGAATTCATGCAGGCTGCTCAGCTCTGGGGCCACGGCATCATGCAATTGCACAAACCACTCAGCTGCAGGTCCCCAGAGTCTGGTGCCTGCCTGGTTCACTTTCTTGTACTCAGTGGGAAAGCAAGATCCATATTCTTTCATGTATATGGACACGTTTGTCAAGAAGAACGCCAACTGTCATGGGTCTCCATCAAACTTAACTTGTACGTCCTTTGGGGTTGCAACCTGTGTTGCCCCGCTGGGCAGAGCTCTCCCCCAGTCACCTTGGCTCTCCAGGTGGCCTCCACTCCACTGGCGCCTCACTGGGGATTCAAAATCCCGTGTTGGGTTAGGGTATGCTGTCTTCCTCATGAGTCCAGCGATGCCACTCTGGATAGCTGAGTTGAGATTTATGCCAAGGGGTATGCCATGGTCTCCAGGGTTCCCGATACCTGATGCAACACCACTTCCATGGCAGACATCTTCGCCTCCAAATTCTGCATTTCTTGTGGAGTTCCATTGGGGTCTGGAATGGTCACATGGAACCCCAGACTCTGCACTCTTATTTGTGCCTCCATGGGTGGAGGGGCCCTTCCCTCTTCTTCTCTGGCACCGATCTGGGAAGGACCCACCTGTGGTTCTTCAATAATAACGCTCAGCGTCTGAGGCTCTCTTACGAAATTGAGGAAATGGAGGGCACTTTCCAACTCTGTTGTGTTGAGCCAGGGTTCCATCTCACACTCACTGTCTCCACTCCCTGAGCTCTCCTCCCTCTCAATTTTTTCTTCTTCCACTTTGGCATACAGCACTGTCCTCTCCGATGATGGTAAAGGAGATGGCTGCTTAGCCTGGGATTTTCCATGTTTAGGCATGGTTCTTCAACTCTCAGCTGATTACTTGCTCAGAAAGAGTTTTCGAAAAGATGGATTCGCAGCTTAATGTCAGCACCTGATCATTTGAGCATTCACACAATCACAGTCAGGAGGCTGGGATTCCTTTAACTGTTTTAATGAAGCATAATGAATGGTACAGAAGGCAAGCTGCGAATAAAGATTTCCCACTCAAACCTAACTTAAAACTACATTCCCTTTCCCATGAAACCATGTCACTCCCCCTCCCATCCAGATGGGATTCCTGGCATATCTCAACCCTGTGTCCTTGATGTCCTCCATAGCCATAATAAACCACTTCAACTTCACACACCCACCCATCTGGCAACACAGGAGAAGGAAATGATGGGAGATGCTCCAATAAGGGTTTCTGTGAAACCTTTGATCGGGGGGATCTGACAGGTAAATACATCCTTGTGGGAGGGGGTGTTTCCGGTGGCCTTTTAGGAGCAATTGGTACAACCCCTCTTCAAGAAATGATCACTGGACCCTACCGTTCTGGATAACTTTCATCCAGTCTCCCACCTCCCCTTTATGGAGAAGGCAGTTGAGAAGGTGGTGGCACTGCAGCTCCAGAGGATCCTGGAGGAAGCGGATTATCTAGACCCCTTTCAGTCAGGTTTCAGGCCTGGATATGGGACAGAAACTACATTGGTTGCACTTATGGATGATCTCTGGCGGGAGCGGGATGGAGGCAGTGCATCCATCCTTGCTCTCCTTGACCTCTCAACAGCTTTCAATACCATCAACCATGGTATCCTTTTGGGTCAGCTCAGGGAGTTGGGGGTGGGTGGCGTAGTCTTACACTGGTTCACCTCCTTCCTCCAGGGCAGGTCCCAGTCGGTGTTAATAGGGGAGGAGAGATCGGGCTCACAGCCCCTCCTTTGAGATCAGGGTGCCACAGCGGTCGGTACTCTCTCTTCTCCTTTTTAACATCTACATGAAACCACTGGGTGAGATCATCCGTCTCTGCGGGATGAGGTATCATCAATATGCTGATGATACTCAGTTATATATCTCCATCCCAGGGGAAGTAAGTGATGCTGTGACTGCCCTCTCCAGGTGCCTGGGGGCTGTGGGGGCCTGGATGGGGAACAATAGGCTTCAGCTGAACCCTGATAAGACAGAGTGGCTGTGGCTTAATGGCCCCTCTGCTCCAAGGAACTTGCCATCTTTAGTCTTGGATGGGGTGGCACTGCCCCAGACAGACCCGGTGCGTAACTTGGGGGTCTTCTTGGACTCACGACTCCTGCTCAAAGAGCAGGTGGCAGTCGTGGCCAGAAGGGCCTTTGCGCAACTTCGTGTTGTACACCAGTTACACCCCTTCCTGGAGTAAGAGGCCCTTCAAATGGTCACTCATGTCTGGTCATCTCCTATATAGACTGTTGTAATGCGCTCTACATGGGGCTACCCTTGAAGAGTATCTGGAAGCTACAGCTGGTCCAAAATGCAGCTGCCCGGGCGATTCTGGGTGCTCCAAGATCAGCACATATTACCCCGTTGCTGCACGAGCTGCACTGGGTGCCAGTTTGCTTCCGTGTCCAATTCAAGGTGTTGGTTATCACCTTTAAAGCCCTACATGGCATGGGTCCAGGTTACCTAAGGGACCGTCTCATCCCCGTTACATCAACCCGTCCCACCCGGTCATGCAGAGAGGGCATGCTGCGGACCCCGTCTGCACAAGAATTCCATCTGGCAGGGTCCAGGAGGCGGGCCTTCTCTGCAGCATCTCCCGCCCTTTGGAACACTCTCCCCCTGGAAGTGAGGCTAGTATCCTCTCTTTTGGACTTTAGGAAACGATTGAAGACCTAGCTTTGTCACCATGCCTGGAGTGGGGAGAGGAAGAGCCACTCTTAGGGTTGGTTGGTTCCTTAGTCCTGCTGAGGCTGATCTTGCTCCCCTCTGGGTGGTATTAGATCTCCCATTACTTGGATCTCATTACATTTTATATTTATTGATATAGATATTTGTAGATTAATGATATTATTATGATTTTATTAATTTTAAACTGTTTTATTGTGAACCACCCAGAGTCCCCTGTATGAGGGAGATGGTGGTGATAAAAATATGATAAACATCATGTAATACTTTGGAGTTAATTACCACAGAAGAGAAATTGCAAGTTTACTTTCAAGTCAAATTCACTGATTATTATCTGGATAGTTTACAGGGTGAATATCAGTGCTTCACAGTAAATTGAATAATTGTGAACCCTGACTGTGACCAAATACTGTAATAAGATTATTGTCCAGAAGATTATTTAAATTATTAGTTGAATGTTTAAAATCTTAAGTGGCCCTCTGAAAAGCATTAGTACGTTTTTCTTAAGAGTTACAATTTAAAATTGGCTAAATCATTCTTTTTTTTTTTAAAAGAACTTGGGGAAAAAATTAATTTGATCTCAAAATTTGATCTCAAAATTGAATGTACCGAATCAGCTAAGCTGATGCCAAAATGAAAAATGTGCTTCCTGTGATTGGCTAAATGAATTACTTTTAATATGCAGTGATTATGAACAACCAGTACTTGCAGGGCCGCAACTAGGGGGGGGCAAGCGGGGCGCCACGCTGGGGGGGCACCAAAATGAGCACTGGGGGGGTGCCAAAATGGGTGCGGAATCCATGTTTCCCTCGGGTGACAGAGACCCTAGTTGCAGGCCTGAGTACTTGTAGAAGGAAACATAGGAAAGAAACTGGCTTTTACTGATTCAGAATATTGATCCATGTAGCCCAGCACTGACAACACTAGTAGACAGTAGATCTTCAGAGTTTCAGGTGTAAGGTTTTTCTTCCTACCTGGAAATGTTAAGGATTATACCTGGGACTGTCTGTATGTGCTCTACCACTGAGTTATGCTCCCCTCCTCCCTGCTTCATTTTTCTTCAACCCTGATCAGGCATTCTGCTGGAGCTGAGGAATGATTCAAAGGGGAAGAACAGGGCCAAGTGGGCATTCCTGCCTGCTACAGTTTAACCTTCATGCATTCAGCTGGAGTTTCAAAATGAAGATGTATTTGTATTAGCATGACTATGAGTACTCATCATTGTCTCATCTAAAACTCTAAGTGGGATCCCAGACTGCATAGAGAGTTACATTCTCATTCAAACAACATGAATACAGCTCTACTTCAGAATTTCAGCTGAATAAGGGGAACCCACTTTTACTTCTTTCAGATTCTCATAGTTTGATTTGTCAGGATTAATTTTGTATTTAGATGTTCTATCTCCCCTCATACTTCCTGCCTATTATAAAAAACTTATTTTCCTAATGTTAAACAAATATGATACATAGTGACAGAGAATTTTTGCTGCATTGCAGAGACACTTACTCTGCAATTGTCTGTTTTTAGTAGTCCATGATCCATAAGTTGCCATGGGAAAATATGAGCATCATTCAGATTTCTGAAGTCTAGACAATGAAGACAATGAAGTCTAGACAAGTTTCTGTTATGTATACAAAATATTGAGACTATGAATGTGTTTGTCTGAAAAGTCTAGATAAGATGTCATGCCTTCAGGCATTGACTGCAGCCTACACCAAAATAAACCAAGGTGTTACTATCCCTGTTACAAATATACCCCTTTGCTACATAATATGGAAAACTTTCAAGTCTTATTCTGCAGATCCTGGTATCTAAAGGGGAGTGATTGCCATTGTTCTCTTTGCACCTGTCTCTACTTATCTGTCTACAGAGGAGAGGGAAGCAGATAAGGACTGCAAGGAAGAACAACAGCAGAACCAGAGGACTCCAGCAACCAGATGTGGGACCCCTGCTAGTCATCTTCTTTTCTTTCCAAGAAAGTTCTTATTGGGTTGCTTGATTTTTCCACCCCTTGTAGCAACCACAAGAGTTACACTGTAGTAACACACAAAGCACCAGTGAGAATGGACCAGTGCATTCACTATAGGTATTTCATTCAGTTGCCAAGTTAAAGAATAATGATCTGTACTGTATAATGATTTTTTTTACCTGTTCAATCATGTCCGATTCTTGGAGATTGCTTGGACAAGTCCTTGCAGTTTTCTTGGCACATTTTCAGAAGTGGTTTACCATTGCCTTCTTCCTAGGGCTGAGATAAAGTGACTGGCCGAAGATCACCCAGGTGGCTTTGTGCCTAAGGCAGGACTAGAACTCAGAGTTTCCTGGTTTCTAGCCTGATGCCTTAACCACTGCACCAAACTGGCTCTCGTATAATGCATAGAACCATGTAAAAGCCATTGAAGATAGTAGACATGAGTGTATCTCCATGTATTATCCCATGTTCCCCACCTGATTATCAAGGGATGCCTTTCAAATTGTGGAGTACCCTTGGAATTCTATATGTCATTTATACAGCTAGTTAACATTCATCCTTAGTGATGGCAGAATGGTGCTAGTGATGAAGAAGAAACAAATGCAACATTACAAATATCTGCCTGGCTGACTGCTTAATACAGGATGGAAAAAGAGCATTAGTACCTGGGCCTGATTTCAAGATTCCTGATTTTAGAACCCTAGCATTCTATAGTCCAGAGATTGTCAAACAGTTTAGCTCCAAACTGTGAAGTACTGCAGCAAAATCTTAGTACTTGGCTTAAATCCACAAGCTCCTTTCCATTAGTGACATAATAGTCTACTTACCTTGTATCAAAATCAGTCTATGTGTTGTCATCATCATCATCATCTTTAGATGCATTCTGATAATGTCTCCTACTTCTTCTGCCTGGAACTTATATCAGATTATCCAAAATGCAAAGAGCATTCCTTTTTTCCTAGTTTCTATTTCAATCAAGTAGAAGTATCTTCCATCCAAAACACCTGCCATAGTCAACATGCCTCCGGAGAGCTCTTTCCTGCCGAAGTATAATATTTTTATTTCTAAGCAGGAGGTAAAGAAATCTTGCGCAGACCTGAGTTGCAACAACTACTTTCTCCTTTTTTTGCTCTCTGCTGTTTTCCATTTAAATACTGACTCTGGTACTGATTTTAAGATGTTTTTTTAAAAAAATCTGTTTAGAAGAAAGAGTTCTGAAGATTCCCTACAGGCAGCTGAATTTAGTTCATTACTAAAAGCACAGTAAGTTTTGCTTGCAATGGGAATAAATCAGGTCACTTTTATTAGTTTCCTAAACTATTCTTCCTTGTACCCTTCTAGATTAATGCTGTTAAGTGAAAATATTTGTGATAAATACCAAAAAATGGGGCAATTTGTTTCTGTCATCCTAGGACAGCTCAAGGAGGATAGGCCTAGATATGAAGTTAGCTGTTTCTATCCTGTGTCACTTCTTATGTTAGTCCATTGGAGCCTGAGCATGAATAAACTGTTGGACAAAGGGGCATGTAAGTGTTTTTACTGTATATTTTCTTTTGGAGCTCTTTTCACTGGTTCATGGAATGCTGGGGCTAGAGGAAAATCCTCAATTGCTCTATTGTCCCAAAGTTGTGATAGAAAGGATAACAGGTGTTTGTGGAGTTCTCAGAATAGCTGGGAAAATGCTGTTCTGTAGGAAGACCCCCAAAGATACAGCAACAGGGGGGGAAAGAGGGAGATAAATCAAGCAATGGAAAGTTTATTCTTCTACACTGTATTGCTGCTGGAATTACTGAAGCACTTAATCAAAGATTTCTCTCTCTAAATCAACAAGCACACCATAAAGTTTTTTTCCCACATTCCTACATTTCTTGAGGACTTGCTAAAGAGCAAAATCTGGTCTGCACACCCCCTGCCCAGTATAAAGTATAAGGCCTTACTGCACTTCCCAATTTTTGTTCAGTGGTGACATCTTATACCATTTCAATCAGAATTCTGCTGAACTCCTTCCCAGACATAGTTAACACATAATCCTTCTCTAGTTTTTGTATGCACTCTTGCTACCATTCCCTGTGTATAGGATAACAATATTGGCATTCTTCCTGTAAGGTAAAGGTAAAGGTTTCCCTTGACATTAAGTCCAGTCGTGTCTGACTCTAGGGGGCGGTGCTCATCTCCGTTTCAAAGCCGAAGAGCCAGCGTTTGTCTGTAGACACTTCTGTGGTCATGTGGCCGGCATGACTAAACGGAACGCCATTACCTGCCCGCCGAAGTGGTACCTATTAATCTACTCACATTGGCATGTTTTTGAACTGCTAAGTTGGCAGGAGCTGGGACTAGCAACGGGAGCTCACCCTGTCACATGGATTCAAACTGCCGACCTTCCAATCGGCAAGCCCAGCAGCTCAGCGGTTTAACCCACAGTGCCACCGCGTCCCTTCTTCCTGTAGTCAGGCACAAATGCAGTCTCTACACATACATTGAACACATCATACAGTCCTTTCAAAACTGAGCCACCGTCACATTTTAAGATTTCTCTAACTACACCACGTGCAACCTTACCATTTTTCAATATCCTTAAAACATTTATACTTCCTTTTCATAAACACTTCCTCAGACACTAATATTTGTTAGTGTTTATACTGCCCAGCACATGAGTCTGGATGTTTACAGTAATCATAAAAAAGAATCCCATATAAACCATACACCTACCAACCCAATCCACAAAATGGCCTAGAAAAATAATCAATATATAAGAAGTACACAACATAAATAGTAAACAGTTAGCTCAACCTCAGCGTAAAAAACAAAAGGAAAAAATATGAAAAATCCCATCAATCCAAATCACCTCCCAAAAGCCCGCTTAAAGTAAATCATCCTGACAGTCTCGTAAAAGACCATAAAAGAATCAATATCACTATCATTCTCATGCAAATCTCTGAAATAGTCTTTTCAGCATTTTCTCACTTCAGGTGCACCCCACAGAATTTAATCACCATTATACTTAATTCTATTATTCTGCTGAAGACTTCTTGTTTAACCCTTTTCACTTCCAAAATGTTTTTTTTAATTTCCATAATAAGCACTCTGCATTTTCTCTGCCTCTTTATTGCAACCATTCTTTGCTCTCTGACTACATTCTTGCAATTATTGTTTTCTCTCTGATATATTTATATAATATTTTTCTCTCATCCTCATTTTTTGCAGAGATCATCTCTTATATGCATTTTTTTGTTCTCATCCATACCAGTTCCCTTCATCATTCCTACAAGCATTCTTTTTTTTCATATTTTCCATAATATTTCACACTTTGGTGGTGTTCCATAACATAATTCTTTTCACCCTGTTCCAAGCAGCTTCCATGTGCTAAATGTCCTTCTCAGTTAGAGTGAGATGAGAGGCTGTGAGCTTATCTGGCAAGGACTAAGGATTGACCCTTCTCTGTAGCCATGAAGGGCAGGATGAGGTCATTCTGTATATTCTAGAGGCATTATAAATTATTTGGTATCTATTGGAAATACAACTATTTATTCTTCCAAGCAAGACTTCATAATATCGGGGCTATAAATAGTCCACACTAGGCACAGTCTGTCTGAATGCTCTGCTTTGTGCAATGGAGGTGATTTACCTCATGAAGTGTTGAGATCAGGCTGATCCACTCAACTGGCAGCCCTGGCTTGAAGAAACGGCTTCCCATCATGCACTGCAATATGCAGAAACCCCTTCAATCAGTCATGTCACATACACCACACTGTTTAGAAGTGATGGAGATCACATTATAGTTGTGCTTTAAAGGAGTGTTTCACTCAAAGCTTTATTGAAGTTAAACACCCCCCACAGAACTCTGTAACCCCTCATATATATTAGCACTCTGAATGTAGTTATTTTAAAAAAAGGGAAGTGAGCAGAATTTATGTCTGTTAGGCTTGTAAAGATGACTTTACAGAACTACAGACAAGAAATCATGAATGGTAAATGATCAGAAATATGCCAACTGGAAGGCTTAATCTTTTGATGGTGGTACCCTAGTAACGTGTAGATCCTTATCTGTCTCCTTAATGCACAAAATTAAACAAAAATATTTTTTAAAGGCAGCTTTTTCATTTGCATCATGTGTAAACCATGCAGAATTACCTTCCTGTTACACAATATTTTGACTTAGTTGGCACAGGAATTTTTGTTGAATATGAGGTGCCCCATTTTATCATCTTAGAATTTATAGAGAGAGATTGTTCTGTAAATTCATCATCTCTACTGAATTACAAGCATCCTTATTAGATGGCATGCAATATATATCTATTAAATAATATGTAAATATAGAACAATTCTACACTTAAATTTATGAATAAATCTAGATGGATGGGGGTTTAACATTTTCGACAGGATAGAGAAGACACATTTAATTCAACAGCAAACAGAATATGGTGTGTTTTTGAAGATTTATTAACAACTAGACATGGTGGTTAATATACCCATTTACAAAATTATCCAGATGTGCTAATCCAATATTTGCACTTGCAGAATGTATAACATAAACATGTCTCCTTTCTTCAGTACAATGTCTGACTCTTTCCTCTTCCTTTGTTTTTTTTTTTAATCACTTCAATTTCCCCCTACCAGACGCTCATAGCACCTACGAAAATATACCTGTTAGATGTGCATGTCAGATAAAGGTGAGGAGAAGATTGGCAAATCAGTCATACAGTCAAGAGACTCTTCAGGAAACAGGTCTGAATCTTTTTTGTAATTGCAAACAGCAAGCAGAATATTATTTTACAATGTTTCCCCAAAGTTCCTCTGCCAGAATTTTAGATAATGGGTTAAAATCAGTTTGAACTGCATCTCTAATTCATGAACCAGAGTTCAAGAATCCTTTAATTTGCACCTTCCTATATTATATGATGCAGTTGTCAAAACAAGAAATGTTTACAAAGAATTATATTTTAGGTTAATGTATGTACAAATGTGTCTATTGCTGAAAATGGTATGCACGTATACAATTGTATTATAGAAGTTATACAGTATGTAAACATATACAATATAGATACATATAGACTAGGGAAAATATACAGACTTACATGTGTGCAAATTTTCAGGCAGACTTAAAGAAAATTGCAAATTGATGCAGCAATAGCATGAAACTAATTTTAGTTTGGAAAAAATGAGAAAGAGTAAAATAGAACTTCACAAAAGCATCAATTCACACTGCTTTGATCTGAAGAATGCAGCAGAGAGAGATCACTGCACAATTCAGCAATCATCTGCTTTGAAGTATCTGAATTTAGCATTAACAAGGGAACTCTCTGTTATAAAGACAAAGGGAAAATGCAGCTTCACATTGTTTGTTTTAAAACCACAAAACAAGTTTATGAAAGGAACTACATTTTCTACATTCAATTATTTAAAATATTTGGTGTGTATAGAAGAGGTTTGCAACCAGTGATTACTGTCAGGGTTCAGGGTGGAACTAGTAGTAGTCTTAGACGTATGATATGTCATAGAAACTGTATGTCATTAAAACTTACTGTAAATTATAAACATAATAATAATAATCCTGTAAATTAAAAACCTTCTAAAAATTGGGCTTTGTCTATTATGATGGGTTCTGGATTCCTGATAAATTGATTGGGCAGACTTAAAATAATGAAAGATTGTGAACCATTGGACATTACAATAAGGTCTAATGCAATGCTCATTTTTGTCAGTGACAATAATTCAAATTTATTGACTTTTATGGGTGTAATCCTGACTTCATGATGGCAAAGCAAGTACCATATCTGCAAAAACAAAAACAAAAAATCCTGCTGCTTCTATTAATTTTCATGCACCTATAAATTGTCATGGTTGAGAAAAAATTGGCATTCAGCAACCTGAAAGGTGACCATTTAATCAAAAACTCATCAAGGGCTTCCCAAGCTTTAATCTTCTCATCAAGGGCTTTCCAATTTAGGGGACGGATATCTTAAGCTTATTTATTGTAAGTTCTTTTCTCAACTTGAGCAGTAACATTCTGAAGAGCTTTCCTTTGGTTTGTTGATGAAAATGTTAAGTTGTTGAAATATATTTTAATCCTTCTTGAATCTGTGACCCCTTTCCTATCCATCCTCATTTTTTCCAAACCTTCCTTACATTTTTCTTTCCAATCTTTTCCAATATTTTTTCTTTTTAATTCCAGTCCATCCATCCATACCTTGTTTATTCCTCTACTGTGTACATTTCATTTATTCTTGTTTGTTATCTTGATATGCAAGTCTAATCCAGTTTGTGTATTGGTGTGCCATGGTAGAAATCCATATTTTTCTCCCATGATGGATAAGGAGGACGGGTATTATGGAGAAGCTTTACTGTATCTTTATTAGGGAATACAACCCTTTGTTGAGCTTAATATTTTTCTGGTTGTTTCAGAATTAGCTCCTGGTTGGCAAGATTGATATGGACATTGGCAGTTACATTGCAGTAGGTTATTCAGATGAGAATTTAACTTTTTTGGCATATTGTTACATTAATGTCTCTTCTCCTAGAAAACGGAACCTCAATAAATAGAGTTGTCATTTTGATTATATTTCATTCATCACTGCCTATCTGTGCATCTTCAGATACAGACAAAAGGATATGCCTACAGCAGTGCATTCCCTTTAGACATTCAGTAGGAGACTGTAATAAGCTTAGCATAATAGATTTAGTATTATGAGAAGACATCACATCATGTAATGACAAGTAACTTGTGCCAGCCTCAAAGGTCATTGCTATGCAGGTGCACTCCATGGTGTTTTATCTAGTTCTTGATTTAGTGTAATTGATTTAAAGGCTGATAGTTTGCCAAACTGATTTACAGAGATGAATCACTGCTGAGATTAAAGTTCAGTGTAGATATAACTGATAACAAATATAAGCAAATCCAGCATTTTGCTGTGTTCCTTTTATCACAATGATAATTGAACATGCTTCGTAGCAACTATAGTACAGTATAAGGAATGGGGCTAAGTTTGAAAGAACAAGGGATACAGAATAATCACCCTGGTAATGCTTTTAAATGCCTACACAGATGCTGGCTATTTTTCAGATACTGACCTAATAGTATTCCTGTAGCTAAAAAAAAGAAAGAAAGAAAAATAAATAATTGAGTGAATATCTATTGTAAAGTTCTCACTTACTGTAGGTATATGGGTGATATTCTTTACAAATATATAAAAACATTTAAAATGCAGCTGATTATGTTGTAAACATGTATTTGAGCCATCCTTAGACCACCTTCCTGAATACTGTGCTTTTAAAGATATTACATGCTGTACTGGCAGCATAGCTTATGTCTGCCTTCCCTAACCCAGTGCCTCTAGAGGTATTATAACCTTCCAAGCATCTGCTAGCTATCTGGCGGGTACCAATCTGAGATAGTTGCATCTAAGTATATTCCATGCCTTCATCTGTTGGGACTGACATAAAGGCCTGATATGTAGCTGGGGCACACGTTGTGGCTGTTTAGTAAAGGTAAAGGTTTCCCTTGACATTAAGTCCAGTTGTGTCCGACTCTAGGGGGCAGTGCTCATCTCCGTTTCAAAGCCAAAGAGCCGGCGTTTGTCCGTAGACACTTCTGTGGTCATGTGGCCGGCATGGCTAAATGGAAGGCTTATTTAGAATGTAATCCTCTATAATATTATTCTATTATTTGTTGTGAATAAATGTACATTCATTGGTATTCTTCCCTCCCCCTCCCCCGCCACCCTTAATTGGATCTGGATGCAATTTTTCCTAATAGGTATACTATATGCTCCACCCTCCCTGATATACAGGACTTTGTACATATTTTTCTCTAAAGTACACTTTCAAACCAGTGAAAATAATACATTCATAGATTTTAAACACAGATTCCCCAAACATAAAATGTTTTTGAACACAGCTTTCCAGAGATATGCTTTTTTGGTTCAAATTTTGGAATGAAAAGTGATATGTGGTAGTGAAATCCATTCACTGACAGACAGAGACAAATGTTGGGTCCACAACTATGTCATTCCATATAATCCACCATACACAGTTTCGGGGTAATGATTTGGGATTTACTGTTCCTTCCCTTTCCTCAATACTCCATAGCGTTTGTACAAATGGATGTACAAATCAGAAACACATTTCCTTTAATTTTATTTACTATTTTTAGATTAAAAACAGAATTAAATACTTCAGCTGAGTGATAATGATCTACATGAAATTTCGAGTGGATATGAAAAGAGACTGTTATTGGATAGGTTATGGTACTGTAGTTGAGTTACAAAATATTCAGTCTGTAAGCATTACACACATTTCTGAACTGAAATGAGCTTTACCACTTTCTGGATTCGTTTTTTCAATGTGAGTGAATAATCAGAGCTACCCCACCTCATCTCTTACAAGAGAATAAGCACCATTTTTCCAACTGTGTCAGTTTTACCACCTTAGCATTTATAATATGAAAAGCAACTTTTTAGGAAGATCAAATATTTTAACATGTCAGAAAAACTTTGAAAGGCTTGTTATTGTAAAACAAACGATAATCTGACCAGGGACCTAAACAGCCCTGAACAAGTGGAAGATAATTCTATCAATGCGTGAGATAGCTTTACTAATTTCCTCAGCTTTACAATTTTCCTTTAGAACATCACTATGGAGCATTTTCAGACCTCTAATAGTAGTTCACAGGGACTGAAAAGAACAAAAAAAGAGCCATATATTATATAGTATACTCCACATGGCTGTTTTGATGTACTTCATGTGAATCAAAGGGATATATTTTGCAGAGTATTTATATAGATGTCTTTCAGAGATCATTTTCTACCCTAACAAAGTAAATTCATAAGTAGTGTATAGTTGTGAGGGATGAGCAGACCAAGCAATATCAAGTGCTAGTAAAGAAGATTCTAGAACACAAAGAGCCTAACACTGTTGTAAACACTTTGGGATTTTTAAAATTTTGGGAAAGAAATAACAGCTTCCTTGATCACCTCACTCACGTTAAAAAATAAATAGAACTCCATACACTCCATACATTGCTATCATGGATATTCATTAGGAAAAGACACATGGCGCCAGTCTTTGATCTCATCATGGATGTGCTGGGAATGAGACATCTAAATCTTCTAACAGTAAGTTCTGTACTGCAATTCTTTATAATCCCTAAAAGTCATTATATCTAAGTCATTTTAGAAAAATTCACTAGCCATTCATAGGGCTTGTGTTAAATCCAATTTAATGGGTCAGTGGATGGGTGGGTGGGTGGATAGAGTTGGCAATGGTTGATAATAGTGTTTAACCTTATTTAGTCATTCTTTCAAAGACTTCACTGAATGTGCAAGAATGAAAGAAAGAATGAATATGCTATTTCTGTTTCCCCATCTCTACTTTCATCGTCATCTTTATCATTAGAGTGCACATCTATAGCAGGAGAATGTTATACTTTGGCAGCTTCCTCAGTAATATAAACATGATTTTCCTACATGGGCAGAAGTGGCTCCCTGCTACAGACCTTTACACTAATTATGAGAAGGATAAAAAGGACAGAGGTGGAGAAAGAATGAGCAACTTTGGACAGAATATTGAAATATGACTGTGCAAAGAAGGCAGCAGAATCCTCTTTTACTTTACATATCCAAATATAAATGCACTGTGAATAAGACATGTGATTTTGACATGAGGTGGAGTATTCAGGCAACATCATTTAATCCAGGCTAAGTGAGCTGTATAGACACACAAGCCATTATGTAATATTTCTTTTCAGTGGAGCTAGGACCCCCCAGATGACACTGAACATCAGTTCCTATTATCTTTGACCAGTGGCTATGTTGACTAGAATTGATAGTTATAATTAGTGGGAGTAAAGAAAGACAGTATTTTTAGCATATATGGAGGAAAGGAAATATTAAACAGGTCTGCCATTATTCACTGTAATCCTATGTGCAAAATAACTAATTTGGGCCATGTTATGTTCAAAATACTTGTTCTTGGAAACATTTCACTTCCTCTTATTCTATATTTTGCTTGGAAATTAGAAGCTAATAAAAGCTACCCCCAACTAGGCTAAGCATATTTATCTTCATTCCCACTTTTGTTACAGAACCCCAAGCATCACGTTTTGACAGAAGAATGTATCCACAAATAGGGCATGCTATTCCAACATTAATCCTAGGAGCCAATAAAAATGAGCTTTAACCTAAAGCTTGAGTGCAGGTATACTCTGACATAGAATTTGTCTTCTTTCCTCTTTCTTATTTTATAGCAATACACTCTAAGAAATATCCTGTGTGTTTGCCCATTCAGCTTAAGTTTTAGCTCTTTGTGAAAAGCATTGGATGAATGAATAGGTAACCAAGAAAACCAGTTGTGTTCTATTACGTTTATACTCCATCTTTCCCCATAATAGAAACAAGCTTGTGTTGTAACCTTGTTCCTTTCTGCATCCCTTCAAAGTGAACACTTTGAATCAATGGAAACTCTTTCCTGAGAGAAGTAAGTCACTGAGGCAACTTATTTTTATCCTGAAGTTCAGGTCATTGAGTAGGTGCCACAATCTTTTGTTCCAGAACATAAAAATAAATAAGCAAAGTGATAGAAAGACAAACAGATAGATAAATAGCCCATTCAAAGAAAAATCTGCTACAAGTATAGCACAACATTGCTTATTACAGAACCAGGTGAAAGCAGAAAGATATGTGTGTCACTCTTTTTGACTAGAAGCAGAGCTACACAAATTCAGGTCTGCTCCTGAGTCTAACTCCTTTCAACCATTAATATTACAAGCAGGAAAATTAATCGAGAGAAATATTTCCCTCACTGGATTGTAAAGTTCATATCCAGCCATAAGGCCACTTTATCCCAGAGGGTGTGGAGAAAGAACAGAAAGTTCACTGCATTTACTTATTTAGTTCCTCATTTAGAGTCCTTGATGTCAGAACCAAGCCTGCCTCTGACTCAGAAAGTGAAACTTCTTCAGAGTCAGAGGAGGAATTGGAAACTTATCAGCCCGAAATTGGGAAAACGAAACTCCAGGCTGATTCAGCAGCATGGGAAGAATCCACGGCGCTGATTGGGTGAGATTTAGAGGAGGAATTGAATACACCAATCAGCGCATGCCAACGACAAGCTGAAAAGCATGCACAGGAGAAAGCAGCCCAATTGGCTACAGGAGACTCCAAGCGCGCCCAAGAACAGAATGAAAGGCAGCCATGCAGAGAGCAGGCTGCCAGAGACAACCGATCCTCTAAGCCTGCAGCTTCGGAAGAAAAGTCCTTACCGGTGTCAGAGGCAGCGTCTGTGGCTGAAGAGGAATCAGCACCTGAGCTCCACTCTGAAGAGGAATTGAATCTTGTGTCTGCTGCAACCAAGGAACCAGAGTCAACCGTGCCCAGCAGCCTTCACCTTGCATCCAGCCTCGAAATTCTGCGATCTCCTCAGCAGCATAGTCAAGTTGAGAAGGTTCCACACCACCATTTGTCCTCAGTCCTGTGCAACCGTACTTCACAGACTCATCTGTGTTTGGCATTTCCACAACTACCTTGTTCAGGATCTGGGTCCTGGGTTACTCCAGGGCTTTCAGCTGATTCTAGCCTTGATCCAGGGTCCAAGCCTTGCTCTAAGTCTTCAATTCCAAGGATCCAGCCTAGCCTGGGGCTTCCAGCTGAGTCCAGTTTTGCTTCCAGTCTCCAGCTGTAATGATTGCCCTTTTGGTGAATCACCAAAAAGCCAGGAATCAGCTAGTTGAGCAGCCCAATCTGAAGGAGAAGACGACTGGGTGGGAGGTTGTGGCAGCTCAGGAATGGGCACAAAATCTGTCCCAGAAACATGAAAAGGGGTGTGCCCTGTGCTCTGATGGACAGCATTATTGTAAGCCACCTCAGCAAAAGGGAGCAAATCAACCCAATTGTCCTGCTGGACAATTTATAAATGCCCTTAAAAATTGTTCAAGGGTCGAATTTAAAACCTCCGTAGATCCGTCGGTCTGAGGATGCGAAGCAGTGGACAATGCCTGCTTGGTGCCAATCAATTTCAAAAATGATTTCTAAAATTGGGAAGTGAACTGTGTCCTGTGGTCTGTGACCAAACGGGAGGGGCTACCGTGGATCCGGTAGATGTGGATTAGAAAAAGGCGGCCCAGTTGTGTGGCGGACGGAATAGAAGCACATGGAATGAAATGGGCTTGCTTGGAAAAATAATCCTTGACTACCCAAATCACAGTCTTCTTCTGACTAGGAGGAAGGTCCACAATGAAATCCATAGAAATCTCCTCCCAAGGGCGGGATGGGCTTGCAACTGGCTGCAAGAGCCCTTGCGGCTTACCCCTTTTTCCTTTTGACATTGCACAAACAGGACAGGAAGCAACATATTCTTTTACAACATGCCTTAGAGTGGGCCACCAAAACTGCCACCGCACCAAGTGCAACGTCTTGACAAACCCAAAATGCCCAGCCACTTTATTATCGTGAGAACGGTTTAAAACTTACCCTCGCAACTGCTCAGGCACATAGAGGCGGTTTTGCTTCCAAGCTAATCCACTGTCACTGTCAAAAGTTACATTGTCTCTATTTGCCTGCAACCAAGTATCGGATTTCAGTTCCTGGAGAAATTGTTGTTGCAATTGAGAGGGAATCGGCGCTCTCCTCCCAGCCGGCGAGAGCGAGGCTGGAGGCAGCTGCGCACGGGTTTGGCTGCGAGTGACAGCTTGGAGACCCAGCTGGGGCTCCGTCCACACAGTACCCTCAGTCGCTTGGACCAAATCTTGTGGTAAGCAAGAAAGAGCATCAGCCAGGAAGTTTTTCTTGCCTGGAATAAACTTCAGCTGAAAATCAAAATGACTAAAAAATTGAGCCCAGCGAATCTGTTTAGGACTAAGTTTTTTGGGGGTGCGGAGCGCTTCTAAATTCTTATGGTCAGTCCAAACTTCAAAAGGGCATTTAGCCCCCTCTAAGAGGTGGCACCATGCTTCTAAAGCTGCCTTGACTGCAAAAGCCTCCTTTTCCCAAACATGCCACCTCTGTTCAGTTTCAGAAAACTTCCTGGAGAGATAAGCACAAGGCTTCAAAAGATTGTCAGAATCTTTTTGCAGTAAGAGCACCCCAATTGAAAAATTGGAAGCATCCACTTGAACCACAAAAGGTCGCGTGGGATCGGGGTGCTGTAAAATGGGTTCAGCAGTGAAAAGGCTTTTAAGTTTTTCGAAAGCTGCCTGGCATTCAGGAGTCCAATTGAGTATCGCCCCCGGGTTCTTTACCTTTTGTGTGTCTCCCAACCCCTTGGTATGTAGTAAATCAGTAAGGGGCAAGGCAATTTCAGTGACCCCCTGGATAAATTGGTGATAATAGTTGCTAAATCTGAGGAAACTTTGGAGTTGCCTCCTGGTATGTGGGCGTTCCCACCCCAATATCGCTTGAATTTTTTCAGGGTCCATCTCAATACCCTGGTCAGATATCCTATACCCCAGATAGTCAAGTCTAGTTTTGTGAAACTCACATTTTGACAGTTTGGCATACAGTTTGGCACTCCTAAGCTTGTTAAGCACCTGCCTAATTAGGCGTTCGTGCTCCTCCTCAGTCTCTGTGTAAATTAAAACATCATCCAGATATACCAGTACACCTTTGAACAAATGGTCATATAAGACTTCATTTATCAGTTCCATAAACATCCCGGGTGCTCCCGCCAACCCAAAAGGTAAGACCTTATACTGGAAAGAACCCAATGGACAATTAAAAGCAGTCTTCCATTCATCCCCCTCTCGGATGCAGATGCAGAAATAGGCTTCCCGCAAATCCAGCTTTGAGAAGATTTTCCCCTTTGACAGATGTGCTGACATGTCTTTTATTATTGGCAAAGGATATTTGTTTGATATCAAGACGGTATTTAACCCCCTGTAGTCTGTGCAAAGTCTTAACGTGCCATCCTTCTCGTCACGGAACAGCACGGGGGCTCCGACTGGAGAGTTCGCTGGCTCGATAAACCCCCTGGCCAAGTTTTAATCAACAAAATCCCGCAGCGCCTCAAGCTCTTTTTGAGTCATTGCATAAATCTTCGGCTTGGGCAGTTGAGAGTTGCAGACCAACTCTATCACACAGTCAGTTTTTCGATGAGGAGGAAGTTGGTCCGCTTCCATCTCCCCAAACACATCAGCAAACTCCTGGTATTTATCTGGTAAGCCCTCCAGTAGTGGTATGCTGACCCAGAGGGTTGCCGCCGCAGCCCTCCCCACTCCAGCAATAGGAACTCGGTCCGCTGCAGGGGCTTGGTAAAATCCATCCGAAAAAGTCAGAGTCCTGTGTTCCCAGTTTATGTAGGGGTTTTGTTGGACCAGCCAGGGAATCCCTAAGATGACTAGGGGATGACCCACAGGTGCTACCACAAACTGTAACCCCTCACGGTGGCTGCCCAATTGCAACGCCACTGTTCCTGTGAAATGAGTCACTGGACACCCCCCCCACAGTTGAACCATCCAGCTGGGTGAAAACCATGGGCTGCTGCAGGGGAAAGCTGGGTAGATCCAAAGCAGCCACGTCGGGGTGCATTAAGCATTGCGAACACCCCGAGTCTATTAGCGCCCAAACCTCAACAGTCTTTGTGCGGGAGCGTAACTTTACCTTCACATTCAGCGTGGGACAATTGCACTCACCAAAACATCTTCGCGCCCGTCTTCCACCACCTGCCCACAGGCGCTTTTCAGAGCAGGTGGCTGGCATTTCCTGCCGGCTCTTTGAGATCGCTTTCCTTCTCTCCCCCGAAGTAAGGTACCTCCTCAATTTCAGTTTCCACCTTGGCTGCCTTCATTCTCCTGGGCAGCGAGGGCGATTTGCCCATTGCTTTTCCAGACCGATCCTCTGCCTTGGCTTTTGGGCAAGCAGCCGCCCTGTGGCCCTCCTTCCCACACCGGAGGCACTGGCCTTTGGCATAACGCCACTCCCTCTCCTCCTCCCAGGCACAGTGCCCGGGTTTTCCAGTCGGTGCAGCGGGTCGGGGTTCCTTGCTAATCGCCATGTGTCTTAGCCCCTTCTTGCTGTGTGCGAAGGTCTCATGTGCATGTTCAGCCTTCCCTGCCAACTGTATCCATTCATACAAGGTCTCTGGGTCGTCCCTGCCCAACGACCACCTCAGGACCTCCATATTCAGACCCTCTTTGAATTGCTCTATTAAAGTAGACTGGGACCAGTCATCAACCTTCCCAGCCAAAGCCTTAAATTCCAGGGCATAATCTGCTACAGACCGTGGCCCCTGGCTGAGTTCTTTTAGAGCCCGCTTTGCTCTTTCTTTGGCTAATGGGTCTACAAAGTGTAACTTCAATGCCCACAGGAATTCTTCAAAATCATCAAGCTCAGGAGCATCTGCCTCATTTAACTGGACATACCAGTCAGCAGCCCACCCCTTTAACTTGTTGGCAATGGCATTTATCTTGGCCCTTTTGGAACGGAAATATGGGCCAAATTCATCCATATAATTCCTTGCATTTGTAAGGAAGAATGACAACTTAGTTGGATCCCCGTCAAATTTGACAGCAAAGTCTTTCACTCCCACCCCAGGCGGTCCCCTTGCAACATCTGGGCGGTCGGTCTTTCTCTTGGTTACTGGGGATCTCCGCTCTCAAGGAGGGGACCTTGAGATCTCACTCTGTGAGATTTTGGCTCAGCCCTGTGCCGTCTCCTGCCCCTTTCCAGTTGTGGTGCCGCTGAGGGGGGAGAGGGGGAGAAGGGGACGAATACCTGGTGCTTGATTCCCCTCTACTCCTTCCCCGGGGGCCCCAGTCCATTTACAGTTTCTTTAGCATATATTCCATCGACTCAAATTTTGCCTCCAATAGTCTTATCCTTTCAGGGGTTTGGGAGTCCTCTTTCCCTCTCTCGTCCCTCCTCACCACGATTGGGGACAGCGGGTACCGCTGCTTCCAGGACGTCTTGGACGCCCCTGGTAGGGTTCCCTGTGCTTCATCCCAGGTGATCAGCTCGCCTGGCGACTCTCCAGTGGGCTCAGGTGCTCTTCTTTCTCCAACCTCCTCTTCCTCCAGGCTGGAACTCGAAATCTCCTGCACCTCTGATATTTCTCGAGTGGAGTCCCTCTCTGTTCTCTTAACCGTAGAATTGGGTTCCCCATCGCTCGTGTCGCTTCCACCGGTCTGGGTTGTAGGTTCAGTCATCGCTAGCTCTACTCCCTCACAAGATAAATCTGGAAAGGGCTAATGGTAAAACTTTGAGATTCTCAGCTTTATGTAAGGATTGCCTACCCTAATAGACTCAGACTCACAAGCAGGAACTTAATGATATCTGATTTATTAAAGAATAGTATGCAAATACAGAGAAAGCTGAGAATGAGCAAAAGCGCGCCAAATACAAACTAAAAACCCTCGGTGCAAACGTAATCCCTCCCCTCGCCCAGCCGTTTCAAATTCCCCACCTCAGGTGCTGTTAACAATTTCTGCTGATGTCCTGGGAAGAAAACCTTGAACACACAAAACCCAAACACATTCCATTCAGCCGAATACAGATAACAAACCCAGGAGAAGAATCCTCCTCCCCTCCCAACCGAAACACTCATCAGCAAGTTGACATAAGAAATGTTACAATGTACCACGCACATTGAAATGGGGAACATGACACCAGCCTTGCTCCAAGTTTCCAGTCCAGAGAATTAAGCCTAGTCTTGGGTTTCCAGCTGAGTCCAACCCTGCTTCCAGTTCCAAGACTCACTCGAAGTTTTCAGTCCAAAGAATTCAGCTTATCCCAGGGCTTCCGGTTGAGTCCAGTCTTCTGTCCAGTTTCTAACCTTGCTCCAGGTTCCGAGTCCTGCTCTATGATTCCAGTCCTGAGAATTTTGTCTAGTCCAAGTCGCCTAGCCGAGTTTAGCCTTGGTCCAAGTTCGAGTCCTGCTTCCAAGTTCCAGTTGCTGTGTCTAGTCTTAATCCAGTTCCAGATTGCCAGTAATTCAGAGCCAGAATAGCTTCAGCATTGTGTTCCAGTTTGAGACCTGTTGTTTCCAGAGCACTGCGTTCCAGCCTTATCCAGCCTTCCTGTCCATGAGAGAGTCCTGTTTTGCTGCCTGTTATGCCCAGTTGGGCTTTTTGATTTCAGTCTTCATATCCAAGGACTTAATTATTGTAAATAGTTATTTAATAAAGAGTGTTTTTAATAAGACCTTGTCTGGCTGCATAGTCTGAACAGGACACTTGACATGATAAGATGCTGATGATAAAAAACAGAAAGTATGTCAAAATAATATAATATTATTATATGGCCTTAGAGAATCAACAACTTCAAAATAGTAGGCATGACCAGGTGATTGACTTGTCTTGCTGCCTTGTTGTCAGCTTCCCATAGTCAGCTAGAATTGATATAGATTATTAATACTGTCAAATAAATAAATAAAGCAGATGGACATGCACATATTTTGCAGTTATTGCTACTTCTGTTGCCTGGTTTGACTCTCTAAACCAGCCTTTCTCAACCCTTTGACCCTGGAGGAACCCTTGCAATATTTTTCAGGCCTTGGGGAACCCCTGCACATTCAGGCTCAAATATAGTTACAAAATCATTTTATTCTTTTCATGTGTAGGCCTGTATATATGCATTAACAGTGGTCTTAAACTAAAAATAAAGAGTGAAACTTACCTCTTTAATGTGAAGTTGCCTGAATTTAAATAAACTGTGATCTCCCAGGGAACACCTAGTGACCTCTCATGGAACCCTAGGGTTCCATGGAACCCTGGTTAAAAACCTTGCTCTAAACACAGCTCTATGAAAAGCTAACATACAGTTTCATGAAGCTGAATTTCTTTTAGCTTCTGCTAAGGAGAGAACAATGCAATTACGGCACAATTTTGAGTCATTCTAGGCAAAGAACAGAATCCTAGAAGAACAATTGAAAATAATGAGCGCAGGTTCATAGGAGCAAAAAGTTTCCTCAATATATTGATGCAAGGATTTTTACTGTATAGAAGAATACTTTGTGGCATTGTTGATACCACTAACAACAGTTTACACCAATGCTTCTCCTCTGAACTATGCCAAGATATGAGCCATGCTGAAAATGTTTGCCATTGAGAGGACAATAGCACCAGCATTGTACATTTGTACTGAACTGATCTGGATACTTCCTGACCACACTTCATCATGTTATGCTAATAGACATTGCCAAGGGACTGAATGTAAAAATATCAGCCCTTTCAGGGGGTCTGATCTTTTGAGTAAAGAAAAAGGAAACCATGTCTGACAGTTACTCTCAGAATTGACAAAACTGATCAAAATAGCTTTAACTCTTCCTGTAATATTCTGTAGATCAGAAAGGTAATTCTCATACCTTTGTAGGCTAAAGACCTTCCTATGGTCATACATGAGGAAGCCAAACTCTTCTGCCTGGGCATAACGGAGTCTCATGGAAGATTGATCGCAATGTGTTACGAATGTAACACATTCATATAGAGAGCCTCAATTTGACAAAGCACATTTAGAGTGTCAGATTCAGGTGCTCAGTCTCCCAACTAAAAATGAGGGAAACTCCCATTACTATTCTCTTTTCCATTTATAAGCTTATGTCCCAATAAATTTAGTTAGTCTTGACACCAACCTCAGGTCTGTTTCATTTCTATTATTGCGTATTTTTACCTGAAAGGAATTTTTCTGGACATCCTTACTTGAGTACAGCTGGCCCCCATCCTCCCCCTCTGGGAAACTGACAAGTTTACACCCATGCACTATATATGTCTAAAGGGACAAATTCTTCTAAATAAAGGGCATAGACAAAATTATTGAAATACCACATCTCTACTTTTTAAAAAGAATCATGCCACCCAAATTGATGTTATCTTCCCAATGGTAACAGATAAACACTTAACATTTTTCCTACATTTCCATTCTACAAATGCTCTCTCTGTTTCTATAGCAACCTCTTTTTGTTTGTTACTAGCTAATTACTCTGAAAATAGCCGATGGGAGGTAGATCTGAAAAGACCGATATAAATAGCTATAAAAATTATACCATGAATATAAACCCTACTACATTTGAAGAAGGAACTCATTTGTGAGATAAGGAATAATACTGAATGGAAGATTGCTCTGGAGTTTACACAGTATAAATGGCCATTTTATGTGTAGATTTCATTTTCTTCACCATCATCTGAACTACCAAACCAAACTAAATTATTATCTGAAGTTCTCAGCTAGGCATTCCAACTCTCTCATGTATGGAGAGCATGCTTTGAGCAGATGGTTCTGGGGAGCCCACAAAAAAAATATACCCCTGCTTCTGTTCTGACACTGAGAGATGAACTGCCTCGGATTTAACATGTTCCTATCCATTTCAAGACCAATGTTGGTTTCTAATTTATTTATTTTTATTTCTATTCTATTTTTCCATTGGTGTTTTTTTCTGAAAATATATTTATATTAGCCCTCAAAAATAATACTTGTGGTCTGACTGTGGATGTCATAAAAAAATTAAAAGTTTACATTTCTACAAGACAAAGTAAAAAAGTTAAGGGCGTTTGTAGACGAACTTGTCTTGATACTAGAAAATCTCCTGGAAGGAATAGAAATATTAATGGATACATTACAAGAATTTGGTGAATTAGGTAGATTAGGAGTACCTAATCTTAAATTGTACTTTGCTGCATGTTGTTTAGTATGCATGAAGGAATGGCTATTGTTGAGAAATAAGAAATAAAAGAATGTTGGAGTTGGAATGTCACAATCTGAGGTTTGGGTGGCATGGTTTCTTATTGTATGACAAAGTGAAAGTAAATGTAGATTTTAAGAATCATTACCTGAGAAACACATTATTAAGAATATGGAATAAATATAAACCCAGCCTGTGCCCAAAGATATCATTATTGACATCCACACAAGAAGCTTTTTATAGAAGAGAAACACCAACAGAATGATGTTAACATATGAAGACTTATTAATAAGTCTTAACTTAAGATAAGGAAGAAATTAAGATGAAGACAAGAGAACAATTAGCGACAGAAGGACATTATTTTCAATGGATTTCTTATAATCAGATGAAAGAGAGGTTTAATATTGACAAAAGGACAATTGGAATTGAGAAGAAGAAAACTGAATTTGAAATAGAGTTATGTACAAATTATGATCATAGAATAACTAACATGTACAAATGTTTACTAAGGTTTGAAACAGAGAATGAACAGGTTAAAGATTGTATAATGACATGGACTACAAACTTTGGTTATAACATAAATATGGATATATCGGAAAAATCTGGGAAACTGGAGTTAAATTCACATTGTGTCATAATTTAAGAGATAACTTTTATAACATGATGTACCAATGGTAAATAACATGGGCTAAATTGTCTAAAATGTATAAAGAAATATCAGACCAATTGTTCTGTTCAGACTATGAGGCAGCCAGGCAGATTTACTATTAAATGCTTTATTTACAATAACTATTTACAACAGCAAAAGTTCTTGTAATAGATTAAGGCAATGCAATTCAATCAAGTCCACCCAGGCAATAAAGTCCACCCAGGCAAGGCTACTGGTTCAGATTGTGGCAAAACAGTGAGGCAGAACTCAGCTAACTCTCTTATTGAAGCTGCCAGACTTGGTGAAGCTAGAGTGTGTGGTAAGGAGGTGGCTGGAGGCACAAGTCTGTGAATGGGCCTGCAGGTTGGACTAGGCTGGAACACAGAGGCTAGACAAGACTGGACTGGAACATCTAGGCAAGGCTTGGATCTAGAGATAAGGCTGGCCTCGGCTAGAGTGTCTAGGCAAGGCTTGGATCTGGAGACAAGGCTGGACTGGGCTGGAGTGTGTAAGCAAGGCTCAGATCTGGAGACAAGGCTGGCCTTGGCTAGAGTGTCAAGGCAAGGCTCGGCTCAGATCTGGAGGCAAGGCTGGCCTTGGATGGAGTGTCAAGGCAAGGCTCAGATCTGGAGACAAGGCTGGACTGGGCTGGAGTGTGTAAGCAAGGCTCGGATCTGGAGACAAGGCTGGCCTTGGCTAGAGTGTCAAGGCAAGGCTCGGATCTGGAGACAAGGCTGGACTGGGCTGGAGTGTGTAAGCAAGGCTCGGATCTGGAGACAAGGCTGGCCTTGGCTAGAGTGTCTAGGCAAGGCTTGGATCTGGAGACAAGGCTGGACTGGGCTGGAGTGTGTAACCATGGCTTGGATCTGGAGACAAGACTGGCCTTGGCTGGAATGTCATGACCAGGCTTGGAACTGGAGGCAAGACCAAATCGCATTGAAGCAACAAGGCAAGGCTTGGAACTGGATGTGAGGCTGTGCTCAACAGGGATGGCAAGGAGAGGCTTGACTGCAGCAGCGTGTGCAGGAAGCAGGTCCATGACGACAGAAAGATCTGGCTCTTGTTCCACACTGGCTACAGGCAAGGCTTACGACTGGCGTAAGGACTGTTTTGCAGATGCTGTGAGCTCAAAGGATTAGTTGTCTCTGGCAGCTTGCTCTTGGCACGCCCGCCTTTTAACATGACCCTTTATGCACCTTTTCTCACCTGCAGCCAATCAGGCTGCCTTTTGATTCATGCGCTTCTCTGCTTGTCTTTCACAAGCGCTGGTTGGAGGATTTAAACCTCCCTCCGAAGTTTGTCCAATTAGCTCTTCTAGTTTCTCCCACTCTGCTGAGTCACTTCCGGGTTTTATTTCTCCAAATCCTTCCTGATAAGTTTTGATTTCCCCTCCTGACTCAAGGTAAGTTTCATTTTCTGAGTCAGAAGCAGACTCAAACCTCACACCAATGTTGGGAGTATGAAAAGGAAGAGGGGACTTTTTACCATTCATGGTGGACTTGTGAAAAAGCAAAGAAATTTTGGGTACAAATTCCTACAACAATGCAAAAGATATTGAGGATTAATATTACGATGAAACCAGGATTATTTTGATTGGGCTTTATGGGCTTTATGCTTAACTAGAAAAGAAATATGAGAAACTAATATTGTATATGGTAACTGTGGCAAGACTATTGTATGCACAAAAATGAAAGAATAATGAAATACCCACAGTAGAGGATTGGATTATAAAATTGATGGAGCTTTTCATCAGAAGTTCATTAGAGCCATATTGATGGTACCAAAAGTATTAAAAATGCCATGCTATGGGTATAAACAAGTATAGTTTCATTGGATGCCAAAGCATAGTTTCTTCTTACCTTCTGGCTAAAGTTAATTCTACTTCCTATGGGTTTAGCCCCATTAGTATTTAGAGATTGTTTTAAATCATGGCTTTAAAAAGCCTTAGATAAAATTCAATTCCTGGGCTTCTCTATGGAAAGTCTGCACTCACTACCTTTTGATAATGCTAGAACTGCCCTTAAACAATGAATCTGGTATATAGATTTCCAAAGAAATTTAAGTAAGGTGCTACACCCCATTATTTATCATTTTCTTCCAAAAGGGTTTGTTCCAGCCTCCTATATATCCTCCATTATAATTTTGAAAATTCTTAAGGCTTTCACCTTAGCCAGGCTGGATGCTCTGCCCTCAGCAGTCCTTTCTGGATATTTTAAGGGTGCTCCTATGCACCTTTGGTTATGTCCATGTGGTGATGGCTCAATAGCCATATGTTATTATACTGTTCCCTATATAAGGACTCTAGACAGACCCTTATATATCCAATCTTGAAGAAATTTCCAGGTAGGGGCATTTCTATTTAATGCTACTTCTTTTGGACAAGGACACAAAAATATCCTCCCAAGTTGCCATTTTGTGCTACCATCTGTACAATATGACACACTATTACTTAGGTTTAGAATTTCTTAAAATCGTATTTTATTTTGTTTTATTTCAGTATTTTTATGCTTAATTATTTTTATATCTTATACTTATTGTTCTTCTGTTTTATACACACACACAAACACATAAGAATGTAATACTGCTATTGCTAGATATTTTGATAGTATCTGTCCTTAGGGCTGGAATAAACTTGATTTGATTTGACGGAACTCACGGAAATGGCAAAGCTCACCACTTTGGTTAGGGAAAAAATGATTAAGATTTTTTTAAGACTGGAGGCCTTATAAGGACTTTTCACTGAAAGAAGAAAAGACTGAACTGATGATTTATGGATTTGGGGATTAGAAAGGGTCAAAGAGGGAAAGGAAAGAGTAAGATGGCAATTACTTGATAGAAAAAACGGCAGAAGTCAAAATTCTGTTTTCTTTCATTTTTTTCACTTCTTTTCTTTTTTCTTATCATTTTTTTCTTATTTTTCTTTTCATGTTTTATACTTTTATTGTGTTGTAAAATTCTAATAAAAATATTTTCAAAAAAGAGATTTAGTCATTCACTCTTATAGGGTAGGAAGGGAGGGAAGGAGGGAGGAAGGAAGGAAGTGTCCAAGTTGACTTCAACTCTTGGCACAATACAAAAGCCTTTTTTCCAAACTATTTTTTGACTTCTCTGTCTAGTCTACAGTGAGGATGGCCTCCCACTCCAATATTAAATATATTTGGTTCTGCTTGGCTTTTCTCAAGGCATCTTCAAGTCAAACATTCACCTAGATGTAATGTTTAACTGCAACAGAACGGAAGACTTCCATTATAAACTCATCTCCTCTTCTCCCTCTCCTTCATTATGTAAGCAGAATATAGGTAATTGAGGTGACTATATTCATGGCTGTTATTTAATATCAAAATAATAGATCAGTCAATGGAGCTCGTGGCTAGAAAATATGTGAAGAGAAACAGAGAAATAACTACTGACAAAATCAATTAGTAAATTATGAAGCACTGCTAGGCATTTCTTTTCCAAACTTCAAGGTGGTGATTGCATGCTCATTTGCAGTCCTCACAGATGCCGAAAAAAGCAAGGCTGAGTACAGCTCTGTTTCCTCCACCCAAGTGATACTGAGTAATGTGACCACCCATTTTCATTTACATTTGAGTAGAAGCAATCATGGAATAAATTAGCTGCATTTATCGGGTCACCAGAATCTTGCATTTGAAGCTAAGCTTGCTGTATAGTCACCTAAAGATCAAAGTAGAGATCATGTACCAAGTCTGATTTTTTAAAAAAAACATTATCCTTACATAGAAATATTTCCAGGCAAAAGACTGCAGCTGTGACTTTAAAGTGATAATTAAAATTGTGAACTTTTGATTTCTTTAGAAGGTTTTCCATTTCCCTTTCAATCACCTCCTCCATTTCCCAGAGTAGGCTTATATGAAGCTTATAGGTTCTTTGCAGCTCTGCCATGGGATTAAAACTGTCACAACCCCTAAAGATTTCATCCATCTGATCTTTTAAGCAGTGAAAGGAATGAGATTCCAACCAGAAAAAGCTATGCAAGCCTGGTGTCAATATTATTTTTGAAGATCTTGGCAGGATAAGATCAAAGGCTTGTCCTGCTGAAACTATTGTTTCAAAGCCCCATTCACTCATTCAGTCTTATTATCAGATTGTGGATGACAGGCCATTGATTTGAACCCCTAGAGTGCTTCCAGAACTCACTAGTAAACTGTAGGCCACGGTCTTAAACTGGTAAATCTTTGCTGTTGGTAGTTCAGTGCACAGGATAAACTGCACCATTTTGGTTAAGGTGTCTACCATGCCCAAGTGGGGACATGAGACAACATATTGACTCACATCATCTTGCACCTATGGCCACCAGAAGTATCATAATACAACATGTAGGCGCAAAGTGCCCTGCAGGCTGGCTCTCATAGTATAGCTGAAGCACCTTACATGGCAAGGGGCTAGCCAGAATGTAGTAATGCCCCTGGAAGCATAGGAGATCCTGCTCCTATGCCCAATCACTGATTTTGTGGAGGGGGGCATGCGCTGAGTCTTCTGTTGACAGTCATGGGCACAAGGATCTTGCTGCATCTGCTCCCATAAGTTCTGCAGCAAGTCAACCATGAGTGTAGTGGCAGTGAATTTTTCTGAGAATATGACACTAATAGGAGGTGAGGAAACCTCCAAGTGATCATACTCTGACTTCGGGGATAGTGTGGTCAACCCACTTGTTGTAGCTGTTGGGGATGCAGGTAATTTTGAAATCAAAAAGGACCAATCACTGGATTTGTCACAGGCTGAGCTTGTGGGTTTTCTGAAGATGTCCCAGGTTGCAGTGATTGGCGCACACTTCCCTTGGATGTTGGACTCCTCCTAATAGATATCACAATGTCAGGAAGGCAACCTTGATTGCAAGGAGCTCTTTGTCCCAAATGGTGTTGTTGCATTCAGTGAGGTGGAGCTTCTGTGAATAGTACCTATATGGAAAAAGATAGGGAAGCATCATTCAGCTTGTTAGAGTGCTGCATCAATGGCCATGTTAGATGTGTTGGCTTCTACAATGAATGGTGCAAGGGATCTGAGTGATGCAGGATGGGTTTGAGGTAAAGTTGTTTTCAAGACTTCAAAGGCCTCCTCTGCAGTCTTGTCCCAGATGGGCAGAAAACATAGCCAAAAATATTTTCCTCACAATATGTTACTTGAAAGTTTAAAAAATGCTGTTTTCTGTAGGACATGAATCCATAACTTGGGTCATACAATCTCCTGTAATGCCCCAATTAATTATTCTTTCAGTGTGGATAATGTTCTAGTCTTCTTTTTTTATTTCCTTCCTTTGACCTCAGAATCATTTGACACCACCTGTTATGGGGGGTTCTACTGATAGGAAAAGTGCCTTAGGCCACAGATTCTGGAGAGGAACCCACAAGCTCTGCACTAGGTGGCACATGCCGCTTTCGAATGCAGGGAAGACTCTGCCCCATTGTACCTGAAGGATCATTCAGTGCTACTCCGGTCCACTTTTGCAATTGAAATAGGAAAAGTATTGTTTTCTTCTTTGCCTCCAGTAGCAAAACGTCTCAGGCCTGCCTTGCTCCCTGCCCTCAGCAGCCAGCTGTAGTCAACATTCCACAGCTTTTGTCTCTTATTACCTTATTGCACTTACATTATGGTGCCCTACTGGAGCTACTAATGATAGTAAAATGCTGTCATTTCCAAGCAAGCATTTGCCTCAATCACAAGGCCAATACTTTCTTAATATTTTGTGTTAATGCATAATGTTTCTACCAGGGGCCTTGACAAGATGTAACTGTAAAGAGACTGCAGGGGATGCTCAGCAAATTTAGTGTGTCTATCAAGGAAAGAGATATAGAAGAGCACTAAATTTTTTATGACATTTCACCATGTTCTGCTCCTTCTTGGCCTATGTTGTTTTCAGTATTGTATCCAATATTTTTTCCTTTCACTTGAGTTGCTGCTGAAATTTGATCTGGTTTAATATATCCTCTGCCCTCCAAGGAGCAGAAGGCCAGGTTTTAGAAAATATGCATTTTATTCCTTTGGCACTCCTGGATATAACTGTAATAATAAAGATAGCAAAAGCAAATTGTTACACTCTGAAGGGCCTGGTAAAGGGTTGGGTTTCTCTGGTCAATGGTTCAGGCAGTGATGTTAGATGGATTATGAAAGTACAGTTCAGGAAACATCGTCTAGAGCTGCTGATCCAGTGTCTGGGAAGACAGGAATATTAAGTATAAAACTGCTGTGACTGCAGCTTACCTTATATAAAGCTTGATGGCTTGATAAGGAATGGAAGATGATAGACAGACAGACAGACAGACATACTATGAAGGAAGTCAAGTAAAACTTTCACCCCTTATATATACTTCTATATATAACTGAGGCATATGCTCACTTAAACCTAACAGTGGTAGAAATGTGCCCTAAGAACATCTTTTTTCTGGATTGTCCCCTTGCTTCCATTTCATCCCCAGTCCCTAAGTGAAACAGGCTTAAATCATCATTAGCTTATTAGTGCTAAAGTACAGTTTTCCCGTTAGTCTGGCACCATTCCAAGGCAGCTTCCAGCTGTATAAAATATGTTAACACTTTACTACCCATTGCATTGGGGACAGTCAGGTGATCAACAGTGAATATAAAAACAGAGGGATGCTTGACTAGTTCAGACTGATGTGGGCATGTCCTTCCTTACTGGTCCCCAGTCAGCCTCTTCTATTGCCATTTTGCTGTTACTTTCCTAAAAGCTGCACTAAATTATGTCAGTGGGCCACTGGATTTTCCCAACAATGATAGACCTTTCTACTTAGCAGTGCTAACTTTCTCTGTTTTGCAGAAAACTGAAATAGCATAACAGTGAAATAGTTTACCAGTGAACTAAAAGAACACATTGATTGATTATCTGCCATCAAGTCGATGTCAACTCTTGGTGACCACACAGTTAGATTTTCTCCATGACATCTGTCCCTAACCTGGTCTTTCATGTCTTCCAATGGTACATTCTTCACCACTGTAACTAAGTTCATCCGTCTTGCTGCTGGTCATCCTCTTCCTATCCTGCTTTTTCAAAGTCCAACTTTTACTTCCATAGAATGTCACAGGGAATACCATGACTTGCATGATATTTGTAGGTATAGACACAACATAGCATTTGAATATCTTTTCCAAGGCCTTCATAGCTGCTCTACCAAGTGCTAGTCTGCAGTATATTTCTTGACTGCTGGTTCCTTTACTATCGCTGGTTGAGCCTAAAAGGCAGACGCTATCCACCATTTTGATATCTTCATTGCCAATTCTAAGGCTGGTTGTTCTACCTGTTGTCATTGGTTTGGTCTTCTTTATATTTAATTTTAGTCCCATTTTTTCAGTTTGCTCCTTACATTTTATTACTAGGGCTTGCAGATCCTTTGCATTTTTGCTTATCAGGATAGTGTCATCGGCATAGCGTAAGTTATTGATGTTTCTTCCCCTAGTTTTAAAACCACACACATCGTCTTCCAATCACGCTTCCCTTAATATATATTCAGCATCTAGGTTGAATAAATAAGGGGAGAGGAAACAGCCTTGTTGCATTCCTTTGCAACCTGGACCAGTCTGTTTTACCATGTTCTGTCTGTACTATGGCTTCCTGGCTGTATATAAGTGTCTCATGAGGACAATGAGATGTTCTAGGATTCCCAATTTTCTGAGCACATTCCACAGCTTGACATGATTGACATAATCAAAGGCCTTTCTATAATCAATTAAGCATTTAGTGACTTCTTTTTGTTATTCTTTGTTTTTCTCAATTATCCAGGGTGTATCAGCAAGAATGGCTCATGTTCCTCAACCTTTTCTAAAGCCAGCTTGAACATCTGGCATTTTTCCATGTAGCTCTAATCTGCATTAGATGATCCTAAACATTATTTGCTAGCTTGTGAAATTAAGGGTATTGTATGACAGTTTGCACACCAAGCAGTTCGAAAACATGCAAATGTGAGTAGATTAATTGGTACCGCTTCGGCGGGAAGGTAACGGCGTTCCGTGAGTCGTGCTGGCCACATGACCCGGAAGTGTCTATGACAACGCCGGCTCCAAGGCTTTGAAACGGAGATGAGCACCGCCCCCTAGAGTCGGACACGACTGGACTTTACGTCAAGGGAAACCTTTACCTTTACCTATGACAGTTTGCACACTCTGTTAAGTCTCCTTTTATGGGGGGGGGTTGGAATGTAGATTGACCCCTTCCATCTGTTGGCCATTATATTATTCTTCAGATTGCTGGCATAGCTTGGTTAGAAACTTTACTGATTCTTCTTCTGTTGCTTGCCATATTTCAGTGGATATTCAGTCAGTTGCTGTAGCCTTCTGACTTGGTAATGACCAGAGTTTTGATTTAACTTCATCTTCTAATACTAGAGGTTCTTTTAAGTAGGGAATATCTTCTAAGATATCTTAGATGTTGACTTCTCTACCATACAGTTTTTCAGTATAGACCTTCCATCTTAGTTTTATCTCCTCTGAATCAGTTACTATCTATCCATTGGCATCCTTTAGCATACCAATTCGAGGTTGGAACCTCTTTCAAAGTTTAGAGATCTTTTGAAAGAGATTCCTTGTTTTTCCATGTTTGTTTCCTTCTTCAGTGTCTTTACAGAAGTTGTTGTAATATTGCTTCTTGTCGCTTCTAACAGCCCTCTGAAACTCTTTGTTAAGTTCCTTTCTGGGATTTTTGTCTTTCTTGGTTTCGGCTTCTACTTTGGCAGTTTCTTTTCACATTCATCTTAACAACTCCTTTCATTCCATAATTCCTCTGGTTCTCTATCAGTGAGGATCAGGACTTCAAAGCGATTCCTAGTGTTCTTCTTAAAAATGGTGGGTATACGTAAAAGATGGTATTATGGAAACTGACTGGCTTTCTTCTTCTTTACCTTAACTTGCAACTTGCACATGAGCAGTTTGTGATCTGTTCCACAGTAAGCACATGACCATGTCTTTGATGCTATAATTGAGCTTCTCCACCTCCTTTCAGCAATAATATAGTCAATTTGATTTCTATATACTCCATTTGGTGATGTCCAAGTATAGAGGTATCATCTTGGTTGTTGAAGACAGTGTTAGCTATGAAGAATTCATTGGAGTGGCAGAAATTTATAGGTCAGTCTCCTGCTTCATTTCAGTTTCCTAAGCCATGCAGTCCAATTAATTTTCCTCTTTAATGTTTCCAACTTTGGCATTCCAGTCTCCCATCACAAGCAGCAAATCTTGCTTGCACCTTCTGTCAATTTCAAATTGAACTTGATCATAAAACTGTTCAACATCCTCTTTTAATTCATTAGTGATTGAAGCATAAACTTGAATGATTGTCATATTAAAGGGTTGTCCGAAAAGCGTAATTGATATTATTTGGTCACTGATTGCATTGTAGCCAAGTACTGTTCTTGCTATACCATTCCTAACTATAAAAGCAATGCCATTTCTTCTTTGTGTTTCATGTCCTGAGTAATAAACAGTGTGATCTTCTGACTGAAAATGTCCAATCCCAGCATCTCAATTTGCTGATGCCTAAGATGTCAATTTGTAGTCATTTCATTTCATCTTTCACTGTGTGGCGCTTTCCCATGTTCATGCTTCTTATGTTCCATGTTCCTACTATAATTCTATCTTTGCAGCTTCAGATTTTCTTTTCCTATATGTTAACATCAGCAACTAGATGTCCTGAAGATTTTAATCTAGCCATGTCATAAACACTATTAGCACTCTGAAAGTTCCTCAGCTCTTCCTCAGTACCATGTTTTTTTATTTTAATTTAATTTTTATCCGTTTTTATTTTTATAAATAACTCAAGGTGGTGAACATACCTAATACCCCTTCCTCCTCCTATTTTCCCCACAACAACAATCCTGTGAGGTGGGTTCGGCTGAGAGAGTGTGACTGGCCCAAGGTCACCCAGCCTGCTGCCATCCAACCCAAGAGGCCCATCATCCAGCACTATATTGTCAATCATTTTATATTTTCTATCCATGTTGTTTTCATGGTAAAAATGCAGGAGTGGTTTACCATTACCATGGCCTTCTCCCATGCAGTATGAATTGATGCCTTTGCTATTGTCACTAATGATCATCCACCTCCAGCATTTTCCTGTATCTCTGCTGCCCAATATAGGAGCCTGCTTGCTTTAGCTGGACAGCTGGGATGATCTTCACTCCTTGGGTGATCCTGCTGGGAATATACTCTTGGCATACATTCTCAACATTCAATGCTCATCCCTCCCAGGAACACCCCTATCACAATCAGGCAAATCAGTGCTGCCTCAGTGGAAAAAGCAGATAAAAATAAACTTGAAAGTTTATCCAGACTCTTCCTTGAAATGCTTAAAAAATATACCTCATACTTGGTTAACCTTAATGCTGTTTGCAAAATCCATTTGAACATAATTCTCAGTCAGCATAGTAAATTATCTGGAGGGCATCTAGTTGGAGAAGACAGCCAGGATTGCTGCTGTTTTCCAGAGAAAACAGAATAGCTTCTCTTAATGATAGCCTGAAAAGCAGGAATTGGTTAGAAGATTATCAAGTAATATACACTGGCTAAATTTTAAGATCTTCAGCAAAGGATTGTTACCTTGTCGTGGTGCTGGAGCACCTCAATGATGCCATGAGCTAAACCATGAAGGGCCACCCAAGTCGGGAAGGTCATGACAGAGAGGTCAGACTAAATGCGATCCCTGGGGAAGGTAATGGCAACCCACCCCAGTATTCTTGCCTTGAAAACTAAATGGATCAGTACAACCAGAGATATGTCGGTATACCATTGAAAGATGAGACCCCCAGGTTGGAAGATGGTCAAAATGCTACTGGGGAGGAACAGAGGATGAGCTCAACCAGCCCCAGACGTGATGACGCAGCTAGCTCAAAGCCGAAAGGACAGCTAGTGGCCGACGGTGCTGGTGGTGAATGGCGAATCCGATGTTCTAAGGATCAACACACCATTGGAACCTGGAATGTAAGATCTATGAGCCAGGGCAAACTGGATGTGGTTATTGGTGAGATGTCAAGATTAAAGATAGACATTTTGGGCGTCAGTGAACTGAAATGGACTGGAATGGGCCACTTCACATCAAATGACCACCAGATCTACTACTGTGGACAAGAGGACCACAGAAGAAATGGAGTAGCCTTCATAATTAATAGTAAAGTGGCTAAAGCAGTGCTTGGATACAATCCCAAAAATGATAGAATGATCTCAATTCGAATTCAGGGCAAGCCATCTAACATCACAGTGATCCAAATATACGCCCCAACCACAGATGCTGAAGAAGCTGAAGTAGAGCAGTTCTATGAGGATCTGCAGCACCTACTGGACAACACGCCTAAAAGAGATGTTATTTTTATCACAGGAGACTGGAATGCTAAGGTGGGCAGTCAAATGACACCTGGAATTACAGGTAAGCATGGCCTGGGTGAACAAAATGAAGCAGGACATAGGCTGATAGAATTTTGCCAAGACAACTCACTCTCCATAACAAACACTCTCTTCCAACAACCTAAGAGACGGCTTTATACATGGACTTCACCAGATGGACAACACCAAAATCAGATTGACTACATCCTTTGCAGCCAAAGGTGGCGGACATCTATACAGTCGGTAAAAACAAGACCTGGAGCTGACTGTAGTTCCGATCACGAACTTCTTATTGCACAATTTAGGATCAGACTAAAGAGATTAGGGAAGACCCACAGATCAGCTAGATATGAGCTCACTAATATTCCTAAGGAATATGCAGTGGAGGTGAAGAATCAATTTAAGGAACTGAACTTAGTAGATAGGGTCCCGGAAGAACTATGGACAGAAGTTCGCAACATTGTTCAGGAGGCGGCAACAAAATACATCCCAGAGAAAGAGAAAACCAAGAAGGCAAAATGGCTGTCTGCTGAGACACTAGAAGTAGCCCAAGAAAGAAGGAAAGCAAAAGGCAACAGCGATAGGGGGAGATATGCCCAATTAAATGAAAATTCCAGCGGTTAGCCAGAAGAGATAAGGAATTATTTTTAAACAAGCAATGCGCGGAAGTGGAAGAAGACAATAGAATAGGAAAGACAAGAGACCTCTTCCAGAAAATTAGAAACATCGGAGGTAAATTCCAGGCCAAAATGGGTATGATCAAAAACAAAGATGGCAAGGACCTAACAGAAGAAGAAGAGATCAAGAAAAGGTGGCAAGAATATACGGAAGACCTGTATAGGAAGGATAACAATATCGGGGATAGCTTTGACCGTGTAGTCAGTGAGCTAGAGCCAGACATCCTGAAGAGTGAGGTTGAATGGGCCTTAAGAAGCATTGCTAATAACAAGGCAGCAGGAGACGATGGCATCCCAGCTGAACTGTTCAAGATCTTGCAAGATGATGCTGTCAAGGTAATGCATGCTATATGCCAGCAAATTTGGAAAACACAAGAATGGCCATCAGACTGGAAAAAATCAACTTATATCCCCATACCAAAAAAGGGAAACACTAAAGAATGTTCAAACTATCGAACAGTGGCACTCATTTCACATGCCAGTAAGGTAATGCTCAAGATCCTGCAAGGTAGACTTCCGCAATTCATGGAGCGAGAATTGCCAGAGGTACAAGCTGGGTTTAGAAAAGGCAGAGGAACTAGGGACCAAATTGCCAATATCCGCTGGATAATGGAAAACCCAGGGAGTTTCAGAAAAACATCTATTTCTGTTTTATTGACTATTCTAAAGCCTTTGACTGTGTGGACCATAACAAATTGTGGCAAGTTCTTAGTGGTATGGGGATATCAAGTCATCTTGTATGCCTCCTGAAGAATCTGTATAACGACCAAGTATCAACGGTAAGAACAGACCACGGAACAACGGACTGGTTTAAGATTGGGAAAGGAGTACGGCAGGGCTGTATACTCTCACCCTACCTATTCAACTTGTACGCAGAACACATCATGCAACATGCTGGGCTTGAGGAATCCATGGCTGGAGTTAAAATCACTGGAGGAAACATTAACAATCTCAGATATGCAGATGATACCACTTTGATGGCTGAAAGCGAAGAGGAACTGAGGAGCCTTATGATGAAGGTGAAAGAAGAAAGTGCAAAAGCTGGCTTGCAGCTAAACCTCAAAAAAACCAAGATTATGGCAACCAGCTTGATTGATAACTGGCAGATAGAGGGAGAAAATGTAGAAGCAGTGAAAGACTTTGTATTTCTAGGTGCGAAGATTACTGTAGATGCTGACTGCAGTCAGGAAATCAGAAGACGCTTAATCCTTGGGAGAAGAGCAATGACAAATCTCGATAAAATAGTGAAGAGCAGAGACATCACACTGACAACAAAGGTCCGCATAGTTAAAGCAACGGTGTTCCCCGTAGTAACATATGGCTGTGAGAGCTGGACCGTAAGGAAGGCTGAGCGAAGGAAGATCGATGCTTTTGAACTGTGGTGTTGGAGGAAAATTCTGAGTGTGCCTTGGACTGCAAGAAGATCAAACCAGTCCATCCTCCAGGAAATAAAGCCAGACTGCTCACTTGAGGGAATGATATTAAAGGCAAAACTGAAATACTTTGGCCACATAATGAGAAGACAGGACACCCTGGAGAAGATGCTGATGCTAGGGAGAGTGGAGGGCAAAAGGAAGAGGGGCCAACCAAGGGCAAGGTGGATGGATGATATTCTAGAGGTGACAGACTCGCCCCTAGGGGAGCTGGGGGTGTTGACGACCGACAGGAAGTTCTGGCATGGGCTGGTCCATGAAGTCACGAAGAGTCGGAAGCGACTAAACGAATAAACAACAACAACAAAATTTTAAGATGTAGGAATTGATATCAACATTCATTGTTCATTCAGATCTGATCAGCTGATTATTCATAAAACACATAATTTTTTCTTTGTAATAAATTTAGACCTAATAATACTATAGTAAAAGATGATGAGGGAACAGCAGAGATGACAGAATACAGGATGCTTTTGGTGGTTGGTAATCCAGATGTATGCCATCATATGGAAAAGTTTGGTGATGGAATTAAGTCAGGTAAGAAGCTCCACATACTACTCCAAACAAAATAGCCATCAACAATACCATACCGGTTTCTTGCATCGAATAACAGTCTACATAAGTTTTAGATAATGCTTGCAATGAATTAAAACCAAATAATTATAACAATTCAAACCATTTTAATTGTATCAGGGAAGGAGCATAGTTTGATGGTTTGTGACATGCTTTGTATGCAGAAAGTCCAGGTTCAAGAGTGACATGTCACTTAAAGAATCTCAGTTGGGATTATTGGAAAGATACAGTCTTTATCTTTGTACAGTATGTTATTCAAAAACCCTAATAATTTTTATAAGGGCCTCAGTTATCGTAACGAAGGTTGTTGATTGGGAAAGGAAGGAAGGAAGAAAGGAAGGGAGGAAGGGAGGGAGGGAGGGAGGGAGGGAGGAAAGAATTTAATATGTTGCTGGAATTTGTTCATTAGGTTCTATCAGGTTCTGGTGACTACATAAACAAGTGGCTACCACCCCCAATTAGTCATCAGTGATATACCTCTTCCAAAGACATTCCAGTAATCCCTTCAATCCCATCCATACACCACATCCATTGTCTTCCCCTTCTGCTACTTCTCCCACTCTTTTCAAGAATAATGTTTTCCAGTCCATAATATATTTGCATCAAATGCTCCAAGAATGTGATTTTCTCTTTTCTGCTCATCACTTCAAGGAAACAGTCAGCCTTTATTTGGTACAACAATGACTGACTGGTTCTTCTTGCAAGCATCTTTCTTCCTTCTTTCTTTCTCAGTGTCTAGTTTTAACACTGTACATTGCCATAGGAAAGACTGTTGCTTTAAATGATAGAGTTCCTCTGTTTCTTACTATTTCCCGTTCTTTAAAAATCTTCACAGGCAATTCTATTTAACTTTGCAGTGAAGAATTTGCATGCATGGAAAATCATTGAGATTTAAAAATCAAGTAAAAATATCTGATTAGGAATGCAATAAGAAATGGATAACCGCTTCTACCGTGATACATTGCAGTCATGATATATGGAAGTAATCAAAACATTTTGTTTTATGTTATCTTGAACACTTTTTAAAGGTTACTGCTGAAACATAACATAGTTCAAAATTCAGCTGCAGATGGAAGGGCTCACAATCTCTAACTTCACAAATTATTTGTGCAAAGCAATAGGCTAAATCATCAGAAGAGGTGACCAACCAGGACTTTCACACCATCTAACATTGTCATTCGGTTCACTGTTTTCAACATACATTTCATAATATGCACTAGCGCTGGGAGAGAGTTAAGTGTTTTAAAATGCAAAACTACTATACATCTTGCAACTACTGTATTTGTGAGAGTTCGGTATCATATTGTTAAGTTTCATTGGGGTTTTAAAAGTATTTTTATTGCTTTGATATACAAAGAGGGAATAACTAAAGGAAATAAAAATAAACAAACAGGAAAGAAAAGGAAACAAGGAAGCTACCCTAACATATTATATTACATATAAAGAAAGCCATTCAATTCAGTTTTCAAGCACATTATTCGACCTTTATCACACAGAATATTATTAATCAGCCCTTTCCTTTACATCATAAACAAACAAAAAATGAACATGGATCATTGATCCAAAGGGTGGGTAGGCGGGTGGATAGATAGATAGATAGAGATAGAGATAGAGATAGAGATTTCCTCCACCCATAATCAGTAAATCTGTAATTCTTCATAAAAGGATGCATTCCAAATTTTTGTTATATAATTGTAAAGTACATTACACACTCTAAACAGGATTGATTTTTGTAATGCCATTTTAACTCACTTATGCATATTAAACAGGACTGGGGCAACAGTGAGAAAGGAACGTATCATATGCTTATTCCTCCTTCATTTTATCCTTCCAATATGAGATTGAGGGACAACCCTTTCTATATAGTACATTCTGTTAGGCATCCAATAGATGTGAAATAAAATATTTTGTTGAATTAGTCTAATTTTAAGATCATGAGTTTTTCAACTCACTCTCAGTATCTTTCCTTTATATGATTCAATAACTTCAGTTTCAAAGGTATAGAAGGAATTAAGTTCCTGTTTCAGAATCATAAACATTGCAGGTACAGGTTATTTTGCAAATGTGCTTAAAAATTCCTAATTTCTTTTTCAAATTTCCTTCTTTAACCTTTCAATGTTTTTTTTCCATGAAGCATAAGCAATAATAAAACCATGTGTATATGCCTTAAAAATGTCTGAACAATCAATACATGTACAGAACATTTATTAGAAAAAAGCCTTCAAGTTCTTGTTGCGTATGTTTTATTAAAAGTAAATCCTTAAATAAATATTTAAATCTCATCTAGAAAGTGACTCTTTCTTGAAATAATTGATAAAGGTACTGGAGCAGAATCAGATATAGCAAGAGTACCTATACTTAATGCATTAATCCATCCAGGTAAGGACGGAAATACCAGAAAAAACAGTCTAATCAGAGTGACTCTAATAAAAAATAAAAAAATAAAAAGAGTAACTCTAATGGGGAGTTGGAAAATGAACCTTAGTGCAAAAATTTTTAAATTCATTATAATTCAATAATTTTGAATTGTTTTGGAGAACATCACTACGGCAGACATTGCAGCATTATGAGGTTTTGCAAGATGCACTTCTGACAGCAAGTGATGTCAGTTCTCAAACAATGTGTTATAGATTTGAAAGGTCTATTAAATTAATCTGATTTTCCTGTATATTTAGGTATCAATCTTCCTTTTTTATGCTAGCAAGATATCCAAATCATATAACTACTGTCTCTAAATCGAGAAGAATTCTGACTTTAATGTGCTTTAATCTACTTCCAATGCCTGTTCTTGAAGAAACATTTTTTAAAATCCCATATGTACTGTGGTGAAGGAGCCAATTGAATCTATGGCCCATGTTCTGTTGTATTGCTCCTTTTATAAAGATGCACAATCACATTTTGTAATCCCCTTGTGGTAAATATTCCAGGACATTCAGGTATTTTATTTTTAGTTGCTGCTGTCTGACCAGTACAATTTTGTTTCATCAAATGTGGTAAAATTATGCTTTATTTTTTGAAAAAAAAAAACACCCATAATTTAATTGCATTGACAGCATAGCAGTACCCACTTTTATTTTTGTTTGTATTTAGTATTCATGGTGTTAACTATTTGTTGAATTCTGGTTATTTACTGCAATACAGTTTTGTTTGTTTGTCTAGTCCCTGTCATGAAGCCAATCTGTTTTCAACATACTCCAGATTGTTGCTGTTTAGTTGATGAAAATACACATCTCTGTCTCAAGCAGAATCACAAGGGATTTGGCACATACGCAGAGCAGATCCTACCATCCCACCTCCCTTTCTCCTAGTAAGAAAAAGGGGTTATTTTCTTTTGAACAAGACTGCTTTCCTGAGCCTCTGATTTAAGGCTATAATCTACAAGAATCTTCCATGCCAAATGTTTGGAGGATTCTCATATTCTCAGAGGCACAGATCTTTCACAATCTTCTTCAAAATTCACATCCATTTCAGTTTTTAAGACAGATTATAGTATTATTTGTTAATAAAGAGTTTCATTATCAATATGTTGAATATATTGAATATAATTGTTGTTTATTCGTTCAGTAGCTTCCGACTCTTCGTGACTTCATGGACCAGCCCACGCCAGAGCTTCCTGTCGGTCATCAACACCCACAGCTCCCCCAGGGACGAGTCCGTCACCTCTAGAATATCATCCATCCACCTTGCCCTTGGTCGGCCCCTCTTCCTTTTGCCCTCCACTCTCCCTAGCATCAGCATCTTCTCCAGGGTGTCCTGTCTTCTCATTATGTGGCCAAAGTATTTCAGTTTTGCCTTTAATATCATTCCCTCAAGTGAGCAGTCTGGCTTTATTTCCTGGAGGATGGACTGGTTTGATCTTCTTGCAGTCCAAGGCACTCTCAGAATTTTCTTCCAACACCAATTGAATATAATATCTTCAGATATATTATTCAAGTTATATCTGAAAATATCAGCAATGCTCAAGTATTCATAGGTACAAAGTCCACACACTGCTTTCACTGGTTACTGTTTGTGAAGAGCTGTTTGTGGACAGAATTAGAATCTAAGCAAAATTGAGAGATCAGAGTGCACAGGCCCCAAACAGAAGCAATAAGCAAGGTGTTCTAGGGCACAGAATGATGGAAAGCGGTACTGCACCGTCAGAAGCAAGCTCTGCCCCTTTTGTATGTATGTGTGATGTCAGGTATACAAGAGGTGGTGCCTATGACACAATGCAAGAGGTAGTACCTATGACACAACATTGCTTTCAACATTTGCATCCTGTGGAGACCTCCTAGACATCTCTCTGTTGATCAGACATTGTTCTGCTAATTGCCTCCTGAAACTGATCATTTTGAAAACTTCCAAGCTCAAGACTGCAGTCCATCAGAAAAGTCCCTTTAAGTAGTTCTAATGATAAGAAGGTTCTTCCTTTTGAGCTTTAATAATGAAAACTTCTGGTTTTGGTTTCTTATCTGGGCAATCTGACCATGAACTGAGCCCTCTATTATCTAGGCTTCCTACAGCAGGAATTCAACCTTCCTTTCAGGATTAGAGTGATATTCTCAGGGAGCAAGTCAAATATTACTTTTGTGTTTGTTTTTTGATGGATTAGGAACTCCCAGGTCAGCTTCAGATTGTTTTTCAATAATTTGCTAGCCCAGGAAGTTCCAGCTTTTCCTTCAGTGAGGAAGGAATTCTCCATGCTAGATGGTGTTTGAAATGTTATTTCAGAGAGCTAGGATGCCCAAGAAAATGGCAAAGGATGCAACACTGGAGGCTGTAACTGGAAGAGAAAATTAGTAAACCCAGGATTTTTTTACACACATATATATCCACATCACACAGACACACACACAGAGACACAAACACATTTGTACACATACATATTTGCAATCTACTTGTGCAAGGGGCTATCTAGAATCTGCAGTCTTTGAAAACAATTATCAACTTTTCTCAGTCTATATTTCTTTCATTTGATTTTCTTCTTGATATGTTTGGTCAATATACTATGAAGAAAGTATTAGATTCACAGATGTATTTCTGTTTGTGAGTTGATTATGTGTCATTAAATATTTAGAGTTTTATGATCAGTTGTTGTCTGCAAGATGCAAGTAGTGTAAAGTCCTTGACAAATATAGGCTGTATATTTCAGCAACCCCACATCCTGCAACCATTACAGTCAGGCCACATGTAAAACTAAAGGATTAATATTTGTGATACTGATGCATTTTATACATGTTCACCATGAAGTAGATGTGGAGATCATTTAAAAATAAACATTTTTCTAGAAGGAAAAACACATATTCGATGATTAATTTGCTTGGAATGCTGCTGCCCTGATGAATTACATTCTTGCCTTAAAACCAGATTAAATCTGTATTAAATCCATACTAAATCTGCCAAATTTGTTGTTGTAGCTATCAGGCTAGAAACTGGGAGACCATGAGATCTAGTCCTGCCTTAGGCATGAAGCCAGCTGGGTGACCTTTGGCCAGTCACTCACTCTCAGCCCTAGGAAGCAGGCAATGGCAAACCACTTCCAAAAATGCCACCAAGAAAACAGCAGGGACTTGTTCAGGCAGTCACCAGCAGTCAAGACTGACTTGAAGGCATTCCCCCACCGCTCCAATCTACCAATTTCTCAATAATATATCAATAGATGCTCCAACCAAATAAGTTATATCGGTTATCAAGGTTTCATTTACTTACTGTATATAAATATGCTTGCAATATTTGTCTTCTTATAATTTTTAACATTTAAAAAAAACAATTTTTAAAATCATTGTTCCTAAAGTAACTCTATAATTTCACCACATTTTGCAATTTTACCATCAATACCAAAATCATATCTTTGTGCAGGAGCAACAAAAATAGACATAATGAAAAAGATTTTGAGGCTGCAGTAGGCATTACTCAGTGGGAATTACTTCTGAGTAAATATGTAGTATTGCACTGTGAGTTAAACATACATGTATAACCAGAAGGATTACAGGGAACAGTGAAGAATAGCAGATTATTTTAACTTCATAAACCTTGGAAATGTTAATTCAATTCATGGGTTTATAGTAGAAATCTAATGTCTGGAGCTGATAGAATGGAAATGCTGGTAAAATTCCTGTTGTATATTTCTCAGCTTTTTATTTGGTAGTTGTGACTGTAGCTATAGAACATTAGTTTGTTGTTTTATCATTTATTGTTTTATTATACTTTCATCTGCAAATAAATCCCAGGCTGACTTCTAAGAGCTCCCTTAATATTCACGGTATGACATTTTAAAATTCAGTTTTCTGTTCCCTTTATTCTTTTCGTCTCTTTTTACTGTACATGAATTAACTTTACTGAAATGTTAATATTTGCCTGAACAAAGCTCATAATCTCTTCTTTGCTCAAATTTAAATAGTTCTTATTTTTGCTTGCAGATAGTTTTTTTTATCTTGTAAAAATTCTCAATATTGTTTTCCCCATTTAAGAAAGCACTTGAAAAGAACCTTTTGACAACAAAAGTATATAAGATGCCATCTGTACAGTTTCCACATCTCTTCCTATATTCTTTTTCAATATTACCTTATACATTTTGTGGTTTAAAAAAGAACTGCTGATGGGGTAGTGTACAGGTGGCTTAAAATATCCCTTGTATTTGTATCTGGACTGAATTTGGGGATCAGCTGATCTGAGAGTCCAAATCATTTTTTATTTTTTTTTTAAACTTGAAGCTGCAATCCAGTACTCAGCAGGAATTAATTTTGAATAGAAGTAGGATTGGACTGCAAGTTAAAACATGCATGTGGAACAAGCAGTTCTCATGAAGAGTCTCTAAACTGACACATTATGGAAGCAAGGTAACCCATCTGCAACAACATCCAGGGTTAGATTACAGGTAGTCCTCGTTTAGCGACTGCCTTGTTTAGCCACCATTCACAGTTATAACAGTGAAAACATAACTTTATGACCAATCCTCACATTTAGGACCTTCACAGGTCTGTAAAGCAAAAGAAAGCTGAAGTAAGATCATAAACATACTTCCAGTTTCACTTAGCAATCACTTCAGTTAATGACTGAGTTGCAGGTCCTTATTGTGGTCACTAAACAACCTGTACATGCAACAATGAATAATACCAAATTATTTGACACCATATCCTGAAATGACAGATGACCTCTGTCAATGGTTCAATATATATGTTAAGCAACAAGAGGGAAAGGACTGACTCCTGGATCATCCCACAAATGAGAGGCCATGGGGCTAACCTTTCAGTAACTGGTACTACCTGCTAAGATAGGAAAAGAACATTATAAGACTTACTCCCAACTGCTGCAGTGGTCCAGAAGGCTATCACAATCAATTGTATCGAAAGCTGTGGTGAGGTCTAAAGGACCAGAAGGGGTACACGACCCCAATCCAGGCCCCACAGGTCATCTTCTAGCATGACCAGTGCCGCTTCCATCCTGTGCATATAGGAGTGCAAATTATCAGTACATTTTTCTAGCTAATGATAAGCACAAAGTGGAATGTCCAATAATAAAATCAGTAACTGGAAGGTTATATACCTTGTGATTTATATACCATTTCATGCTGTTATATATAAATGGCCTATTGCACTCATGTCTAGTTTTACCAAAAAAGGGAAATACAGGAGAATATGTACTGAACCACTGAATTAATTCCTCACACAAACAATGTTTTGCTTAAGGTCTTACATAAAAGACTAGAACTATATATAGATAAAGAATTGAAAGTATATTAAATTCACACTGTGTCATAACTTAAGAGAAATCTTTTATAAAATGATGTATCATAGGTATATGACACCAGAGAAATTATCAAAAATGTACAAATGTGTTTTGAACCAGTGTTAGAAATGTGAAAAACAGGAGGGGAAGTTTTATCATGCATGGTGGACTTGTGAGAAAGCTAAGAAATTTTGGATACAAATTCATACGATGATGCAAAGGATTTTAAAGATAAATACTGTGAAGAAACCAGAAATTTTTTTATTGGGACTTATGGGCAATGAATTAGAAAAGACTCACAGCAGATTGACTCATATATGTAACTGCAGCAAGATTATTGTATGCTCAATGATGGATGAACAATGAAATTCCCACAGTGGAGGAATGGATTGGGAACATGTCAGAAATTTCTGAGATAGCAAAGCTGACCTTTTTGGTCAGAGAAAAAACTACAAAAACTTTTCTGAAAGACTGGAAACCTTATACGGACTTTTTGCTGAAAGCAGAAAAAAAAATGACATGATGATTTATGGGTTTGAGGATTTTAAAAAATGTGGACTAAGTAAGGGGCTAAAGGAATTTGTATAATATCTAGGAGGGAGGGAAGATTTTAAGATTGTAATTATCCATTGAGGAGGAAGTGGGAAGTCATTATATTTCATAACTTTAGTCTCTTTCTATTCATTTTTTTCCTTTTCTTTCTTTTTTTAGATTTGTCTTTTACTTCATGCAGAATTCTTAATAAAGAAATTAATAATACATTATATTTTATTTCTTAATAAATAAAAAAGAGAAAGAACTGAAAGTTAAAAATAATGGAAAATGAAAAATCAATGTTAAATGTTAAGAAAGCCAAGATAATATCAACCTGTAAAGCAATGACAGACTTGACATTGTCATGAAATAGAAGGATATTTCAGTGACAACAAAGATAACTTATTTAAAGCAATGGTCTTTGCTAGGATAATGTACAGCTGTGAAAGCTAGATATTGAAGATAAATGCCTTCAAATTATGAATTTGGAGATGATTATTAAGAGTACCATGGAATGCAAGAAGAACCAATCACTCAGTTCTGTACCAAATCAGTTCTGTACCAAACAAGCATATGATACAGGAGAAAAAAATTAGTATGCTTGAATAAGTGGACGGAACTAAACAAAAGAAAAGATAAAAGAGAAGGCAGATAGACAAGATTAAAGAATTACTGGAATATACTTGGAAGAGCTATGAGTTATTAAAGACACATCAACAAATGAATTAAACCAACATTGTATTAGTGTAGCCTTACATATTTGCATTAGTAAAATTTGTGTTTGAAGGAAATTAGTGAATACAGAAAAACACACTTCGTTAGCTGCCTGCAGAATCAGCCACAGGACAGATTCAAGCAGTCTTGAAAGCCCCCTGTCTCCTCACATTAACTATTGCTTTCACACTACAAAGTTAAACAAATAAAAATAGTTGTGTAACTAACTAGAACAAGGCTGGCAGGCATGCAACTATGGACAGCCTTCTTCTTGTGTCTGGTTATGTCCTTAACTGAATCTTTCCTCTCAATCTTCTTCTCCTACATCAACCCATCCAGTCTAAAACAGCAGCAGCAGGGAAATGGCTGGTCCCGATAGTTGACCTGGCACCCCAATCACAAGCCGAAAGTAATACTTCATTGCAATGCTTGGAGGAGTCAGAAAAGTGGGCCTCAGTGGCACCTGCAGCAAGCTGCAATGATATAAAAATGATGGTATGGTATTATGTACTTCCATCCCAATGTGTGATGCAAGAATGTAAATGATAGTATTTGCATCATGATGGATGTTTGTCACTTGTTCCCGTTGCTTCCCCCATGAGGATGCCCATGATATATTTTGCTTTATGTTTGAAACAAATTTTCAAAGTACAGGTTTTTTCACAAACAATGCAGATGTAAATCCCACTGATTCTAGTGGAAGAATTAAACATATACTTAAATATCTCCCATTGTAAAAAAATTGTAACTAAATTGCTGGTCTTAAGCCCACCATGAGCAGTTCAAGCCAGTCTTTGAAGATGCATTAATACAGTTGCTAAAATCCCACAGAATTGTAACTGATCAATGGAACTCCAATGTACGTTTCCTTATGATGAAAACGTACATTGGTGGGAGTGGGTGGAAGAGGTAAGAAAGTAGTTTGCAAAAATTATTGAAGAAGACATTCAAGACATAAGATTTCATGAGTCACAAGGACAGAACAATTATACAAACTGTGGCAGTTCAAATTTGAGATTGCCCAATGAAGCTAAATGACAACAGCAAAATTTAAGAAAAACAGGAAACATTTCTTTGAAAGTTAGCCTCAATGCCACAGGATATTTTGAGTTACAGTAGATCTGGGCAAATTTAATCAGTTTCGATTTCTCTTACTATCCTTTCCCCCTTATCTTAAGTAAGGATCCGATTTCCACATTCTGATCATCCAATTCTCAGAAATAATGAATAATAATATATAATATTCAGGATCTTTGGAGGCCATCACCAATAATGTAATCCATCCTGCTTTGTCACTCTGAACTGAAGTAGCTTCAGTTTAAAAACATACAGTATGCTTACAGAAGCTTTTGAGCCAGTTATGTCAATGGAAAGTTGTTTTTTTTGAGTCAACATTTTACAATATGATTTATTGAAGACAAGCTTGAATACTTGGCTCCATCTCCATGCCCTGAAAAGTCTTCCTTTAATGGGGCTGCTTTGCTGCTCCAAATATCTCCAATGATTAAAAGAGTGATGGCATTCCCATGCACAGAAGTTTGACAACAGTATGGTACATTATATAACCAAGGAGCAGATGACATTCTTCAGAAGAACTGAACTATAGAAAGACCTTTGGTTAAAGATCATTTAGCTGTAATTTCTTTTTCCTTTCCATATTTTGATTATTTTAGTTACTTATTTCCACTGAAGCCTGACTTTTAAGGCTCATGATGCAGTGATGTTCTGTAGAGAACTGTTGATAGCAACAAGGAAAAGCAGCAGTGATTGTTTCTCTACTATTCAGCAAACACTTCAGTTGTGACAGGGAAACCTGGTTCTACTGTTACAACCCATTCTTTCTTTCTTACAGAACAGATATTCTGAATTGATACCTCACTTAAGTGATTTATTTATAATTGGAAGCCATCTTTTATTTGTTGTCTGCTGTGGCCATCAAATGAAAGCATTAAGTGAAAAATGTAATATTGTGAAGCTGCTTTTAGAGCAAATAAGAACAACTTTCTAGAGGAAATGCACACAGAATATAAACAGACTCAGGTGATTCACTGTCCTGGCAGCAGACAATCAACCTGAATATTTCTGGTCAAGAAGGTTTCTCCTCTGCTGCTATCATCTAAATTAAAGTTCAGGGGGGCTTGGCTCATTGTGGAATGGATGTAAAAGAGAAAGAATAAGCAAATTTTGCTTCAAGATTCCTTTGTAGGATCATCAATAACATATTTATTTATCTATTTAAAATATTCATATCCTGATTTTTGAATAATAGATCCTTAAGTTATCTTAGAATATATTATAAAATTATATACACATTTACATAAATTCCAGGCTGCCACAATCCGGCAGCCTGTCTGATGTATAAATGCCAGATTATGTTCACCTCCTGTCTGTGTTCCTGTGCAATAGGAACTGAAGAAAAATGGTCTTTCAAGCAGGGGTGAGAGAGGAGCAAATCCCCTGTAGTTGCATCTTTCATGGACAATAGGGAGAGCCATCTGACCTTATCTATTGACTTGCAGAGGATACAGTCTCCCAGCATGCCTCTGCACAGCCATTGGCCTTGCACCTTGTTTCTTCTTCTCCAGGCGGCTGCTGCTGCAGCAGCAGCAGCAGCATGAATGTTCCCACTGCTTTCATTCCACCCTCCCATGTTGCTGGCCAGCACTCCCTCTACTTGGCCAACCAAAGGCGTAAAAATAAGTCAGCCAGCCTATGTCCCACATTCACCTCAACTCTTTCCTTGCCATATTTGCTTTTCACACGAGGAAGAAAATTATTTAAAAAGTGGCTTCAAAGTAGCTGTGAGGACAGGGCTATGGTGGCAACATGCCACAGTATCTTGGCTGCAGGGAAAAGAAGGAAAAGGCCAGAGCAGGGAAGCAGGAGAAGTAGGCATCTCCAACTGGAGAAGAGCTAGAGCAGAACTGATTATTAACCGATGCAGGTTCCCAAATTGCACACAAGACCCATGAACTGAGCTGAGTTCTCAGTTACAGTTATCTTGTTTTGTTTTGTTTTGTTTTTGAATAGTTTGCATTGCAAGACCAGACCAGCCCCCATCCTGTTGAGTTTTCGGAGAGCCATAAAAGCTTGGCTTTTTAAGAAAACCCTGGGAGGGGATCACGTATAAGTAGGGATTCCCCCATCCTGGATGATGTTTGATGATGATTGTTCCTTGGTGGCCATAGACTTCTTTATCATTTTGTTACAGTTTTTGTTACTATAAGTTGGGTTATTTTATTATATTCATTTACTATTTTAATCTTCTTACTGTAAGAAAGGAATAGCTGCTCAGAGTCCTGCTGGATTAGTCAATAAGTAAGTAAAGGGACCCGCGGGTGGCAAGATTTATCTCTCTGTGTGTGGCAGAGGCTGTTAGCCCCAGCCACAGCCTCCCTACTTTTCTCTCTCATATTTGATATAGATAGTTCACGTCTGTTTGGTACTTTGCTCTGTTAAAATTCAGGTCAACAGTTTATTATGGCCTAAATTCTTTGTAATTCTATAGTATGGATTCCCATTCCCTTCCGCATGATAGAGCGTGCATATTATTCATTTTAATGGGTATTTTCTTTTAAAGATAGAATCATTTAGGTCACTTTGTGGCATAGAAAGTTCTAGTGAGGGCATATGCCCATCATTTTGGCACAAATCTAATTAACTCAAGAGGGGCTTTCTTTTTTTCTGTCTAATTACTGAGACTATGATAGATAGAATAATAGCTGCAAGTACATTAAGCACTGAGGAGGTTAAGTCTGAACAAAATTATGAGGCTCATTATGAACATAGTAGGATTATTAGTGTAACCCTTCTACAGTCCTTTGAAGTTTATTGGAAAGAATCCACAGCAGCACAGATCATGCTTTCCGTAGAGCAAAGGCAGCAGTGCATGCTTCATGCTGCCATGGTGTCAACCCTGGTCCAGAATTAATAGTTTTATAACAGTACAGAATAATATGGATGGGGCGGGGGAATAGTCCATTCATTTTGCTTTCCTTATTTTGTTTTTTTTAATAAAGCCATAGCTACTTGATAGGGATTTCCAACTTGGAATCTGATTGTTAGGATTTGCCTGGAGCACTTCTAAGAGGTAGCAAAATACAATATCCAGGTCAACTTCTATAATGTCAGCTTTTAACATAAGAAAAAAAGGACGGGCAAACAAGCTTTTGGTACTTTCAGAATGAACTAAGCATATTCTTTCCTATTGCTTACTGATTCTAGTTCCATTACCTAGTGTTTGGGACAGATCTGGGGTCTAATAAAACAGCATTCTTGACTGACGAGACACATATGTTCAAGCAAATGCAAATACAGCTCTCCTTCTGATTTCCCAGCTGAACCTGCAGAAGTTGGAGGGATGGTAGGAGGGACCAGCATGCACACTCACATCTTCTACTCATTCTGCTGAGCACTTGCCTTCTTTTCCCAGCAGATGACAGGTGGGTACATGCTGGTTCCTTCCATTATTGTCTCCAATCCATATATTGCTTATGCGCCATTGTGTATATGTCAGAGGAACTGAGTTCTTTGAGGTTCAAACACCATTTTGCTTTTTTAGATGGTTTGAGTAAATCACATGGTTCATAGTTTAGCATATTCATTCCCACAGGGCCTAGCCAAATAATTTGGGAAGCTTAAATGGCTGAAAGAAAGTGTAAGGGAATGGGGGGTGGCAGAGCCACAACTGGGGGGGCAAGTGGGGCATGTGCCCAGGGCGCCATGCTGGAGGGGCACCAAAATGACAAAATAGTATTTGTATACTGAATGGAGGGGGCACGGAATCCATGTTTGCCCTGGGTGACACAGACCCTAGTTGCAGACCTGGGGTGTGGGGGTGGTATGACAGGTAGCTGGAATTTGTCACTTTCCCAGATTTTTCTAAAAATGAACCATTCATTGAAAATGGTATAATAATCTATAATAAGATTTTCATATTCAGTCATTTCTACATCAGCTAAGAGCTCAGTGTGTCAGCTCTTTCCAGCCGTTCAGCACCTCAAAGGATTAGGCATACTGAACCCTTAATTTCTTCATTTATTTCACTCATAATCTGTTAAATTTGAATGACATCAATTTTCTAGTGCAATCTATCAGCACATATAACATATAACATTTGCAAAAAAAAAATTTCCTTGAATGTTAATTCATTAAAAATGTTATAATTTGATTTTGTAACTAGCTCCATGAGGTATAATAATGCTAAAGTATTTTAGAAAATGTTTTGTAGGGATTTGAATTTTTTTCAAAGTAGAATACATCATCTAGCAGAAAAACAAAACAGGCAACCAGGATACATGCTCCTAGACACTTTACTAGCCAGATCTGACCAAAGATAACAGATACCCAAAGACAAATGATGAATGGACCAACAACAATAAGGAAAGTTTGTGATACTATAAAGATGAATAAAGATAAATCCCCTGGCCCAGATGGACAATTGGCCTCTTATTTTAAACATTTTGAAGATGAGTTTTTACTACCTTTGCAAAAAATGATGAATTCCGTTTTAGATAATGGAAAGATACCAGATACCAGGGGCAAAGACACCACTAATTCCCAAAGAAGGACAAGATTCAACTTTATCAAAAAATTATAGACCAATATCATTACTGAACAATGATTATAAAATATTCATGACAATTTTAGCTGAAAGGCTGAAAACTGTTCTACAAGATTTTATCCATGAAGACCAATGTGGTTTTTTACCTAAGAGACTTGGAGCAACGTAATGAAAAACAAGCTGCTTTAATATTCCATGATGCAGAGAAAGTTTTTGACAATTTAAATTGGACTTTTCTGTGTAAAAAATTTGGAAGATATGGATTTTGGAGATAACTTCATTACATGGGTGAAATTGATATATACTTCACAACTGGCACAAATAATTGTGAATGGGGAACTAACCAAGCCCTGTGAAATACTGAAATGGACTTTTTGCTAAAAATGGATAAAAATGAATTAGTGATTTCAGGATTTATTGTTTAAAAAGGTTTGTTTATGGGAAGAAGAGAACCATGATTTGTAATTTGGGAGGGTGGAGATGATAATTACTGTGTTTATAACTTCTGCAAAGAAGACCAGAAGTCACTTCTTTAGATACTTTTTTTTCTCTTTTATTATCTTTCAATTTTTAAAAATTCTTTTGTTTCCTTCTCTTTTCTCTTTTTCTTTTTATGTTTCTGTAGTTTTTTAAGCTTATGTAAAATCACATAATGGAAGTTTTGACAAATTGTTAAATATACCAACACAAATCCAGATCTACAAGATATTAACTGCTGGTAAAAGTGATGAAAAATGTTGCCTACAATTTATTGAAAGAACATTTTTATTCCTAAACCAGGCTTGCTGGTTTCTAAATGTCTCCTTCAATAAATCTTTTTGAAAAACACATACACAGACTAGCCCTTGGTAGAGGTAGAAGAAATCCATTGCCATGGGAACTGCAAAGCATCTCTTTAACCCCCTCATTGGGTAATGGGGAGTGCAGAAAGGATGCATGCAACCTTGTTAATGAGTCCTGTAGGTACAAGGTCACATGGAAACCTCTTAATGAAATCTAAAGGACTTCAAGCCCACCTACAGTAGAACACAGAGGTCTGTAATATATATTATAAGCATATTACTCTGACTTCCTGCTTCTGAACCACAGCCTTCCGTCAAAGAAATCAATGGGTGATATATATTTTAATTAACTGAGCCCCACAGCCACCCTTTGGAGAAGATGCTATTTATTACTGAGAAAACCGGGACCCAAAAAAGTTCTCTGACTAACTCAAAGTCACACAGCAGGCTTACAGAAAGCCCATGGTAGAAAACTAATATTTCTTAGCATGACAACTTACGTCCAAAATTCATTCACCAGTGACAATGAGAGAACCCATTTTGTCACAAACTATTGCAAGCACTTCACTCAACTTACAAGTTTGCCAGCAATTTGTGTGCTTGCAGCAAAACAAAAGAATGTAAGAGATTACAATATCAGATCAAAACTTTTATCTCATCCAGATTTCAGCTTCCATAATCACCAATCAGATGCCTACAAGAGTACAGTAAGAAGGAAATTAACATATTAGCCCCCTCTTGTTTGTGATCCCAGCAACTAATATTGCAAGGCCCATCCTGGGGGCAATGGCAATGGATTCCAGTCATGATTACATATTATTGATCGGGACTAAGTGCACGAGTCACTTAGTGACAGTCTTTGTTTATTTGCATTTAAATTAATAATTTCTAAATTTACACCTTCATATAAACTAGCAGATGAAAATTATTTGCAAATTGGCATCTTATTATGTAAGCCCCCCCACTTTTTTTCCCCCAAAAGTTAGTGACCACAACAAATCAAACCTTTAACCTCTCTCATAGACAGCAGTTCTCCAAGATCTCAAATACTGGCCCTGCTCATTTGCAAGAAGATAGGTCTTATCCCTACAATCTAAACTTTTTTAAAAAATGAGGGCTATATTTTTGTAATGTTATAATGAAAGAGACTATATGGCTTGGCAAATAATGTGCAATATTAAATGAAAACAAGCAGAGTTTGGAAGAAATTATGAGGTTTGGTCTTCGATAAATATTTGGTGATGCTGAAGCCTCCATATAAACTTATCAATAAAACAGATGTAAATGTGAAATTGGAAAGGCATAAAATCATGGTTAAACTACACATTAAGTACAGTATATATGCAGCATGTGGTGACCTTCAGGTTTTTTTACTTATTAATTTAGAGCAGGAATGGGGAACACACCCAGCCTATAAGGCTTTGGGGTGACTGGAGAATCCATTTCTCATATCCCATTGGAATTCACTGGTGTATTTTCCACTGACATGTGGAGACAATATATCAATTTTTGTGATAAACAAAAAAGTAATGTTAAAATTAATAGTAGAGTTCACTTTGGGGCAGGTTTTTATCACTAGTCTTATATTCCATGCAAAGCTAATTTTGGGGGTAAAACATTATGTTGTCAATAGGGTAAAGGTAGGATTAAGGTTAAGCTTCTTTGCAATCCATAGTTAAATTTAAGGGTAAGGTTAGCTTTCACTGAGTTTTTATCAACTGTAGTAGTTTTAATTGTGCTTTAGTAAAATAAAGTTTGCTGAATTTTAAATGCAGAGAAAATGTGCAAAAATAGTATGGTAAAGTTCTGTGGTAGGAAAATTCTAGTGACAGTAGGATGAATGTAGGGTTAGTGTTAGGCTTCCTTAAGTTCTAATTTTAAATTTAAGGACAGGGTTAACTTTGGGGCGAGTTTTTATGTGTAGTAGTAGTTATATGTAGATATTATGGTAGGGATTGCCTGCCAAGTAACTTTTAGGATAAAAAAATTATATTGATAGTAGAATCAGGGTCAGCTCTCTTGATTTCTAAGGTTACATTTTTGGGTAGATTTAGAATTTGGGCCAGTTTTTATGCTTAGACTTACATTGGTATTAGAATAAGGATTGCCTGCCATGGTAACTTCTATGCTAGGTGTCCTGTTCAGAGTATGAGACAGCCAGGCAGAATTACAAAAGGAAGTTCTTTATTGACATCCAATTATTTACAACAGAAAAGAGTCCTTATTAATAGGCAATATAATTCAATCAAGTCCACCCAGGCAGCGGAGGAACACAGGGCAAGGCTGCCAGATCAAGAGTAGCAGGAGATTATGGCAACACCGCAAGACAGAACTCAGCTAACTCTCTCAGTGAATCAGCAAGACCGGGTGTGACTAGAGTGAGTGGCAAGGCGGTAGCTTGAGGTTTGATTGCAGGACGCGGCACGGAGGTGAGGCTAGGCTCAGCGACAGAGGCTAGGCAAGACTCTGCTGGAGCGACAAGACAAGGCTTGGAACTGGAGGCAAGGCTGGACTTGGTTGGATCGGCAAGACAAGGCTTGGAATGAGAGGCAAGACTGGGCTTGACTGGAATGATGAGACAAGACTCGGAACTGAATGCAAGACTGGACTCAGCTGGATCAGGATGCAAAGGAGGTAGGTCCGCGTCAGTAGAGAGAGCTGGCACTGATTCCGTGTCGGCTACAGGCAAGGCTCCATTTCCTGGAGAGGATTCTCTTGTCGAAGCTGTTAGCACAGTAGAACGGTTGTCTCCAGCAGTTTGCTCTTGGCACTGGTGCCTTTTTATGAGATCCTTTTCACGCCATTTCTCTTCTGTAGCCAATTGGCCCCCCTTTTGCTTCACACACTTCTCTGCTCTCCTTTCTTGTGCACTAATTGGAGGCTTCAAACTTCCCTCTGGATTCTGCCCAATCAGCATCTCTGAATTCTCCCACTCTGCTGAGTCACTACTAGTTTCTATTGCCCCAGCTCTTTCCCGATAAGTTTTGTCTTCCCCTTCTGGCTCAAGAAAAGTTTCGTTTCCAGAGTCAAGGTCAGACTCAAACCTCACAGTAGGAAATATCTATTACCAGTAGGGTGATTAGAATTAAAACTCCTGAGGCTATGATTAAATTTCTAGTTGGGTTAGCTTTGGGGCAAGTTTTTGTGCTAAGATGTAGTTTTACATTTGATTTATGGTAGGATCTCCTACCTGGGTAACTTCTTATTGTCAAGTTAGGGTGAGGGTCTGCTTCCTTAATGTCTTTTATTAAATTTTATCAGTAGGAATAGCTTTTGGAAAACTTTTTCTGGTAAGTCATAGTATAATATTTGCATTGCGGTAGGAATTGCCAACCAAGGTAACTTCTAAGGCAGAAAATGTCGATTTCCACTTTTAAGGAAACCTTTTACATTTAAGGATGGTACCAGCTCTTGGGTTTTTATAAATAGCGGTATCCTTACTTTCAGGTTACGATAAATATTGGTTCCCAGGGCAACCTTTTAGTGTAAAAAACTTTCTAGATGATATTCTTAAGGTAGGGCTGGGTTAGGCTTCCTTAACATCTATGGTTAAACGTCACAGTAAAATAAGCTTTTGGTTAAACTTTTATGATTAGTGGTAGTCTTACATTAGTATTATGATAGGGATTGCCTTGTAGGATCACTTCTGGTTTAGGGTTAAGATTAGGGTTTCTATTTTCCATTTTCGCTAGGATTAAGATAGGGTTACTGCTTGCCAAGATAACTCTAGGACAGGAGTTTCTATTCTTTCTATTACCAATCAGGTGAATGCAGGGTTAGGGTTAAGCCTATGGTTAAATTTAAGGGGTAGAGTTAGCTTTTGGGTGAATTTTGATAGGCAGTGATAGGCTTATATTTGTATAATGATACTAATTGCCTGCCAGGGTACTTCTAGGGTAGAAAGTTTCCATTTCCAGCCACATGAAAGTAGGGTTAGGGTTAGGCTTCCTTAAGTTCTAAGATTATATTTAAGGTTAGGCTTAGCTTTTGCACAAATTTTTAAATATAGTAGTCATCTCAGGTACATATCAGGGTAGATATTTCTTGACAGGGTAACTGTTAGTATAAAAAAATTCTCTGGGCAGTATGGACAACTTAGGGTTTGAATTAGGCTTCCTTGAAGCCTGTCATTCAATTTGGTACGAGGGTTAACTTTATAGATAGTTTCTATGGTTAGTGTTAGTCTTACCTTTATGTTGTGTAGGTATTGCTTACCAGGGTAACCTTTATGGTAAAATATTTTGATTGGCATTAGAATGAAAGTCACATAAGGTTAGCCTTCCTCAAGGGCCTTGGTTTAGTTCAGTGTGACAGTTAGCTTTAGGACAGTATCAAAACTTTAGTTAACTAGCTTTATGGCAGTACTAAACCTCAAGTAAGTTTTTTAAGTTTTTAATTTTTACAAATCTTTAATAAGTTTTTCAATTTTAAAGCTCTTTGGCAACTTTTTTAGCCCAGATATATCAATTAGGATTTGGGCAAACATACTTAGCATCACTTGAAAAAAACAGGAGAGTAGCTGCCTTCCCTCAGTGTTATCTGCAGAGAACTCTGATACTAAATCCAAGTTTTATTCACTGGAAACAAAACAGACTTTCCAAATGGGAATGGGAACAGACAGTCACTGGCCCTTTGCTGGCACTGAGATATTTTGGGCATCGGACATTTATCAATGCTTAAATCTGGAAATGGGATGGGATGCTGGTGGCCTGACATTTTAGCCAGATGAATATATGAGAGAGAGAGAGAAGCAAGAAAGGAAGCAGTGTTCCTGTAGGATAGAAAAAGGCACCTTCGTTTATATTATAATGTAATAATTGAATGTACTATATTGTTGTATCCCTTTTTTTAATCCTATGTCTCTACTGCTAGTGTCCACAGTTATCCTCTGAGTGGAATACTTATTCTAAAAAATAATGGGCAGAATCAAAACTAATATTTTAATATGATTAATATGATTACTCTTTGTGTATTTAACAATTTTCTCTTTGAAAGGACAATGGGTGACAACTTTTGCAGGAGTTCCAAGGGCCAATTTCAGGGTCCTGGTGAGCTACATTCGGCCCTTGGGCTACAAACTTCACTGCTGATCTAGAGTTCAAGAAATATCATTATCCAGAAAGGAAATCATGGGAGAAAGTTGTGATGTAATTTTTCTTTATACATTTTTAATTGTGTATTCAGTTTAATGTTTGTTGGTTTGGTCCTGGACAATAAAACAATAAATAATAATACATGCTAGAGATTTTATGTTCATAGCAGTTTCTCAGAAACTCAGTAATATTCACACAAAAGATAAAGTCTTTAACAAGTTCAGCTCAGTTCTGGGTAACTACTCAGATATTTCCATGGCAGCAAAAGGAAGGGGTTTGCCTTTTCTTCTGGGGTCTTTGTTTGACTTCCCTTATAGCTTTAGGATTTCCTGAGGATCTCCCAGCCCAGTACTAGCAATTAAGTAGTAAAAGTTCGCATTCATCTGGGCTATTTCCTCTTGTTCTGAATCAGGAATGGAGAAGACTTAGGTGATGAGAGACCATTCCTTTTCAGGGAAGCTGCAGGCAGTAGTAAGCCAGGCAAAGTGAGCAGATCAGAATTTTTTATTTAGTTGTGTTAGGGGATGGAAATTATTTCTTTAAATTGTGTTAAGCTTGGAAATAGATGCTGCTGTGGGCTGGCACTGTTCTGTGAAGCCTGCTAGTATCCTATTTAATTTTAAATTGAAAGAAGCTTTAAGAAATAGGTTCAGTGAGGAGCTTGACAGGCACCAAGGGAAGCATCTGTGGGTATGTTGGTGCCCATGGACCCTGGGCTGGCTATGTCTGCAAAACATGTTTGCTTCCTCTTTATATTATCTTTCTGATTTTTTCTACCCCATAGTTCAAAAAGCTAATTAAATTCAAATCCCAGATGTTTTTGTTGTCCTGCAAATTTTCCTTGCTTAGTCTTTTCTTGTTACATGGTTAGCTGAAGGAAGGCAAAAGAAAAACAAATTGAACTTGCATCACTGATGATTCGGAGGATAATTTAAAGAACCATTCTATCCTGGCTTGCATTGCAGGGCTGATATGCACATTCTTGCAGCCTCTTTTGCTATTTCAGTTTATACTGGTAGGGGCAGCAGCACCATGCCTGGGAGTTATATAGACACAGATTCAGTTGTCCAACCTTCAGATTTCTGCCTGCCTACACTTTAGAATCAATCAATTGTTCCCCCTTATGCCAGCTTAGCTATGATACTGAGTGTCTAACATGTCACTGTAACTTTATTACAATGTCTTCATTCTATTTTAGCTTGAAGTTACTGCAGCATAAAAGTGTTCAATAATGATGCTATCCTAAGCCAGCTGATATAAGTGAATAGAATTATGATATACTATCTATATCATTCATCAAACAAATGTATTTTATTGGGGTTACAACTCTAGCATTCATAAACCAAAGTACTGGATAAAACATATTTAATCTTACAAAAGGGACATGGCATTTCGCACAATTGTTATGCTAAACAGTAGATCAATGTGTAGTTGAGAAATAAATCACCAAAGAGCATGTAAACTGTGATTCTATATATATAACAGAAAACCAGAAAAAAACCAGTATTCCATCATTTTGTATAACTCAGGCACTGAACTTTTAATTGTGCTTTCCTAAAAAAAGTTTGCTGAACTTTTAAATGCAGACCACAAATAACAACTTTTCTTTTAACAGGTATATTGATGTGTTGTAGTCAGTTACTAGTTGCATTTCAGCCCACTATACATAATACTATAAACACACATTTGTCTTTTCAATCCACTTTCCCAAATCCATTTGATTAGGCAAGGGAAGCATATTTGTTGGGAAAATGTGCAAAAGGTTATTATCGGCATTCCAGTCTCCAATAATAGAAACATATCCTGCAAAGCATCCTAGAAATTATCCCTAAAATCAAGCCTAGATGGTTGAAATCTTGGCAAAGATATGCAACACAATGCTAAATGTTTAAAAAGTTAGGTAATAGATACTAAATAAATAATGAACAGGAAGACTCTCAGAACCATCCTCATAATGTATCTGGAAGGTAATCAATTTTCTTAAGGGGCTTAATGCATTACATGCCCTGCACAAGGTGGAACCTGGTCGTGCATTTCAAATTAAGATGTATCTAAGGTCAAGCCTCAGATATAGTATTTTTTTCATTCATCCTGCATTGCTGCACCATTTGGCAGTCTGCCATCATCAGCCAGTCACTCTGAAGCAACATAGAGAATGCAGTACTTGTTCTTGAGTGACCTTTATCTCTTGGTATTAATAAGGCATAGAGTTTTTAGGCTTTTTAAAAACTATTCCTCCCGTCCCCTACATTAGTCTTCATCAAAAGTTCATCACAGACCTGTTCATCAGCCATACATCAGAAGTGTCACTGCAAGATAGATCTAAGGTTTGTGAAAAACTAAATATTCTGAGTGTCACTCAAAATAGTCATACAGGATCTAAGCACAGTATGAGATGTTGCCAGAGAATTTTCTGTTGTTTAAGGAGAGGTAGTTAGTGGCAGAACCAATGCTTCCTGCTACAAGCTAAGAAGCAGCTAGCCAACCAAAGAAAGTGATCTCATGGGTACTAACCAACCATTCTGGGCCATCAATGCAAAGGCTCAAAGTGTATGGTGATTGCTCAGCAGCCATCAAACAAATGCACATAAAACAGACTTTTTTGGTGGCCACCCTGATGCTGTGGAACACTCTATGCCCTTGATGTAGCCTTCCTGACATAACTTCAAAAACATCCAAAAAGGATCTGCTTCCAATGTCTTTTGGAGCAGACGTGACTGGCTAGGATATTGCTTTATCTTGTGTAGTATTGATTTTATGTTGCCATTATGTTTACTGATACTTTGATATTATTTATGATTTCTGTGCTTGTTTTATTTTGATTGCTGTGAACTGTCCAGAATCCTTGATGTGGGTGACATAGAAATTATATGTCTGTCTGTCTGTCTGCCTGTCTCTCTCTATCTGAAATGCTAGTAATTTATTTTATTCCCATTATGTGAAATGCATATTTTCCAGTTAGAAATGCATATTTTGATATGATTGCACAATAAGGAAAGCCCTGGCCACATACTGTATCTGGAAGGGGGACCTACTGAATTCCATGCAACTAGTTTGCATGGATTGTAACCAAAGTGTAAATAATTCTCACTAGTCCTACCAGTTCGGGAAAGGTTACAGTTGGCACACTAGTCAAAATTGAGCAAAACTTCACTCCGTACCGCAGCCACCACCTTCAAACCCAGTGACAGCTGGGAGTGAAACAGCTGCCTTTACTGGTGGAATGAGAGGCAGTTTGGTGTAGTGAAATAGGCTCTGGACTAGAAACCAGGAGACTGTGAGTTCCAGTCTTCTCTGAGGCATGACACCCAGCTGAGCCAGTCACTCTCTTTCAGCCCAACCTACCTCACAGTCTTGCTGAGGAGAAAATAGGAAGTGGGAGCATTATATATGCTGTTTTGAGTTATACAAATAGAAGATAGGATATACATCTAATAACACAGAAATAAAAAATGCAACCACATCCAAAACAAACTTCATCTCAATTTCAGAGTCTAGTTTTTTCCATACCAACAGAACCTCCATCTTATTGGGATGTAATTTCAGCATGTTTTCTTTCCAGCTCTGAGTGAATCCCTTCAGTGTCTGTTTCTTGACCTGGCCTACCTCAAAGGGCTGATACCTCCCTCTCACCAGTACCCATTCTGAAGTACAAATCAAGAGGAATCCAATCAATTCTAAGAATGATGACAACTGCTCACCGATTTGTTTTGCAAATGGGTCTGAAAGTGGACCCTACTCCATGTTCAGTCCAATTCATTTCAAGAATTCCTCCATTTGCATTCTAACCCTTTGCCAATCAAATCATCACTCTTAACTCCCTAGTATACACTTAAAGCAATCAAGTTCCTACATACTTGACATAGAGACATAGAGATTCTACTAAAAGAGACATTTATAACTGGTGCTCAGTTTTACAGCCAGCCAGTGCAACCAAGCAAATAATGAAGGCAGTGTGAGGATATCAAGAAGAATACATAATAATGGGAGCTTTGCTTTATATGGAAAGTTAATATTGGACAGTAGAAAATGGAGGATAAGTGAAAAGATTATGGCAATCATAGTAAAATTATGGCAGTCATCAGCAATAGGAAAAGCCCCACAAACATTTGCTAAATTTTCTGAAATGATGGAATAAGACAGCTAAATAAACATCAATATCCACAATGTGGCTATAAGAAAGCTTATATACTGGCTGTTAAAATACATTGCATGATTATACTGCTATCACTTTAGAAGCAAAAAATTGCCATACATATAACAGTACCAAGTGCTGTTGCTCAAACTATGGACTTCAAAAATACAACTCACTGAAGTCACAAACCCTGGAGAGTTAGCTTCTCTTGGAGCTTCTAAGCTTTATTGTTCATCCCCTAGTGGGTTTTCTCTTCATCTCAAGCTTGACTAGGTCCATTATGATAGCAATATACAGAAAGCCTTAAAGACTAACATGCAAAATTGCACAGCTTAAGCTCTCCAGAAATTCAAAGTTTTCCATGTGTGGGAGCCAAAATAGACTGCTGAGTTGTAAGGAAATATTGAGCCACTGATCCCTGAATTATAATCTCATGGACATTCTGATTGGAAAAGGACTGGATATGATCTAGTGAAAACCAGGCAAGTGGCTTATTGATAAGAGGTGAGATATAGGAAGGAGAGGGCTGGTTGGTTTGTTTTTAAATACTAGAGAAGGTGTTAAATTACTGAAGTTGTTTATACTTATCTGGAGGAAGGATGGACTCCTTTCTTTACATTTTTTTTCTTTTTTATTATTTTATCTTTTCCTTTTTTCTTTATTTTTCACATTTTTCTTAGTTTGAATTAGTCTTTTATTTTTGTGTTTGTAAACTTTAATACAATTATTAAAAAAACAGGCAAGTGGCGATGACTGCCTAATGTTATCACATAGTAAAATTAAGCTGCCTCCTGTTGCCTTAACATTTGGGAACAGATGGTCAGAGACCACTATCAGCTTTTACACTGCTATCATTCCTGTAAAAGAGAGAGACCCATCTACAATTCAGGGCTTTTCTTTGCAGTTCACTAACCATGGGATGAAGTTATCTCACTAACCATTGTTAAAGGATATATCTGTATAAGGTTGCCTTCATCTCATTCCCAGCCCTCCATATTTAGTTATTCCACTGCTAAAGTGCTATTTTTCCTCATCTCCCAATACAACCGACTAGGATGCCTCCTCCATGATACTGATAATAATGCAGCCAAGAGGTGGGATCTGCCAGCTCCACTGGCCACTTTAGGCTGTTACAGGCATGCCCCCCTTCTCTCAGCATTCTTTCCACCATTTTAGCTCAGATCAGTGGTATCCACAGGACAGACAAGGCGGAAGAATGACGACAGCACCACTGCACCATCATGATTCAGTTCCACCACTTTTATACCTGCATTTGTGACACTGCATGCACGCCTGCACAACAGTGGCAGCTGAAGGAGGCACAGCTTGTGGTGTAGCACAATCATTTAGAAGAAAGCAACAAGCTTCTGCAAACGTCCATGGCTTGGACTGCAAGAGGGAATGGACACATATCTTCCACAGACAAGCTTCCAGGCTGCTACCCTTGTCATCCAGTTTTCATTAGAAGTGAGGAATAATATTTTTCAACATAGATCTTACAAATCAGCATTTCCCAGTTATAGGGGAATATGACAGATTAACCACACAGACACACACTGCTTCTCTTAAAGCCTTTTTAATACACATCCAACTGTCTTTTCAAAGCCCATTGGACATATGTCACAAAGGCTGGCAAGAGAAAGTTGGGGGAGCTCATCTTAGCCAGCAGAGTTCCAGTTGCGTGGCTTACTCCAGGAATTTGGAGGACTTGCAATCAAGTAGCAACATTCACCCTCCTTCTCTGGCTAACTCTCCAAGCAAGAAGTAGGGAAAATAGAAGCAGAGAGAAATGGGCTTACTTCTTCCTGAAAAAGCTACCAAACCCTCAATATAATTGGGTGCTGCACATAATCTGCAGGGGATTGGTGCTGCCTGCTAGAGCATCCTTGATATAGCAGGAAGAACTATCACTGCCACCAATGCTCTCTGCAGATTGAACACTGTAGCACCTGAACCACACGGGTGTGAGTTCTGCCTGGCAAAGCAGTGTTTGATCAACAGAAAGGTCTTTGTGCTAGGCAACCCCCTACAGCTATTGATCAATTAGCTTAAGACCAGATTTTGACAGTTGGTCTAAACTCTCAGTCAAACCTACCTCCTCCCTTGGGGAAATCAATTCATGTTTTTCCCCCCACCAGTAGGTGATTGCAGAGGGATCCACTAATTGCTTTCATGAAGTTGTTCTGCATTAAATCTGTGAAGATAGCACCAGTCTGGAACAACCCCAAGCTCCCTCTGAAACTCTTGTTGCTGAGGCAAAATATGCTGGCTTACTACGAGGGACTGGAAGAAAAAACATGCTAACATGGCCATGAGGAAGAACAGTGAGACACTAATAATGTTTTTGATCATCTGTTCCAAAATAGTTCCTCTGTGGTAGGTAGACAAAGGAAAGGAGTCTTCTAAAGCAACCTTCAATAAAGAGCTTTCACAGAAAAGTAGAGACAACATCAATTGTCTCCTGCCTGTTTTTACAATTTTCAGAAACAACCTAAACTTATTTTCAATGTTATACATAAATTACTGCACTATGTACATATCTCCCAACAATTCTTCATATAACATTTGCTGCCACTGATTTTGGCAATCTAAATGGGAGATATAAAAAGACTTACAGATTTGTTTCAAAGAACTTGCTACTGGTTGCATAGGAGAAGTACTCTCTTCTAGGATCTCCTACCATCATGAAAGGCTGATATAACTTGCTGCTTTTCACTCTTATTTGCATATTTAAAGCCATATGAAAATATATTTGATCTACAGCAGAAAAACCTCCGTAACTGATCTTTACATAAAAGATGAACCAGGGAAATACTACTCAGTCAATTCTTATAGAATTTTCCATGAGCAATCGCCAGCATTCCTACACTATTATAGTGTTTCCTTTATTTGTAATCCTCCTGCCTTTCTCCACCATTTCTTCTATTTTTCATTTAAAAATAAATAAATAAATAAATAAATAAAAGGAGGAAAAGACAGAATAGCTGCACAATAATCTTTGATCAATACCACTAAAAGCCCTCTATCTGGAAGCAACTTTATCTTATGACAAAGTGGATAGTAGTATTATGTTGGGCTGTTTACAGAACTTGACACAGAGCATTTCTGCACTACCATTTTATAGTCTCATCCAGCCATTACTGTGGCAATATATCAGTAATGAAGGCAGGCTTGATACCATTGTAGCAATGGCTGGGCGACACTATGAATCCCTAGTGGGTGCATAGAACTTCAGAAAGTTCAAGAGCATGCTCTGGCTATTCTCAACAAATAATTGCCATGGAGGGTGTGGCCCATTACAAAACACCAACTTCTCAGAAGGAAAACTGCTGAGATTGCTTACCACCACTCCTCTGACTTTGCAGGATGCTCTCTGCCAGCTTAGCTGACAGATGCCCTTTCTGTAGAAAGGTGAATGCATTTCCAGTCATGGCTCTAAGCTGCAGACACCTATCCTTTGCATTTTCTAAGAACATTTGAGGGGTCTTACAGGGCTCAGAGGCATTACTGGAAACACAGAGGCTGGTGTTTTGCTTTATAGTGTTATTAGCTTTCTGTTTTTTAATTAAAAGAATCTTTTTTAAAAAGTCACATGGAGCATGAAGTCTGGGAGGTGCCAAGAAAAATACCGCTGGGCATGTTGAAACCCAAGGGGTCCCATGTTTGGGCCCAGGATACAGTTAATAATCAGAAACACTTCAGTATAAAATAAGAATATAAGACTTTCCCATTTCTATTTCTGCTTCAGACTGCAGGAGGAAACTATAGATTCCTTACGTTTCTTGCTGTGCAAACTGGGAAAACTGGTAAACTTCCACAACATAATAAGCTAATGTGTGGTTGACTAGTTGGTTTACTGACACTTCTCCATTAGAAGGAATATTCCTGTTCTTTATTGGCTTTATTCTTACAGTATATGAGTGTTTTTTCCATTTTAATTTGTAGAAGCACAACCCTAGGGGGTGTCCAAGAGCTTAAACAGCTGTTCCACCTATCAAAGATAAATCTATACTTTTCTGGGCCATAAAAATTGCCAACCTAAGACACATGTTGCCAGTTTTTCAACCGCTATATCTCTGCCAAATCTCATCCAGTCTGCATCACATTTGGACTATACACTGCTGTTTCTGTCTGCTTGAAGTGTACTACCTTGCCATATGTTGCAATAGCACAGGATTTTAGGAGAACAGAATTGTCAACAAGTAATGGTCAAACATCAAACATCTGTCTTATCTTATATAAGAGTACATACCGGCACCCTCATAATAAGCACAAGCCCTTCTTCCATCACCTAACTGGCTTTCAGAAGGTTCTTTATCATAGTAGGTCTCTTTCTTTTTCTGCTGATTTTTGTTTTTAATCTTGTTTTTTTTTTAATTCCTCTCTTTTTCCAAGTAGCTTGGAGTCCAGTGTACTTTATATTTCTTTTCTCATTGTGTCCTCATAACAACCTTGTAGATTAAATTGAAGAAATAATGTCTGATGCAGTGAAGAATTGTTGTTTATTCATTTAGTCACTTCCGACTCTTCGTGACTTCATGGACCAGCCCACGCCAGAGCTTCCTGTCAGTCGTCAACACCCCCAGCTCCCCCAGGCATGAGTCCGTCACCTCTAGAATATCATCCATCCACCTTGCCCTTGGTCGGCCCCTCTTCCTTTTGCCCTCCACTCTCCCTAGCATCAGCATCTTCTCCAGGGTGTCCTGTCTTCTCATTATGTGGCCAAAGTATTTCAGTCTTGCCTTTAATATCATTCCCTCAAGTGAGCAGTCTGGCTTTATTTCCTGGAGGATGGACTGGTTTGATCTTCTGGCAGTCCAAGGCACTCTCCGAATTTTCCTCCAACACCACAGTTCAAAAGCATCTATCTTCCTTCTATCAGCCTTCTTTATGGTCCAGCTCTCGCAGCCATATGTTACTATGGGGAACACCATTGCTTTAACTATGTGGACCTTTGTCGTCAGTGTGCATGGAGAAGAATGGAGAAATCTTTTTTTTCCTCCCTAGTTTTAATCTAACCACTCCACTCCCTTGGCTATTTTACTTCTATTTCTTCTATAATAACTTTAGAATCTTCTCTATATTGTGAATTTTCTTGTACCCTGCTTTGCAAAACCCAAACTGAAAAGCAGATTAAAACAACTAAATATTTCTATGAGTCCAAGGCATTTTAATGCCAATCCTATTAAATGAGTGGGGTGGGAAGCTCAGACATTTATTTCTGAAGAATTACTTTTCAGATTGATTCAGTGGAATAACAAATATCTCCATCTTGCTCCTCTGTTCTTTTGCCATCTCAGGCTAGCTATGTATAATGCTGTGATGGTGCCTTTGAATCAGTCCTGACTCCTGGAAGCTGCCTGGACAAGTCCCTGCAGTTTTCTTGGCAACATTTTTGGAAGTGGTTTGCCATTGCCTCCTTCCTAGGGCTGAGAAAGGGAGTGACTGGCCCAAGGTCACCCAGAAGGCTTTGAGTCTAAGTTAGGACTAGAACCCATGATCTCCTGGTTTCTACTCCAGGGCCTTTAACCACTGCCCCAAACTGGCTCTCATGTATAACATACTAGGCTAAAATGTCATTAGCTAGTACTCTGCCTCAGGCTGTTACACAATATCAAGTCATTTGTCTAGATTATAGTTCATTTAGTGCAAACCCAGAAAATTGGACTAATTCAGTAAGAATAGGTAACCATGTTACTGAACACATCATATTATCCTATATTAAATTGCAATTAAATTAATTTTCCCCCAAGATATGATTCCACATGCTATGCAAACTTGCAGTTATTTGATTTTGTTGATGCTTATAAAGCTGGGCAAGATATGTTTCTTTCAGATTATTTTTAATATTCCTACCACACCCCAAATTCAATTTAATGTTTTAAGAGTATTCCTAGACATCTGAGTAAATCCTCTGTCTTCTATTCATGTATGTCCTTTCAGTGTCTAGTGATTTCAAGCTGATCTGTACTGAACTTTATTTGTGTTGAAAATATACTGCCCAATTAAGAAAACCAGCATAAAATGTTTTAGTCTATAACTGAAAGAAATGTGAATCTCTTTCAGGCATTTTAAATCATTTAAATGGATACAGCAATACAATCTAAACACAACTAAAACTAGTGTCATTTTTCCTTCTCTCTGACTCTTGCCATTCCTTTTTCCATTTCCTTTTGTATTTTCCTTTAAGTTGCCCCATGAGACTTTTCACTCAAGAGCTAGATAGAAATGTTGCATTATTTTTAACATGAGTATAATCCAGCCAAATTTAGGCATTTTCAAAGCCCACATTTTATAATGGGAGAATTAACTCCACTTAATCTTGTCCATAATGACCAACTGTATGTGATGAAGTCCTAATTCTTTGTTTTAAAGGAGTGAATTAAGTGGAAAGAGAAAGAAAATTTAACCATCTCCTCTTTAGTTTTATATCACACCATACCTGCTTTATCTCACTGGGTTCATAATTACCTTCTGCAGTTCTGTATAGATGAAAATGACCTGAGAGAACACTGTAGTTTTCAATTCCCACTCTCGTTTATTTCCTTTTGGGAGTTACAAATGTCTTTTTATCCTTGTAAACATCAGCATGTAATCCCACAGGGGACACAGCACTATGTTGGGAACAAATTAAAGCAGAAAATGGGAAGTATCTTCCTCTATTCCTTCATGCAGAACCTGCTGCTTTTTTTTAAACAAAAAGAAAAATATTGAGAGTTCTTTGCATCCATAGCTAATGCTTGATTCTGGCCTGAGGTTCATGGACATTTAAATATGGGTGTAATTCTAAGACGATCAATGTTAAAAAGTAGTCCTTGAAATGGATGCTCTACAGTAGAAGCAACAAAGCTAACTGTGAGAATAGTCTGCCAGAAAGATTGTTGCTGTTTTCTTGCCAAAAAAAAAACAACCCTGATATCCTGACCTCATGCATTTACATTTGTTTGAAACAAGTAAATTTCCTCCCAACATGTGCTAGCTGCAAACTTAAAATCACATACTATCCAAAGAAGATGAGGAAAAACACTAATGGATTTTAGTGAAATTGCTGTTTAATGAAGAGCAATTTCACATCTGGGTAACCAGAAACAATTAGAAGTTCATCTCACACTGACTAAAACAAATGTTGTTGTTTTTAAATCAAATCCACAAAGCTAGTTTCAGGGGTTTGCCAGCATTCCAGAAAAGCTTTCCTATCCAATGTTGTGTAAAACTGTGTACAATTGCTGCTCAGCATAGTTTCTAATGGCATTTAAAAAGACTCAGTGGTGGACCAGGTGTCAGAGGTTTGTTGGTTAGTTTATCCAAAGTATCTTAAGGATATACCAGGGAAGGACCTGAGGTCAATACAACACTCCAGATCTAAATATCAACATTTAAAGGGCTTTTTCTGCTTGCTACTAGCTTGTTATATTTTAATGGATTTTTGTAATATGATGTATTGGGCGGTGTCCCTTGATACGATTCCCTAGAGCGATATTTCTACCATTTTCAGAAATTGGGCTTCCTTTCTTTATTGCAAACTTGGATTCTGCTAATGCATTGCAAGTCATTGCACAAGCTGCTTTGAATGTTTCTGTATGGGTCTTTCCAAAAATCACAGCATTCATTCCATAATTCATTAACATTTATAGTACTGAGATATTTCTTCTGATGGCTGTTCTGTTAGCATTTGCCCAACCACAAGTGGAATGGTGCCAAGTTTTGTATATTTTCTACTAGAATTAATTTGTGTACAACCCGCTGTTTTATTTTGTACTGCATTACTTGCCACCTTGAATTTTCTTCCCCCACTCTTTAGGAAGGCAAATTATAGATGTTGAAAATTAAGGGGGGAAATGTAGTAAGCCTAATATGGCTGCCATTTGGTTAAATAATCTTTGTAACATATCATTAAAATAATCTAGTAATTTTAATAACATAACATTAATTTTATTTATATTGTATTTATTTGAATTTCCAACTCTTATTTTAGCTAAGTCTTCTTTCAGAAAATAGCATATCTCCCTCCAAGCAACTGCAACAAACATAATGAAGGGGCAGGACTGAAGAGGGAGGCTAATAGAAAAATGGCTGGGAATTAATTTAAATTTCCAGGGTCAGATGAATCGCATCTCAAGTTATTGAAGAAATTTGCTGAACTCCAGGATATCTGAAGTAAAAGCACCAGCCAGCTGGAAGAGGGAAAATGATCCTATCTTCAAAAAGGGGGAAATGGAGGATCCAGACCAGTCAGTTGAGGCAAATCATAAAGTGATTAATCAGGAAACTAGAAATTTGGTCCTATGAAGAGAGTTTGAGAAGAATGGGGGAGGAGAAGGCTTGAATAGCATTTCTCAACTAACTGAAAAGATGACACACAGAGGAAATTCTCTATCACCCTAGAATACAGGATGTAGCCTAATGAATTTAAGCTATAGGATTCCACTGAATAGTAGAACAGATGTTTGAAAATTAAAATCAGTTCAACAGTGAAATCAATTGCTAGGAAATTGGAGGCTGGACAGTTGTCAGCTGGGAATACTTTCATATGAGTTCCTGTTTGGCAGAAGGTTGAACTCAGTAGTTTAAATGGCCCTTTCTAATTCTGTTGTGATTCTATATTTCTACAAGTTAATATTGTACAATTTATGCCAGAATAGTGATATGAAACCCAAAAAGAAAACTATACACACACACACACACACACACACACACACACAGAAAGAAAGGCAGTTCAACAGCCAAGTTTATCAACAACATTTAAACTTATTGTTTAAGTGCTTAATCAATGCATTGTTTTTTAATGTCAAAATCAAGAGATCTTTATACATTTTAGCATAACTTCCTGTTATAAAAAAGGCTATATTGTATAGCCTGTTAACTTTCTTCTTTTGTTTTAATCTATGCATTATTCCTTTAAAGATGAAATATGCACTGTTTGATTCTGTTTATTGGAGTATGTTAGTGTATTTTCATGTTTAAATTATTAGAATTATTTCTTTTTATATAAATTTTATTAAAAGTTTTAAAGAGGAGATAAAAACTAACAAACACTAATACAGAATAAAAAACAAAGAGAAAGAGAGAGAAATTGACAAAAGTGCAGGGAAAAAAAGAGATAAAAAGAAATAGAAAGAAAAAGTTTCCAATTTCTTCTGCACCTTTGTGGCTCTCATCTATAAAAGAAGCATTTTATAGATGAGAAATGATACAATCAGTAAACATAGTTAACTTATTGTGATATACTAGAATTTTCTCAAGGCGATTGTAAAATAAAACCAAGGGAAGATTTGATAACAGAAGGATATACTTGTCAAAGGTTTTCCTTTGTTCAATTATCAGAAAGGTTTAAAGTGGATAAAAGATTTTATGGTTTTGAACCATGTAAGACTGAATTTGAAACAGAATTATGTACAAATGATGACCATGTTAGAATTATTTCTAGTTGAACAAATTTTTAACTGTTAAATCAACTAATATTAATATTTAAGGTCAGTTCAACATTACAAATTTGGCAGCATAAGTTGTAAGTTATTAAGCTGCTCATTTCTCGCTCTGTTATACACAAGCACAATGCAATTACATATACAGTAAGCACCCTTTTAGCTCTTTTACAGTGGTTTCTTTAACACAGTATCCTTTTATATCAGAATAAGGAAATGTGCTTTAATACTGGCTAAAAAGCCAGGATGAGAAATGTCTAATTATTGGCTGTTGCTTGGCTGTTCTTTCTGGGTATATTTGGTAGAATTCTTCTAACAGAATAAAAGCCCAATAGATATTTATGGTGCTATTCCAAGAATCTATTTAGTTCCTGGAGACTCAGCCATGCTGTTGCAGCAGATTCCGAAAGCTTAAACCTGAGCTAGCCAAAGCAAAACAAAACTCTGCCACACAGGCAGTTCAGAGCCTATATATCAGAGGACTGGTGTGGCGGGGAAAGGCTAACCTATAGTACATCTCCATAGCATAGCCTCAATCTGTGGTCCCATGGATTTTTTTTTTTTTGGTAGAAAAAAGAAAATCAGGGGTTACACTCATCGAATCCCTATGTTATCACAGGTAACATTCACAAACTACACTTGATGTAACTATCATGCCTTGTGACATCCCATGCAGAGCTGAGCAAATAGAATATATAATTTTTCTGGTTTTCCTCAAGCAAAGAAATAATTTCTTATTGGTAGGTCTTTCTCTTAGCAAGGGCAGAAATATCACTACAACCAAAAACCAAAAGGAGAATTTCCCTCGGGATATATTTGAAGTGAAGAAACCCAAGCAGGCTGCATATTGTACTGCTGGAAATTAGAACTGTATGATAGATGCAGTTTACATTTATACATCCTCATGGCTACCACATAACTAAGTGCAAGAACATCACCCCTGAGAATTTCTGCAATTTTCTTCTCTTTTGAAATGATTCTAAAGCAAATTCTCTTTCATCAAACTGAGTAAGAAACAGTAGGGGAAAAAATCATGTTAACTTCACTGTCTACAACTAATACTATACACAGCAAGCAATAAGCAATTTCTTGTAACATGGCCCTCCAGATGCATGGACACAAAACCCCGGAATTCTCAATAATGACCATTCTGGCTCAGGAATCCTGAATTATAATCCATGTATCTTGGTGATGCCCATTATTGGAGGAGTGTGTTATAATACAGGGCATCGATCTGAGAAGTATGTAATTTGGCCCTGGGAAAGGGAAGTTCCTGCAGCATGAGAAACTGGGACTGTTATACTGAAAATCACATACTCTTTCTGCACTATTTAAAGAGCATCCCATGCTGCATGTCAACATCATCTCCTCTAGGAAAGCAGAAACCCAGTGGTAGAACACAGGCTTTGCTTGCAGAAGGTCCCAAGTTCAGTCCCTGGCATCTTCAGGTAGGTTTGGAAAAAGTCTTGAATTCTTGCCTAAAACTCTATAGATTTGTGTCTAATCACTATCAACAGTGCTGGGCTAGATAAACCAATGTCCAACTCAATATGAGGCAGCTTTTTAGAATGTTAGTGCGTTTATTTTAGCTCACTTATGCAGAACTACAAGAACCCTATTTAGATTGGTGCTTGTTGAAAGTTATTAGAAGTTGTCACCTAAAAACAAATTTTATTCTTGAATTCAGGTCAGGTATCTGTGCAAAGCAGTTCCATCTGATTCCTCAAATGACCTACTGCATTTCCAAGATCCTATTATGGGACGCAGAACTCTGCAGTTATTTTTATAATTTCTTCCAGTCTACTCTACTGTATTCTGTTAATTTTCTGTGGGTCTTTACTTTTGTGAGCCACTCAGAGTTGGCTAGAGTGGGATGGCATCAAAATTGGATAAATAAATAAATAAATAAATGGCTCTATTCATATAGATTATAATCTGAGTGGTATATTTAGGCTAGCTATTATTACCACCAGAGTTACCAGTTTGTATGACTTCTGCAAATATATTTATTGAGACCTAAATAGTAATATTAAAACCATCAACTATAAATGTCAATACCTGATGGCCCTATGAAATTTATGTGTTATGAACATTTAAACTCAGACATAGTATTCTGAAAGTCCACATACAATGCTGAACCTCACCAAAAATACAAACTCTAGGAGCAAAAGGCTGCCAGCTGCACAATTAAATGCTCATGTATAGAAACACTTGTTTTCACGGGGAAAAAAATCAGATAGGCTATCACAAGAGCAGTCACCTGAATATTAGACTGTGCTTTGTTAGAAAATTTCCCCACCCTTATCAAAAAGAAGCAATTATATCCTTGAGTTTATGATTAAGAACCGAGAGCTTGGGACAAGAGCAGATTAAGAAATGTTAAACTCCAAACCATTTCCTCACTTTCGTTTTCCTACTGTGCAATCTTCTATAGATAAACTACAATATTACCACTGATGGGATTGGGGAAAAAGAGGAATAATAATTTCTTCACAATCTTATGTCCTAGGTGGCTTGGGGCCCAGATAATAAGAGTAAGGATACTGAAAAAAGGTTGGAGAGAAACAAATCATCCTGGACTCAGGAAGGTAGGGGGAGTTACTAAATAAATTCTTCATGCCTATCTGCCACATTTGTACAAAAGGGTAGTGATCATGTATCCCCTTTTGTTTTTATCACATGGTTTCTTGAGCATTAACAGATGCTGCTTATGAACCAAAGAGAAATATTTTCAGAACGTTGGCCCAAACAATGTTACAGTATTCTCCTTTTATTTCCCTTCCCCTGACTTCATTTACTTTCTCTGCCCTAACACAGTCTCAAAGCAGCTTTATTTCCAGTCTTAGGAGTTTACTATGATAAAATCTGAGAACCTCAAAATGAGAATAGTTTAATCAGGAATTACAGAAAGCTTAAACTACAGTTCTGAGGAGACTGGCTGAATTCAAAGAGTCCAACTGTATTCAAAGCAACTAGCTTCCAGTTAAATACGCAGAGATGGTATGGTAATTAAGACTGTGGGATATTCTGAAATACTCCTGAGAACTAATGATCAAAGACACTAGCTAGAACTAGAGATGTCACTAAGTTTCAGATTTCCTAGCTGAGAAATACAAAGTTCAGCAACTTATGACATTCAAGTCAAGCATGAGGCAATCCCAAAATTAATTTCCACCTGGAATCATGACTGGCTCCAGTTCTGGGTGGGTTGTCAGCAAAGTGCTCTCTCGTTAGATTTTCTTTGTTTGACTTAGCAATGGTAATGCTGAATAACATCAGCCATGCTCCAAAGAAGATGCCATTTAGGAAAGATTATGAGAAATGAAATGGTATTTCTCCAAATGTAGACAGTCAGTACTCAAACTGGGGTACCATTTAAGAAGGAGGAAACAGATCGATCAGCTCTGTTGTTCTCTTACTGCAATCTGACAACAGGCATTCTTGGAAAAAAAAATTGTACATGAACAAAGTGATTCTAATGTTTAACTATTCTATTCTTAGTGCAGTTAACACTTGGACAAGAGCTATAAAAGTTACATCAAACGATAATTTTAATATTTCAGAACAATGAGAAAATATAGAAGTTCCTGAGTCTTGGAGGAAAAGAAACTTCTGATTCTGAAAGCCTTCAAAAGTTAGAGATCTTCAACTTCTGCTTCCATGAATTCTTTCAAATTTATAATAAGAGAACAAGAGATTAAAAGATCTTTGGGATATGAGCATTCCAGAGACATCAGCATCACCTATGGAGATATTAAAGAGACCCTCTGTTTGCACTTGTGAAGGACCTACACAGAGATAATTTAGCAACTTATTGACTATGTGGGACGCGGTGGCGCTGCGGGTTAAACCGCTGAGCTGTCGATCGGAAGGTCGGCGGTTCGAAACCGCGCGGCGGGGTGAGCTCCCGTTGCTCGTCCCAGCTCCTGCTCACCTAGCAGTTCGAAAACATGCAAATGTGAGTAGATCAATAGGTACCGCTTCGGCGGGAAGGTAACGGCGTTCCGTGAGTCATGCCGGCCACATGACCACGGACGGGTCCTTAGGGACAACGCCGGCTCCAAGGCTTAGAAACGGAGATGAGCACCGCCCCCTAGAGTCGGACACGACTGGACTTTACGTCAAGGGAAACCTTTACCTTTACTATTGACTATGTTGATCTCCTTCCTTGCATTCTAGGTATCCCCTGGAAGAGCCTTCAGCTGCTATGGCAAAAATACAGAGATAGTTGTAAAAGGGGAAAGAAGTGACAGATGTTAAACTCTAAAAATCAGAAATTCATCTGGGTCAGCTCTTTCCTTCTGATTGCAAAGCTGTTCAATTTGCCTAGAACAGCAACAAACCTGATTTAGCCATTACCGATCTTGCTCCTCCTCATAATCCCCTACTGTGCTGAGCAATTGAATAAGTGAGCTGAGCAGAACTCTGCAACTGACCTGGAATATTACACATATACAATACAATTCATCTCTTTCAACTCTCTGTGATTTGCATTGTTACAAAACGTACACTGGAGTACAGCCAATATAATTAAAACCAAAGTAAATGTATCTGCAGTGAGACTTTTCAATTGCTAACAACTTCATCTCTTCAGTGATGCCTGGTGTATTTTGAAGAATCCTCAAATGTGAAAATGGCTCCCTACTGCAGTGAAACAATTTGAGGTTCTGTGCTATATATATTCAGAGTTACAGAAAGGACAAGCTAAATCTTATCATGCATAACACATACAGATCATGTGTGTATCCAGATCATATTCAGGTAGTCCTTGGTTAATGACCACTCGTTCAGCTACCATTTGAAGTTATGACAGCACTGAACCAGTGGTATTTATGACTAGTCCTCAAAGTTCTGGCCGTCCCAGCACCCCCGCAGTCACAGGATTGCGATCTGGGCACTTGGCAACCAGCTCACATTTACAATGGTTGCAGCATCCCACAGTCACATGATCGCCATTTGTGACCTTCCCTGCCAGCTTCTCACAAGCAGAGTCAATAGGGAAGCCGGCAGGGAAGGTCACAAGTCACTTGGTTAAGTCTCCTGCACCCAGCAGCAGCCACCCCATGCCTCGCTGCTCTCACACTGCACTGGACTCTCACACACCCTTGCACTCCCTCCCCCACCCTGCAGCAGCCACTTACCTGTCTGCTGGCCTGCTTGCAAGCCACCTGGGACTTGCAACTTCTTGCCAGCTTCCCCACTGATTTTGGTTGTGGGAAGCTGGCAGGAAGTTTGTTTGTTTGATTTCTATAGCCGTCCATCTCTACAAGTTGCAAGGAGGTCCTTGCTTAGCGACCAGCAAACCTCATTTAATGACAGCAACAGGGACTGCCAGGATTGCCATCGCTAAGCGATGCAGTCACGTGATGTCACCTTTTACGTCCACATCACTTAAAGATGGAAATTCTGATCCCAATTACCATTGTTAACCAAGGACTACCTGTACAGTTATTCTCTTTTAACCTAAATTCCAAGGATACGTCCCCCATTGCTGATAGCAAGAACACAGTTTTGCCATTATTACTAACAACGGGGAAACTGTGGTCTCCTCTGCATGGAGAGCACTGGCAATCTAACAAAGAATTAGTATCTATTGTCCTGACAAGCAGGAACCACGCCAAGATGAGGAATAAGTCTCTAGTGTTTTACTACTGCTACAGTAGACAGAAAATCCTACCAAACTGAAGAAGCGTGGGAAAACCCAGACAGATAAACCCCAAAAGTCAAGGCAAGTCTGTTCTGTGTCTCTTTGAATGGCTGCTCAAATTCTCTCTACTACGCATGCATTTTCCCCCCTGGATAGGGGCCCCCCTCCTGCTCACCATCAGTGCTCATGACATCTATATGTGGAAGTATGTATAGATGGATAAGATAGGAAAGTATTGTATCATGGATAAACATTATTCCTACCCACTGAGCTCAGAGGTTTCCAGAGCAGTGCTATAGGTACTTGAGTCAAAAAGACATTACTTGATACAAAGATAATTCTTTGATTCAAAAAGAGTGATCAGTCCTGGCCTAGACATAGATCTTATAAGTGAGATGTATACTTCTAAATAAATAAAATTATATGCAGGTAGAAAACAAAATGCTAGGCAGAAGTGATATAGCATAACCTTTATGGTTTACCAATTTTCTATGCATAGGGTTGTTATACTGATATTTTTCAAAATATTGTTATGAAGTTGGAGTTTGAACTGTATAACTTCATCCAATTTTCTTCCAACTATGATCCTATAGTTCTAAGATTGAGATCTGAAGAGAAATGGGTCAGACAGGTTGCATAGATGAAATATTTCTTGATTATTAGCTTAATTATGGGCAATTAATAGTTAACTGATTGCTCTCAATAATCAGCAAATCTGTGATTAGATAATACCTTTCTCCCCATTCTCCCCTCCAGCTGAGGAGGGGAGTCCCTCCAGTCTAACCTCTTAAAAAAGAGATTGCAATTTTAGGCAGATTGAGAGAAGGGACATGAAGTTGAGTTGAGGACTCTAAAAACTGTATTTGGATTGATAGAACAAAAATATAGGGTATAAATTTAAAAATAAAAAAAACATACATTTAAAAAACGTAAGATGAGCTGATAGCTATTCCTGTAGAACTTAATTGGAATAGTGAATTTTGTACTGCCTATTAGAATGCTTAAACTACATCCCTGCTTAATTGCTATATTTGTAAAAAAACAAACAAATGAAGCCCAATAAATGCACACCCTTACACCTCTCTTCTAAAAGGTTTGGTGTGTGCAATGCAAAGAGCTGCTATGTTTGCAAATGAAGAGCTGTTTGTTTAGACTAAGTCTACATCTCTTTTTGTGTTTTACATAGATTTTATAGTTGTAGTATTGCCTGTATAATATTGGTATCTTAACCATAGCCCTACCTCCTAATTTGTGTTAAATGTGCAGCATGCCCACTAATCAATGATTAGTAGAATCAACTATCAAAAGTGTCCTTTGAGAGATTGTGTCATCCTAGAAGTTTACAAAAGCTTACAATGTAAGAAGCTCACAAAACTTTATCATTCATGAATGTGGAGTTTGCATTTATCCAGATGGCAATTTCCTGCCCACCTGGTCCCACCTTTCACCCCAGCTGACAATGTACAGTATGTTTGTGAAAGCACATGAAAAAAATATGCCAACAAATTATGCCAGAATTTAGTTTTGCATTGTATCAAGAAAATGAAGATCCTGGCATTTTATCAACTTAGAGTAGTTTAATATCCAAGAAGCAAACAAGGATAGAAAATATTTCAGAACAATGAATACTGCTTTCAAGTCCTGTCAACATAGTAAAATGTCAGTTGCTTTGCAAAATATAATGTTTTAAATAAATATACTTTAGTTGCTGTAGAACATCCTAATTAAGGCAAAGCTGCTGATCAATTACTTCTGTTCACAGCTGAAAACCCTGAGGGACGCATGGGCTTTACATGGCCAGTTATACAGATGAATGGACATTGTTTGAAATCTTTGCTAATAAGGCTATTGCCATCACCCTAAGGCAACTGTGGTTAAGATACTGTACACAGTGCCTTTGTAAATCCAGTCTTGGAAGTATCATTTGAGTTATTACAGTAATCAAGATCAATATGCATAACCTTGGAGATTGGAACTAACTTTGTTGTTGTTCATTCGTTCAGTCGCTTCTGACTCTTCGTGACTTCATGGACCAGCCCACGCCAGAGCTTCCTGTCGGTGATCAACACCCCCAGCTCCCCCAGGGACGAATCCATCACCTCTAGAATATCATCCATCCACCTTGCCCTTGGTCGGCCCCTCTTCCTTTTGCCCTCCACTCTCCAGGGTGTCCTGTCTTCTCATTATGTGGCCAAAGTATTTCAGTTTTGCCTTTACTATCATTCCCTCAAGTGAGCAGTCTGGCTTTATTTCCTGGAGGATGGACTGGTTTGATTTTCTTGCAGTCCAAGGCACTCGCAGAATTTTCCTCCAACACCACATTCAAAAGCATCGATCTTCCTTCGCTCAGCCTTCCTTATGGTCCAGCCATATGTTACTACGGGGAACACCATTGCTTTAACTATGCGGACCTTTGTTGTCAGTGTGATGTCTCTGCTCTTCACTATTTTATTGAGATTTGTCATTGCTCTTCTCCCAAGGATTAAGCGTCTTCTGATTTTCTGACTGCAGTCAGCATCTGCAGTAATCTTTGCACCTAGAAATACAAAGTCTTTCACTGCTTCTACATTTTCTCCCTCTATCTCCCAGTTATCAATCAAGCTGGTTGCCATAATCCTGGTTTTTTTTGAGGTTTAGCTGCAAGCCAGCTTTTGCACTTTCTTCTTTCACCTTCATCATAAGGCTCCTCAGTTCCTCTTCGCTTTCAGCCATCAAAGTGGTATCATCTGCATATCTGAGATTGTTAATGTTTCTTCCAGCGATTTTAACTCCAGCCTTGGATTCCTCAAGCCCAGCATGTCGCATGATGTGTTCTGCGTACAAGTTGAATAGGTAGGGTGAGAGTATACAGCCCTGCCGTACTCCTTTCCCAATATTAAACCAGTCCGTTGTTCCGTGGTCTGTTCTTACCGTTGCTACTTGGTCATTATACAGATTCTTCAGGAGGCATACAAGATGACTTGGTATCCTCGTACCACTAAGAACTTGCCACAATTTGTTATGGTCCACACAGTCAAAGACTTTAGAATAGTCAATAAAACAGAAATAGATGTTTTTCTGAAACTCCCTGGCTTTTTCCATTATCCAGCGGATATTGGCAATTTGGTCCCTAGTTCCTCTGCCTTTTCTAAACCCAGCTTGTACCTCTGGCAATTCTCGCTCCATGAATTGCTGAAGTCTGCCTTGCAGGATCTTGAGCATTACCTTACTGGCATGTGAAATGAGTGCCACTGTTCGATATTTTGAACATTCTTTAGTGTTTCCCTTTTTTGGTATGGGGATATAAGTTGATTTTTTTCTAGTCTGATGGCCATTCTTGTGTTTTCCAGATTTGCTGGCATATAGCATGCATTACCTTGACAGCATCATCTTGCAAGATTTTGAACAGTTCAGCTGGGATGCCATCGTCTCCTGCTGCCTTGTTATTAGCAATGCTTCTTAAGGCCCATTCAACCTCACTCTTCAGGATGTCTGGCTCTAGCTCACTGACCACACCGTCAAAGCTAACCCCAATATTGTTATCCTTCCTATACAGGTATTCTGTATATTCTTACCACCTTTTCTTGATCTCTTCTTCTTCTGTTAGGTCCTTGCCATCTTTGTTTTTGATCATACCCATTTTTGCCTGGAATTTACCTCCGATGTTTCTAATTTTCTGGAAGAGGTCTCTTGTCTTTCCTATTCTATTGTCTTCTTCCACTTCCGCGCATTGCTTGTTTAAAAATAATTCCTTATCTCTTCTGGCTAATCTCTGGAATTTTGCATTTAATTGGGCATATCTCTCCCTATCACTGTTGCCTTTTGCTTTCCTTCTTTCTTGGGCTACTTCTAGTGTCTCAGCAGACAGCCATTTTGCCTTCTTGGTTTTCTCTTTCTCTGGGATGTATTTTGTTGCCGCCTCCTGAACAATGTTGTGAACTTCTGTCCATAGTTCTTCCGGGACCCTATCTACTAAGTCCAGTCCCTTAAATTGATTCTTCACCTCCACTTCATATTCCTTAGGAATATTAATGAGCTCATATCTAGCTGATCTGTGGGTCTTCCCTAATCTCTTGAGTCTGATCCTAAATTGTGCAATAAGAAGTTCGTGATCGGAACTACAGTCAGCTCCAGGTCTTGTTTTACTGACTGTATAGATGTCCACCACCTTTGGCTGCAAAGGATGTAGTCAATCTGATTTCGGTGTTGTCCATCTGGTGAAGTCCATGTATAAAGCCATCTCTTAGGTTGTTGGAAGAGAGTGTTTGTTATGCAGAGTGAGTTGTCTTGGCAAAATTCTATCAGCCTATGTCCTGCTTTGTTTTGTTGTCCCAGGTCATGCTTACCTGTAATTCGAGGTGTCATTTGACTGCCCACCTTAGCATTCCAGTCTCCTGTGATGAAAATAACATCTCTTTTAGGCGTGTTGCCCAGTAGGTGCTGCAGATCCTCATGGAACTGCTCTACTTCAGCTTCTTCAGCATCTGTGGTTGGATCTGTGATATATTTGGATCACTGTGATGTTAGATGGCTTGCCCTGAATTCTAATTGAGATCATTCTATCGTTTTTGGGATTGTATCCAAGCACTGCTTTAGCTACTTTACTATTAATTATGAAGGCTACTCCATTTCTTCTGTGGTCCTCTTGTCCACAGTAGTAGATCTGGTGGTCATTTGATGTGAAGTGGCCCATTCCAGTCCATTTCAGTTCACTGACGCCCAGAATCTATCTTTAATCTTGACATCTCACCAATAACCACATCCAATTTGCCCTGGCTCATAGATCTTACATTCCAGGTTCCAATGGTGTGTTGATCCTTAGAACATCGGATTCGCCGTTCACCACCAGCACCGTCGGCCGCTAGCCATCCTTTCGGCTTTGAGCTAGCTGCGTCATCACATCTGGGGCTAGTTGAACTCATCCTCTGTTCCTCCCCAGTAGCATTTTGACCATCTTCCGACCTGGGGGTCTCATCTTCCGATAGTATACTGACATATCTCTGGTTGTACTGATCCATTTAGTTTTCACAGCAAGAATACTGGGGTGGGTTGCCATTACCTTCCCCAGGGATCGCATTTAGGCTGACCTCTCTGTCATGACCTTCCCGTCTTGGGTGGCCCTTCACAGTTTAGCTCATGGCATCATTGAGGTGCTCAAGATCCAGCACCATGACAAGGTAACGATCCTTTGCTGAAGGGAACTAACTTACACAATCCAATTTGTAGCCCAAGTTACTTTGGAAGTTTTTCCCTTCATTGTTCAAAATACATGTTTTGACCTTTACAATGTAATCTTCATTCAGTTGGCAACATTCATGCCTTTATTGAAATAATTCCGTTTTTTAAAAAATGCTTACCACTTTCTCTAGTTCACTAGCAAAAGCTAGAAGAGAGGGATAGAATGATCCATCCTCTATGGATGGAATTATGCCAATGCTTTCAAGGCATCTGCTTGTCAGGAAAAGATGTGGAGGGAGTGGCAAAACAGCCCCAGGAAAGCCATTCCAATCACAGCATCCCCAAGCTGTCTTTTGATTTCAGTTCCTACTGAAGTGGTGATTATGGCAAGAGCGTTCACCACTGAGTATCTATTATATAAACATGTTTACAGAAACAGGCTCAAAACGTAAAAGTAGTACATAATAGTCCCCCTTCTAAAATAAAAAATCAAAAGCACTGAACCACATTTATATATTTTCCTTAGAATCCCATTGGGTGGCAATCATCTGTCAGTTTTTGAGTTAATATTTCACACATGATTATTTTTCTTCCAAAAAAGGAAGAACAGGTGCCACACTGTGGGCCCAGTCACAGTGGAAGCTACCTATGCCATCAAAGAGACAACCTTAAGCCATTACTCCTAGTTGTTATTTAGTGTCATTCAGGCAAAGCTGTTCAAAGTTGGGTGGTCTCCACTATCTTTCCCATCCCTCCTTATTAGTTTAGCCCAGTCCTTGACACTCTGTTTTATATGTATGTAAGCAAGTATGTACAGTATATATGTATACACACATGCACATACAAATGTACCACTAAAAATATTTCTGAACTTATTAAGCAGAAAGAACCAAGAGGGAAAGAGAGGCTTCTAAGTCTAGTTCCATTCCAAGTAGACTCTTGGCTTTTAAAATCTTAACTGGTCTAGATCTGGGTCAGAGAAGGTGCCTCCTTCTCTGACCCAACACAAATTTAATTTCCAATTAAGAACTTTGGAAGCCTCTCTAGGGAGTCTTTTTCCCATCAAAAATGAGTCACAAGATCTTTTGTTTTCCCCAAATTATTGAACAATTTTCCATAGCAGGCAAAGTCTATCTTGTTCTCTTATACTTTAACAGCATCTGATGGCCTTCATAGATTCTAGTTCTTCCCCTTATCTCGTAATGGACTCCTTTCTGCTTTATGTGTTTGAGGCACTGGCTCACTTTTTAAACTGAAGCTTTATTTTATTTTTGTGCTTTATATTTACGTTGAGTATTCTTTCTTTTGTTTACTGTGTTTTGTTTACCCTAAAGCAAATGCATATACACACACTAGAAGATAGATATGACATATACAAAGAAGAAGCAACCAAACAATAGTTTAGTTCTTGTTATTCCTATTAAATTATGCTCTTTATTCCAGATTTCTCAATATAGAAAAGAGGAGTCAGATAAACATATTTCCTTAGATCAGTAGCCTCTTCTTATCCAGGTGTTTGCTCATGCTGGTGCCCTTTTTAAAATTCTCCTCTCCTGTTCTATCAGAGGCAAAGCACAGGTGCAGAGTTTTCTTATATCAGTCCTTAAACAATTAGGTTATGTGAGAACTTTGCTCTTTGGTGATCTACAGCAAAGAGATTAAAAGATGAAGGATCTTACTAAGAGAGTCCAATAATTTATATAGTCTTGAGAACAGTAACATTTTTTTTGGAATTACACTCTAACAGTCTGAGTGGAAAAGCACTGTGTCGCAGTTCTGTATAGCCCACAAAGTATTAATTTGTTTGGGGGAAAAAATTCAATACTAGCTGCTAGCCAGGTTGCTATGGAAACAGGGCTTATTTCCAGGGTTAACAGCTTTCAAAGCACTGTTACATCATATCAACTCTCTAACTGGCTGAGATATCTGTCCTAAACTTCTTTTTAACAATGAACGTATTGCTTCATGCAGAGGATGCAAAGACTAATGCCCTCCATTTCATGTAAGCACAGTGTACAATAAAACCATTGATGGACTTGAGTTTAATCATTTAATCCTTACTTCATCTCCTGTTAAAACTTTCTTGGTTTCCTGCTTCAGAAAAAGTTTTGAAATTGGACTTGTTGGATAAGTAATCTTTCCAACCATTTGCTGTAAGTTTGGATGCTCTAAACATCCCCAGACCTTCCTTCTTAAAGAAAGCTACCTCACTCATTTAATGGGAAATGGGTGAGTCACTTCCATTTAACTGCTACTTTCTATTTACAGAACCATTGCTTCCATTTAGGTGAATGGTTGGATCTTACAGGATGGGGACTTACAGTCTGCATTAGGACAACAGTTTCAAATCAATAACTCAGAACCAATTTATTTGTATTTTACTGGCGTGAGCAAATAATCTAGTCTTCTGAATGATGAAAACATGTTTCATACTGAAACTAATTCAAAACAATGTTGATTGGAGAAACATATTTTGGACATTGATTTGTAAAGTTACTTAGCTTCAGGAATTTTGCTTTAAAAGCTCAGCCAAGATGTCCCATAATTTATTCAAGTCTCCTTCACTGCTTTAGCTGTAATCTCTTTCATGTGGTCTGAAATTATTATGTTAAGACTGGTTATTGTCATTATGGAACTTGTGCTTTAACTGAATATGTGTTTTAAAACAGAACAACAATCAAGTCAGTGTAGTTAGTAAATTAAGACTATGATTTGCATTTATAGTCGTTGACAGGGAAATTAATTACATCAGATCTGTTTCTCCACTTTTCAGATCTCAGGATCAGGATAAAAAAAAGTTAAAGCTAGCAGCCTTAAAATAAGGGAGGAAGGGAAGGGCATACTGCTTGTTAATCTTCAAAAGATATGTAGTACATCTTGTCTCTATGAGTATGGTTCTTATTTGACAAGGGTGTAAAATCTATGGCCATCCAAGTCCACATGTGCTCTGCATGGCATCACATGTAGCTCGAGGCTCTTCCAAAAATGTGCTACTGAACTGTAAAGTTTAATGTGATTGGAAGGGGTGGGGTGTTACTGAATCTATATTACTTTACTAATCATTTTAATAAAGAATATTAAAACCAGCATTTGTCTTGGATTCATGCATTACTTTGCCATAGCACCATCCCCAGCATGCCATTCCAAGGCCATGTGTGGCCTTGAGCCCCATGAAAGTGATGCTGCTGTAATATAAGATACAAAAATGTTAGAGACCTTATTGACCTGCTTTGAAATATGCCTTATTTAACAGAAGGCCAGGCCAGAACACCCACTGTTCTCCATTGTACTCATCCTTACAGTGTCATGTTTTCAGAGAAGAAAGACAATTATCTATAACTAAGCATTTTGAGTAACGTACTCACCTTGGTGTTATAGCTAAAAGAAAGCAATGCAAACATCTCAAATCCAAGAAGAGCTGCAGCATGAACAGATCATTCTGTTTATTTTAATTTTATATTCTTTGTAAGACTGTTATAGAGAGAGAAGTTTTAAAATAATCACTCCAATTAAGGAACACTGGAACTGAAAGCTGGGGTTAAGTACCGGCGAGTTTTGCAGCTTTGATGTAACACATTTATTATGGTCAATGCTAGTATAATGGACTGAAATAAAGGTAGTGCATTATAATAAAGACACTTTTCTTGTTTCAAAATGTTACTTATACATACATATACATAAACAAAGGCTTTCCAGGAAGCTAACAAAACAATAGAATAATATATGAAATTAAACTAATGAACTCTAAAACCAGCAAATATGGGTAAGGATGAGGGATGCAGGAAATTACCAATTCAAAAACATCTGAAGGACCACTGACTGACTTTCCTACATGGATTATCCTAAAACAGTAGAGAGCCAAGAAAAGGGCCTCTAAAAAAGATCTGAATATCTGGAGAGGTACATGTATCAAAAGCAGATTCCTTATATAATCTGGCCCCAATTTGTTTAGGGATTTAAAGATTACAACCAGTACTTTGAAATGGCTGGCAAACAGATCAGAAATAAGAGCAGCTGACAAAGCATAAGCTGTTATGATCATATGATCTATCTGCTGTTAGACAACTTGCTGCCCTAGTTTGGACCAATTTAAGCATCCAGGAAAATTTCAAAGGCAACCACAGGTAGTCAATTTAGTGCTGATCAAAATATAGCTAATTGTGAGAAAGCTACTTCTATGCAGATAATATGACTACAAAAGTGGTAAGATTATTTTTTTTGGACCACCTTATCAAAAGCCATTTCACTTTCTAATGATAATGTTGGATCCCTGGATCTTAAATCAGTTGAAATACCACTCAGTTAGAAACACAAAGTGCCTTACATTAATACCTCTCTTTTATCTGGACTGAGGAACAATCATATTTTCTTGTACAGAGAAAGAAATGAGCTATAATGATCTTGAATGCAGATCCATTTATATGTTATAATTGGTTCAGAGTGGTTCTAAGGGGATGAGAACCAGATTTGGAAATTAAGAACAGTCCTCCTGAAATGCTCACCATGCTTTCTCTTTTGGAGACAGAAGACACTTCATACTGTCGCCTTTTTAACCGATCCCAGGGTTTTTCTAATCACCACTGACTCTGATCCATTAAGACCACTGTATGATTTAATCAGAACTCCTTCCAGCTGACCAGTAGGAGACAACAGAAATTAACATCCAGCCAGCACCATGCTCCCATCCAGGTCACTACTTCACGTTATGCCTATTTATTCAGATGGTGAATTCTACTTTACCAGAGTGATTGTGAGAGGCTTCTCCTCCCTTTGATTCAAAAGGCAAACAATAAGATAGTGTGGCATATCACTGGGAACAGGGAGAGCCCAGGAGCTGAGAGGTGGGATGTGGCAAGAGCTCCTGCCAACAGCAACTGTCCACTCCAAAGCTGTAATCGGCACAGTAATTTGATTGTGGTACAGCAGAGCCAGCAGTTAAATGTTTCTGCTGATCAACAAAGACGTCTCTGAGTGATTGTGCTGGTGAAAAACTGATTTGTGAATAGCACAAATGCTATTCATAGAAGGGCTCAGGTTACAGCATCTAGTTAATTAGTCAACCTAGCAGCTAGAACAAAATGAAGCCTAAAACAAAGAGAAGACCAGGTTGTTCTTTGACTGGAGGTATATTGGGATGAGAGTCACTGCTCCACCAGACTAAAGCAAACCCGTGCCCTTCTAGGTATAGAAGCACTGTAAAACATATTCCCCAACATCCAGCTAAAGCACCTATCCAAAAAGGTAACATGATTGGCGGTATCAGAGATTAGAGAGACAGATTTAGCAACCAAGTCACACTGCCTTTGTCATCTCTCAGTGGAAATTACACCTGCTTAGAAACACCAGATCTCAGGGCTGGCCAAAGACACTTTGCCATCTGAGTGAAAGGAGCAAATACATTCTCCACCATCACCACCAAGCTAAAGTTGGCCAGGTTGTTTTATCTCCTGGGACAGAAAATTTCACAAGTTCCTGTCACCCGTTCTGCCTCTCAAAATATTATAAATTAAGCACCCAAGGAGTTCATCACATCCCAGATCAGCAGTCTGTAAAAGATATTATTTTTATTAATATTTATTAGCAATGTGTAATTCTTTTATAGTGTGATATATATATATATATATATATATATATAGTTAGTTAGTTAGTTAGTTAGTTAGTTAGTTAGTTTAGTTAGTTAGGAACAACAATTCCACTGTGGTTTGTTAGTTTTTGATAGGATGCCCCCACTGGCTCTTTATTTTTCTTCCCAGACAAACAAAAGGGGTGGCAGGGGGAGATCCATGAAGCCAGGGAAATAAAAAATATATGGCTTTTCATTGCTAGGGATAGAAATAATATCATCACAGTCAAGGGAGATTCAACTAATTCAAGGGTTTAGAATATAATTAATATTAAAATAAAGAAACTAGAGTAATGTGCTTGCCTCTTTATGAAAAGAAATGATATTAGCAATTACAAATGGAACTGCAACAAAATGGGACTATGTGGAAAACTGTTTCAAGGTACTTGGATCCTCCATCCAACAGTTGGCATTCTTGACCATTATATACACTCAACCTTCATCGGGATGTGAGTGAGCTTCCCTTTCCCCTAAAGATTTGTTGAGCTAGTGACAGTGATTCTGGAAAAAGCTTGCCAATAGTGCTCCCTCATTAGTATCGTTATGGCTAAATAAACATTGACACTCAACTCTGAACTTCTGAAATAGAAAAATGATAAGAGTAAATGTTTCCTGGGAATCTGGTTTTATTGGCCCTATGTGTACCAGGCCCACGACATTTACCTCTCAACATCTGACCATCTGGAAACATTACAAACTCAAAAGTAATATATCACATAAAAACACTGCTCTGGTTACTAGAAGCTATTGTAGCCTGAAGCATTGACAGTAAGAAAATAACCATTCTTCATTGCCTTTCTGTTACAACAAATCACATTTAAACAGATTCTCTTAGTCTGATTTACTATTACTACTCTTAGTGCTGATCCATGCTATTTTAATTACCAACAAATAGATCAAAAAGTTCCCCCATCCATAATAGGACTATCTGGTCCCTTGCCCCATAGGATTGCTTGAAGCAGGTTATCTCACCTTCCTGTGTGGTAGAGCGAAGCCAACTCTGGATTTATAGATGGGAAATCAAAGTGTCCAAAATGCTACGTGTAAGAATCTATCATCAACTGAAATATAAACTGAGACTATTTTCTCTTGTTGGTGATAATACTGTTTATAGTCAAAGCATAAGCATTCTAAATCTGGATGTACTGTACTTCTCTCCCGGGGAGAGGGAAAAAGAGAGAGAAAAGAAAATACGATCAAGCAATGATCAGCAAAACAGCTGAATCCAAAACCAATGTTTGATAGAAAAATATATTGATTCACAAATGACTGCAAACCTAGGCCTGGAGAATAATGAAAATACTATCATGAAAGCACACTGAAACTGAAAAAAGAGATGCTAAAGTTATAATTGCATTCCTCAATTGTCCTTTTATAACATTAAATGGAATTCAGTTTTTTGGAATGCACAAAAATACTCACCTTTTTCATTTGTTCTATTAGTACATCTCTGGTGTGCACACAAAACATTAAGCAAACAGCAATGCAACTCTATACTGTTCCTAAAACATATATATTATCAGCTTCCCAAGGCAAAAAACACAGCAGATGGCAGCACCTACATGACCTTGGCTATTCTCATTAAAAAAAAAAAGCTAAGCAAAGTTGGATCCAATTAATACTTGTATGGAGAAAACAGAGCTGTAGAACAAACTGGGAAGTTAAAAAAATGGCAGAAGGCAAACAAGGTAAACCTTTCCATATTGCTGCCCAGAAAACAACAGAGATGGGTCCATGGAGTGATCAGAAACTTATCTCGGTTTGGAGGAGACTTCAGTTTTACTCAAAAGCAACCCTCCCCCTCAAACAAACAAGGAATATCTTCACACTAATCAGGTATATTGGGGGGAGAGCAAAACCACTATTATTTCAACACGTTGCATAATCTTCACAGTCCTGCAACTTGGTTTAAGTGTATAGGAAATTATATGCAAATGTGGCAAACACAGGAAAATATTAATCCACTGACCTGGATTGTAGGATAGCAACCTGGGACTGCAAACTTTAATATTTTCTGCAAAAGATCTTTGTTTGGGTAAGCAGATTGGAATTCAGGAAAATTGAACCCTTTTATAATAATAAAGATACATGTAGTAATGTAGATAGTGTTCTGTCTAATTGAGCCATTAATACAGAACCATATACAAATGAAGCTTGTGTTTTATTTTGTTATTTTTGGAAAAGTGCTTTCTGCTCTCAAGTACAGAAAAATTGAGGGAATTAAAGTATTAAACTTGCAAGAGTTTCAGCACTACTGAGGGAACTTCTAATAATACTGAAAGCCTGTATGTGGAATGTGAATTCCATAGTTCTAGTTTACCTTTTCTTCCAAAAAAACCTCAGACCCAAACAGATAGCAAAATATGAGTTGCTGCTATCTTGTTGCATATATGAAAAGTTGTCATGCGTCTGACACAGTCAATAAAATTCCTGGCTCTGTTATCCTTAAGAATATACAGTAGGTAGTCCTCATTTAGCAACTGCCTCATTTAGTGACTGTTTGCAGTTATGACAGTGATGAAAAAATAACTTTGCGACCAATCCTCACATTTACAACCTTCGCAGGTCTGTAAAGCAAAGGAAAGCTGAAGTACGTTCATAAGCACAGTCACAGTTTCACTTAGCAACCACTTCACTTAATGACCTAGTTGCCTCCCAATTATGGTCATTAAACAAGAACTACCTGTACTTGGGCCAATCAGCCTTTGCCTCCCAGCAAACTAGACATTATGTAAGATGGGAGGAAGCAGACAGAGGAGGCATGGTATGGAAAATCTAGAACTACCTTTCTGCTTTTGCCACCTAAAACTGCAGATCAGGAAGCTAGCATACAATAATTCAGGGTCTTGTTTTCCAGTTCTGTCCCATTGTCCAAACCAGAAAAATGCATCTAAGCCTAAAAATTAGTTCTTTTACTCCCCAGACACAATCCAAAAACTCTCACCTGATGTTGCAATAATCCAAGACACTGATGTGGACCTCATTAGCCTCTTGGATAAGAGGCTTTTTTTAAGGTTTTGCATAAATAAAATATAAAGAGGTTGAAAGAGAGAAATTCCCTATAATTAAAGGAAGTGGTTTCCATGAAGGTATAAATTGGGCTGCGCTTCAGTGTTCTGGCTTTTTGCATGCAGCATGTGAATTATGTAGCAATCAGCATCTGATGCATACTTGCTAACAGGAGGTGAAATAAATGAGTGGGCAGTTTAACCACACAACAAGCCACTTTCCTTTGGAAAATAGTAGATAAATAGGTCAGGCTGGCTTTTTGTCATTAAGTAGGTCATGCTCGTTATCTCTAGCCAATAATATTTTGAAAACATTCAGCAGGCTGATCTGTATCAATTTGAAATATACTATATGTTCAAATGTTGTCATATGATTACATGTCTTTTATATACAGTAACTGCAGCATCAGGTTTTATATATCCTTGTTTATAAATTGGGCATAAGCCTATGGACTCATGATTGAGATGGATATCCTGGTATGGTTTTGTTACATATCTAATAGTGATAGAGAATGTCAAGGGGCAGAAGGAGGTCCTAGGATCAAACACACACAATTCAGCATGCAAAACCCTTGTGAAGCAGTTCATTTTTATATATATATATATATGTAACATTTGAAGATAGAAAAGGCTGGTTTTCCTTCAGCCATGCAAGGCTAAAAATGCAAGTCGAATTCAGCTAAAGCAAATAGATCCCCCTCCTCCTGCTTCTGACTTCAGAAAAGAGGGGAATGCACTAAATTAATTTATGGCCTAATTTGCTCTACCCTACTGAGATTAACTGTTTCACTGCTGGCAACAGAGTCATGCCTATTGCTATGTATATAACTATAACTACATTTGCCCATAAAGTTAATCAAGAGTGTTCATTAGGCTTAGCTGGCAATCTCCCACGCTAGGAGGACACTGATCTTCTTATCTTCAGATTCTCTTCTCCCTTGGAAAATACTGTATGTGAGAAGTAGATTGGTCTCTCAGTGTGTTAACTTCTCCTCCTGCATAGTGACTCCGATACATACTACATAATGATGATACAGTATAGTGATGATACTGAATCCCAAACCTACAGATGACCTCACCCAGTGGCTTCATGAGGGGAGAGACCTGCAGCATCCCACATAAGAGGGACATGGAAGACAACCCTACTTCCTCCCTGCCAACATTGATTGGGACCAACGATGAAGGAAGGACAAGAACCACTGTAAAACAATGCCTTTAAATCCCAACCCCTGCAGCCGGTCCAAAAGGATACCATGATTGATATCAAAGGCCACTGGGAGATCAAGGAGCACTAGAATGGATACACCACCCCCATCCCGCTCCACCACAGGTCATCAACAAATGTGACTGAGGCTGTCTCAGTACTGAATCCCAGCTTCAAACCCAACTGAAAGGGGGCCTAGAGAATCTATTTCCTCTAGAGTTGTATGCAGCTGCAGCTGACCACCTTCTCAAAAACTTTCCCCCAAAAGGAAAGGTTAGAGACAGAATGGCAGTTATCTAAAATCATGAGCCAAGGACACCTCTTGAGGAGGAGGTGTACCACCACCTCTTTTGAGGCCAAAGGCATAACTTTTCTCTCAACATAGCCAGCACCATAGCATGGACCCAACCACAGGTCACCTCCCTGGCTGTTAACAACAATCTGTAACTGATGGTGAAAAATCAATTGAAATTGAAGTAATCCACTACTCTCAGACCAGCCAGTTAACAACAATAAACTAGGGACTGAACTAACAGAGCAGAGAACCCTATCCACTTCTTTAGCTGTCACTGACACAAACTCATCCCAGATGTGATGGCTGGAACATTCATGCATTCATTCAATTACGACTCATAAGCTTCTGCTTACAAATCTATTTTAATGAAGCATAGCGTTCAGTACAGAGAAAAAGTCGCAAATGAAATTTCCTGCGTGTTTCTACATTTTAAAATCACAGTAACTTCAATTTCCCTCCCACTGTCCCCTTAGGCATGTGCCTACTCCTTCTCATACCAGCAGATGGCTGTAACGGTTCTTCGCAGATGACCTTATGCGAAGAGCAGCTAGACCAAACAAGATGATTCACACTCCAACCATGCTCCCCCTCCCTGCTGGTCGACTCGCAGGTTGACATGGGTTGCTGCAAGATGGATGCAAGTCCGATACGATGTTCTGGGAACATTTGATCGGGGAGCATGACATACCACCCACCTGGAAAAAATGATAGACTGGAGATTAATTTATACAAAAGAATACTAAAACAGTTAGGGTAAGTGGATGGGGACATTAGTTAAGGTGCAGGTTTATCAGGGTATTTGTTATGAAATTTTTTAGTTAAAGCAACCATGAACTCCTGAGCTGCCCCAGACTCATTGCCACTAGGTGGCATTTTGAAATCCCCAAGCACTAATAGCCTTGGGGTCTCTATTGCCAGCCCAATGATAGAATCCAGCAGATCAGGCAAGGAAATCACTGGATATCAGGTGGGAGGAGAACACCAGCAGCAATTTCATGTGTTTTCATAAGCTCAACTTCAACCAGAGCACCTCACATCCAGTTATTTATGGATAACTGAAAAGCCTGTATTGACTCACAGATGACAACAGCCACCTCTCCTCCTCTTTCCTGAAGTCTCAGCTGGTGCAGAACCTGAAATCCAGGTGGGGACAACTCCAAGTAGTTTTAGCCTTCCTTAGGAATTAATTTCATAGCCTGGTCTACCCAGTGGGGCTGACATCAATCTTGCAAGTCTGATTGTGCGGCACCTTCTAGAATAAGGCAATGGCAAGGCACTTCTGTAATACAGCCAAGAAAATTACATACATGCAGTCACCAGGAGTCAAAGTTGACCAGAGGGCATCTTTACCTTTGTAATTGAGAGAAATGGCTCAAAAACATCCCTGAGCAAATTAAATCTTTGTTGAATTTAAACAGAGGTTTTGATCAGCAGGTGGAGGATTTTGAGAAATACATCTTGTAAACTACCTTTTCATTGCTATCACCATCCTAAGGACAGTGCTACAAATCTTGTCCATTAAAGGCTAATTTTTTAAAAAGAAAAAGCATTCCACGTCAATCTTCCTGAGAGTCATGTAGGTTGAAGGTAATAGGGGTTGTATGCATCTGAATGGCAGCAGATGGTGAACAATGATCACATCCCCAACAGGCCATCAAGACAGTTCCAAAACTGGATGGAAAGAGGAAAATATAGATAGGAAAACTTTTGGCATGGTTTCACACTTACTACCAAAGCAGAAACATGGTTGCAGACTAAGTTACCTTTAGTTCCAGGCTTAGGTTTTAATTGTTTGGTTAATGAACCAGATTGTTTTCAATGGCTTTGTTCAGTTCTTACTGCAGCAGAAATTCAAGTTTTCCAGCAACTACATGAACTTTGGAATATTAATTCAAGTTCTAAATACAAAAATTTTTGCAAAGTTCATTTTTAGTTGAAGATATATAGCTGATCTTTGAGTCAACATTCCTGTAAATTAGTTGACACACTTCAATGAAATCTATTTTTTAATATTCTTTTCTAAAGTATGCCTTTGTTATTCAAAAATTCACTGTTTTTGTTTATGGCAGTTATGTCTTCTCTGTGGCATTATAACTCAAACATTTTTATATTTTACATAACATTTTCAGGAAAGAAAACCTTTAAATTTTTTGTTGGCAGCCTAACTTAGATATTTCAAGGCTCCAGTACTTCCTTATCTCTTAATACTCTAGCTTGAACAATGCAGGCATTTTCTTCCTGGCTGATTTTTTGTCCATTTCATTTCTATTGAGGTTTGAATATTATCCCATTAGAGGAAGAATTTTTAGACTGTGCAACATGATGAAAACAGTGAAAATTTAGAGAAAATTGGAGAAAAGAACCAATAAAATGTGTCATTAATGTTCCCTTTATGAAATGTTAGAAATACCTTTGGAAAGGGCTGGTATTGTTGACTTCATTAAAGTACCTTTTAAAAATGCAACTATGTATTTAATATCAAGTGAGTGTGTAATCACATTTATTTAAATATGATTTCATCTATGCAGCTTTTCTGAATTAAATTAGTTAGGAGTTATTGACATAGCATCTGCAGCATCTTGCTGCTGTCATCAGAATGTCAAAAGCTGTGTCACACTACAAGCTTCACTCCTTTGTGATATGCATACAACACTACGATGCACTTACCAAAAGGGCAGGGCTTCCATTCTATTCCTTTCCATACACAATGCTGCTTTTGTCGGTCTGACACATCACACACTTCCACCTTGCCCTTGCCATCCCAGCAGATGTCACTTGTCTTTAAGTCAGACTGAATTCCTGGTAAATTTTTGGACAAATATCTGCCATCCTGACCTGTTTCCAGCAAAAATCTGTAAATCTGCCAAGGACATTCCAGGGACTGCCTTGATCTTACCTGTGTATCTTAATCATTTTCTTTCTTTCCTACCCCTCTCAACTTTGCCAAGCTTAGTTGTTTTTTCTAGTCCATCATCCACTCACATTTCATGTTTAAAGTACGGGAGTTTCTGCTAGCTGATCAACACCACAAGGGAGCAATCAGCCTTTATTTAGTTCTTCTTGCAGTCCATGGGACTGTTACTGCCAGCTATTTGCACTATTTGAAGGCAACTGTTTTTTTTCTGTTGCTGTTCTTCAATGTCCAGCTTTTATAGCAATATGTTACCACTGAAAAAAGTTGCTTTAACTAAGCTCATCTTTGTTGTCATTGAAATGTCCTTCTTCAAGATCTAAGTATGGCATTGTTTCTCTCTAGGATTAATCTTCTTTATTCATCTGGCACACTATTCATCTTTGTTTTTCTTGAGCCAAATAAAATAAATCAACCACCTTCTCTTTTATACTGTCAACTATCACTGTGTGTTGTGGTTGACATTTTCTTAGCCTTTTTAATATTTATCAATAATCCAGATTTTTCATTTCCCATTTTTATTTTCATAATGACCTCTTCTAAGTTGGCTTTATTTTGGGTTAATAAAGTGGTATCATCTGCCTTTCTCTAATCATTGATGATTGTTGATGATGGGGGGGGGGGCAGGGAGGCAAATGATATGTGTGATGATGTCATCATGCAGATTCTGTGATTTGTGGATTTCCATCAGTCATTGTGATATAGTTATATAATTGCAGCATTAGCATAATGCATTTGTATAATGATCTCATTGCCCATGTATTATCATTTTGGTTTTGCAGTTTGTTATGGATGCCATGGTTGGCTATATTCTTCTTTGTAGGATTTTAAGCAAAACTTTCCTTGTTTGCAATGGCTAAGTAATGTGTACTTTCTCTTGTATCTCTCTTTTTCAGTAGGGATATGCTGATCTTTTCCAGTTTCTGAGCCTCACAGTCTTGTGTTGGCATACAGCCAATAACACTTTAGTTGTCTCTTCCCTTGCATCTTTAAACATTTCAAAAGATATTTCACCTGTGCCTGCTTTCTTATTTGATAGTTGGACACTTGCCTGTCATATTTCACTTTCCAGTGTAGTTGACTCCTGCATATATGTACATAATTTCTTTCTACAAATGCTATTATTATTTTATAGTCCCATTTCTAAGAATTGCCTGGTACTTCCATCTTCCATCTTTCCCGGGCTACCATGACCACCTGATTTAAAGCCAACTTTTTCTTTTTTGAACTTTTGGATATTTTTTTACCCCTTTGATTTTTGACAGTGTCTTTTATCTCTTCCCATAGTTTCTCAGGGTTTTTTTTTCACATAAGAAATGTAATGCATGTTGTACACATCAAATCTTGCTAGCACACCTACTCTCTTTAATTCTCTAAATTTAATCATAATGTTAACTCTAATAATTCATGGTTGGTTACACCTCCTGCATCCTGAAGTGTCCTGGTTAACACTTTTCCATTGTGTGTTTCCTTCACTTGTATGCAAAAGTTTAGACATCCCTGGTTGTATTGCGTGTTTCAATGAATCTCTAAAGAAACAGAAACTGGCAAACTCTACTTGGACAAAATTAAATACAACATCGTGTTGCAAATGTGAATGCATACTTACTATTTATGTGCAGCTGCTTATGGATTCAAAATAAGAAAACAGTGAGTATGAATGATGCAGAAGTTTGGACATACTTTCACTTAGTAACATCTACTTTGGCAAAAAGAACAGCTTATAAATGTTTCCTGTATTCAAATGAGAATCCTTCCATTTTTGCTTTTGGATTTTTTCCCCCAACTCTTCTTTGCAGAACTCTTTTAGTTTAGAAATGTTCTCAGGTCTCCTTGTACTCACTGCATATTTCAGATCTCCCCATAGATTTTCAGTAATATTCATATTTGGAAACTATTCCAAAAACTTTATCTTTCTTTTCTGTAAGTACTTCATGGTGGATTTGGAGGTATGTTTTAGATGGTTATCTTGCTGAAATATTCAATTTCTTCACTGATTATGGGACTTAAACTTCTAGAATATGTTGATATTTAGCTGGATCCATTCTTCTTTCTACCCTCACAGTATTTCCTATACCACTGACTGCCACACAATCCCAAAACATAATAGAGGCATCCCTGTAATTAACAATGCTTTCCGGGAGGCCATCAGGGTTGGGGCCATCTGTACCTCTGCAAGGAGCCTGTTCCATAAGGCAGGTGCCACGATAGAAAAGTCACCAACATCTGCTCCATGCTGATTGGGGATCACAGGAGATATATTGCAATACCTCTGGTATCAAGCATTTGCTTATATATACCTTGCAAACACAAAAATATTTAATCAAACAACATCAGTATTTGTATAAATGTTTCTGCATAGTTTCACTTTGTAAGGTTGAACTGTAAGAGTGATAGCTGTATTAGTCCTTGTTTAACCCAAGAAGCTCTCAATGCATCTTAATTTTCTAGTGTTGTGAGACACCTAATGAAATCTGGCTGCTGCAGCTGAGTCACCTTAATGATCACTTAAAGATTAACACTATGGAACAGAATAATTACAACCTACCTGATGAGAATTTTAAAACTGGGTCAATGAAGCCTGATCTATCATCTACCTATCTACCTATCTAGTGTCATGTTCACTGTTTCAATGTGCACTGTACATCGTAACGTTTCACATGCCATGGTGCTGACGCACGTTTCTGTTGGGAGGGAGCTGCTGTGAAACCTTGTGCCAAGCTCTGTATCTATGTTCATTTCAATGGCATGTGTTTGGGTTATGTGCTCTGCTCAAGGACTTTTCCCGCGGACCATCAGAAGCCGTCAGGAGCACCTGGGATTGTGAGCCTGGGAAGATTCTACAGGGGGAGGGATCTCGTTTGTACCGAGGGGTTTTTAGTTTGCATTTGGCATGCTTTTTCCATTCTCAGCTTTCTTTGTGAACCTGTATACTATTCTTTAATAAATCAGATATCTTTGTGATCCTGCTTATGAGTCTGATGGTGTTTAGAATAGGCAATCATTACATAAAGCTGAGAATCACCAAAGTTGTACCGTTAGCTCCTACCAAGATTAGTTTCTTGTGAGGGAAAACAGTTAACGATGGCCAAATCAAAATCCACGACCGGGAGACTGGAGGAGCCGACTGGCTTGAATTCTGAGTCAATTGTCAGGAGCGGAGAACTGAGCCTCACCCCAGAACCTTCAGGTTTATGGCCAGATTCGAGTTCCAGCCCTGAGGGAGAGGAATCCAAAGATGGGAAAGCACCAGAGCAACCAGCACCCAATGAATCGCCCTCAGAGTTGATCACCTGGGATGAAATGGGAGAACCCCAGCCAGGGATGTCCCGGGCATCCTGGAAGTATCGGGTCCCGCTGACCCCAAACGTCATGATATTAGAAGGGAGACAGCCTAACGCGTGAGGGAGGGAGGAATCTCAAACCCCTGAAAGCCTAAGAGTGGTAGAGGCCAAATTAGAATCAATGGAGTACATGCTAAAAGTCCTGTCTCTGTCATGGGTGGGGCAGCCGAGGCGTGAAGGAGAGTCCAGCTCCACGCAATCATCCTCCATCCCCTCACCCGAACCACCGGTGGAGCGGGGCCAGAGACAGCGCTGGGATGAATCTCCACCCTGCAGAGCTAGTCCATCAGTGTCCTCACCCCGAGACGGGAGAACTACTGTAACCTGGGGCCCAACCACTCAAGCAGCTGCTAATTCAGCTCCAACAGGAGTGGGGGTGAAAGACTTTTCTGTCAAGTTTGACGGGGATCCAACTAAGTTGTCTTTCTTTCTCACTAATGCTAAAAGTTATATGAAACAGTTTGGACCATGCTTCCCTTCCGAAGAGGCTAAAATAACTGCCATTGCCACCAAGCTGAAGGGACGAGTGGCTGACTGGTATGTTCAATTAAGTGAGGCTAGCTCCCCTGAGCTTGAGGATTTCGAGCAATTCATTTGGGCGTTAAAGCTGCATTTTGAGGATCCTCTAGCCAAGGCAAGGGCTAAAAAGGCACTGAAGGATCTTACCCAGGGCCAACTGTCTGTAGCTGATTATGCCCTGAAGTTTAAGGCTTTAGCTGGGAAAATCCCCGACTGGTCTCAGTCAACCTTAATACAACGATTTAAAGAGGGACTCAACAGGGACGTCCTGCGGTGGGCGTTGTGTAGAGACGACCCAGAGACATTGTATGAATGGATCTGTCTGGCCAGCAAGGCTGAGCATGCCCAGCATACCTACATGCAAACCAAACAACCTGAAAAGCAACCAGCCACCATGAGGGGACCCCGAAGTGCCGCAACTGCTACCCGGCCAGGCTATAGAGCCTGGGAAGAGGAGACAGATCAGCACTATGCAAAGGGTCAGTGTCTCCGATGTGGAAAGGAAGGGCACCAAGCAGTTGATTGCCCAAAAGCCAAGTCTGGAGACTGAGCGGGCAAACTGCTGGCCAAATCACCACCCTCATCGCAGCGGATGACGGCAGCCAAGGGGGCAGCCGACGCTGAAGAAGTACCCTACTTCTCAGGAGAGACTGAAGACGTCTCTAAGGAGCTGGTGGGAAACGCCAGCCACCTGCCATGAAAAGCACCTGCGGGCAGGTGGAGGAGGATGGGCGCGAAGATGCTATGGTGAGTGCTGACTGTCCCACTCTAGCAGTGAAAGTGAAATTGGGCTCCCGCACAAAGACTACAGAGGTCTGGGCTTTAGTTGACTCTGGGTGTTCCAGGTGTCTGATCCACCCTGATCTGGTTGCTGCTTTGGACCTGCCTAGCTTTCCCCTCCAGCAGCCTTTCATCTTCACACAGTTGGATGGCTCAACGGCGGGGGGGGGGGGCGGTGACCCATTTCACTGGAACTGTCACAATGCAAATGGGCAGCCACCGTGAGACTAAAATTTATAGTAGCACCCATTGGCAACCCCTTAGTAATTCTGGGAATTCCCTGGTTGACTTATTGAAGCCCCCATATAAATTGGGAACACAGAACTCTGACTTTTAAGGGTGGGTTTTACCAAGCCCCTACCGCGGAGAGGGCTTCAAGCACGGAGGTTGGAAGGGCTGCAATTGCCATGCCGCACCCTAGTTTGGCACGTTTAGAGGGCTTGCCCGATCAATACCAAGATTTTGCAGATGTTTTTGGAGAAATGGAAGCAGATCAGCTACCCCCTCATCAGAAAACTGATTGTGCCATAGAGTTGGTTCCTAACGCTCAATTGCCCAAGCCAAAAATTTATCCAATGACTCAGAAGGAGCTTGGGGCATTACGGGACTTTATCAACAAAAATCTGTCAAGAGGGTTTATTGAACCTACAAATTCCCCAGTTGGGGCCCCTGTGCTATTCCAGGAAAAGAAGGATGGCACGCTTAGACTCTGTACGGACTATCAGGGGTTAAATTCCATCTCGATCTGCAACAAATATCCTCTACCACTAATGAAAGACATGTTAGCCCATTTGTCAAAGGGCAAGATTTTCTCCAAGCTCGACCTTCGTGAAGCCTATTTTCACATCTGCATATGAGCTGGGGACGAGTGGAAAACTGCTTTTAATTGCCCATTGGGGTCATTTCAGTACAAAGTCCTCCCTTTTGGGTTAGCAGGGGCACCCAGAGTCTTCATGCAATTGATTAATGAAGTATTACATGATCATTTGTTTAAAGGGGTCCTGGTTTATTTGGACAATGCTCATTTACACTGAATCTGAGGAGGAACACGAACGCCTTCTCAAACAGGTGTTAAGTAAGCTTAGAAATGCCAAGCTTTATGCCAAGCTTTCCAAATGTGAATTTCACAAAACCCAACTTGACTATCTAGGCTATAGGGTATCTGACAAAGGCATTGAGATGGGCCTTGAAAAAATTCAGGCGATTTTAAATTGGGAACGTCCCCACACCCAGAGGCAACTACAAAGTTTCCTAGGTTTCAGTAATTATTATCGGCAGTTTATCCAGGGATTTGCTGAGATTGCTTTGCCCCTTACTGACTTGCTACGTACCAAGGGTTTGGGAGAGACACGCGAGGTGAAAAACCCTGGGGCAGTGCTGAATTGGACGCCTGAATGCCAGGCGGCATTTGAGAAGTTAAAAACCCTCTTCACTGCTGAGTCTATTTTACAGCACCCCGATCCTGAACGTCCCTTTGTGGTCCAAGTTGATGCTTCTGACTCCTCAATTGGGGCTATATTGTTACAGAGGGATTCTGAAAATCACTTTAAACCCTGTGCTTATTTGTCTAGAAAATTTTCTGAAACTGAACACCAGTGACATGTTTGGGAAAAAGAGGCTTTTGCTGTAAAAGCCACTTTGGAAGCCTGGCGTCACCTTCTGGAAGGCGCTAAATGCCCTTTCGAGGTTTGGACTGATCACAGGAATTTGGAAGCCCTCCGCACCCCCTGGCGTCTCAGTCCTAAACAAATTCGCTGGGCTCAATTTTTCAATCGCTTTAACTTCCAGTTAAAATTTATTCTGGGAAAGAAAAACTTTCTGGCCGATGCTTTGTCATGTTTACCTCAGGACTCTGACCACATGGCAGATATAGTGGGGACTGTTCTTACTGAACCACAACTGGGCTTGGTTGCCGTCACCTGGAGCCAGACCCATACACAGGCAACCCTGCCCCCAGCCCCGTCTGGGAGGTGAAAAATGCAAGTCCCTTGTCAGTTACAGAAGGACTTTCTCCAGGCACTGAAATCTGACACCTGGTTGCTAGCTAATAGAGACAATGTTTCTTTTGAAGATGGTCTGGCGTGCGTGGAACACCACCTTTATGTGCCTGAAACTTTGAGGACTGATGTTTTGCAGCATTCCCATGATGACAAGCTTGCTGGACACTTTGGTTTTGTCAAAACCTTGCATTTGGTTCACTGTCAATTTTGGTGGCCAACCTTAAGGCGTGATGTAAAGGACTATGTTGCTTCCTGTCCTGTTTGTGCCATGTCAAAGCAAAAAGGGGGTAAATCGCAGGGGCTTCTGCAGCCAATGGCCAGCCCATCCCGTCCCTGGGACGAGATTTCTATGGATTTTATTGTGGACTTACCCCCCAGTCAGAAGAAAACTGTAATTTGGGTTGTAAAAGATTTTTTCTCCAAACAAGCCCATTTCATTCCATGTGCGTCCATCCCGTCAGCCCCGCAATTGGCCCACCTATTTCTCATCCACATCTACCATCTCCACGATAGCCCCTCCCATTTGGTCAGCGACCGCGGGACACAGTTCACTTCCCAGTTTTGGAAATCATTTTTAAAATTGATTGGCACCAAACAGGCGTTGTCCATATCGTCACATCCTGAGACTGACGGATCTACGGAGGTTTTGAACTCTGCCCTCGAACAATTCCTTAGAGCATACATAAATTACCATCAGGACAATTGGGTGGACTTGTTGCCCTTTGCTGAGGTGGCTTACAACAATGCTGTCCATCAGAGCACTGGGCAAACCCCTTTTCGTGTGGTTTCTGGTCACGACTTTGTTCCCATCCCTGAGCTGCCACAAGCCCCTCCCCAGTCCTGTTCTGCCTCTGACTGGGCTGTTAAGCTGGCTGATTCCTGGCCAGTGATTCAACAGGCTTTGGCTGATGCCCAGGCTGCTTACAAGTTTCAAGCTGATAAACGTCGTTCTTTGCAACACAATTTCAAAATTGGGGATCAGGTTTATCTTTCTACCAAATTCATCAAGTCCCCACAGCCCTGGAAGAAGCTTGCTCCCAAGTTCATTGGTCCTTTCCCTATTGTTGGTCTTATCAATCCAGTTACTGTTAAGTTGGACCTGCCTCACAATTTGAAACACTTGCACCCTGTTTTCCATTGCAGCCTGCTCAAGCCTGTCCACCGCTCTTCCCGCTGGCATCCCCAACCTCCTCCTCCTCCTCCGATCATGATTGACGGGCAACAGCACTTTGAAGTCAAGAAGGTCGTTGATTCTCGCAAGCTTCGAGGTGCCCTCCAGTACCTGATCCACTGGAAACACTTTCCTCATCCTGAATGGGTTCCTGCTCGCCACGTTAATGCTCCTGATTTAGTTAACCGTTTCCATTTGGCTTACCCATTGAAACCTTCCACTTAATGCTTTCTTTCTTTTGGGGGGCAGTATGTCATGTTCACTGTTTCAATGTGCACTGTACATCGTAACGTTTCACATGCCATGGTGCTGATGCACGTTTCTGTTGGGAGGGAGCTGCTGTGAAACCTTGTGCCAAGCTCTGTATCTATGTTCATTTCAATGGAATGTGTTTGGGTTATGTGCTCTGCTCAAGGACTTTTCCCGCAGACCATCAGAAGCCGTTAGGAGCACCTGGGATTGTGAGCCTGGGAAGATTCTACGGGGGGAGGGATCTCGTTTGTACCGAGGGTTTTTTAGTTTGCATTTGGTGCATTTTTTCCATTCTCAGCTTTCTTTGTGAACCTGCATACTATTCTTTAATAAATCAGATATCTTTGTGATCCTGCTTATGAGTCTGATGGTGTTTAGAATAGGCAATCATTACATCTAGTCTCCTGATCATAATATTGTGTGAATGCATCAAGGCATATTTTGCACATTATAATTATTTTTATAAGTGGTCCAGATACCTTTCAAAATAAAGGAAGAATTTGGTTATGGGCTCATTGGCCCAGGTGGGTAGGTCTGATAGGTATTGAACCCCAACAATCTCTAAAAATCACAGTTCTCCAGATCTGCTATAGTCTTGAGAACTGCCACCATACCATTTGTGTGCAAATGTACCCAACAGGAAAAGAATTACGTCCCACATTTCCAGGTAGCTGTGTCAGATAATCTCACAATGGTTTCAGCATTTTTGTTTGTTTTTTCTTTGTATTCTGAATAGGACAGTATGTCCTGACTAGGTGAGTTTCAGAGTGTTCAGCCTTGGGGTATAGAAATAAACTTCGTTTAGAAACTAAAAGTTCATTACTGATTTTCAGAATGAAGCTTCCCTATCCTGTAGTGAATAAGGATTGCATATTTATGAGAGGAAATAGGACTGGTTAACAAGGTCTGCAATCTTGGAATGATCAATAAACATGCTAAGGGAGTGATCAAACTTGACTCTGTTAAAGACACGAACTTTGGTGATTTCTTCCTGCCTGTGTGAGATCATCTTTCTGAATAACTATAGCCCCATAAAATGGTTGAACATAGCTGACATTTTTGCTAACCAGCTACATGTGTCCTGCAAGATAAAGTATACAATTAAAGAAGGAGCTGAGACACACCAGTGTGTGGTTAAGCTAGCAACCTACTGTCAGGCTTCCTTCCCTTTGCTCGCCTGCCATTAAGCACTGCTACATGTTTCCGTCTGCTACACACATCAGCAGAGAGTTGACTTTTACCCAACTTGAGGGGTCCAACATGCAGGGGGATCACATGCAATTTTACACTGAAACAGTGGAGAGGAGGATTGGAACTCATAAAGAGACTTTGAGATTCCTATTGGCCCTGATAGCACATCAATCCATAATATTGGGGCTAGTGTGGCTCAAGCAAAGAAATCCTAAGGTGGACTGGGCTATGGGGCAATTGCTATTTACAGATGGAGCATACAGTGGTTGGCTGGAACCTGAGCCACCTCCAGACTTAGAAACAATGGCTGGTGCGCCAGAACTGCCGAAGTCTGACCTAGTCCCAGGGGAACCCTAGATCCCACTGCAATATAAAGATCTAGAGGCAGTATTTGGAGAAGCCGAGTCCGATCAGCTTCTGCCCCATTGCAGATCGGATTGTGCTATTGAATTGGACCCAAGGGCTTCCCTCCCTAAACCAAAGATTTATTCCATGACTCTTAAAGAGAAGGCAGCTGTCATGCGCTGCCTACCTCCGAGTAACACACAGACACTGATTCCGTTGAAGCAGGCTCTGGTTTATTCGTAGTGTAGATAGAGTAGTAGAAAAAAGCTGAGAGTGACAGGAGCGCGCCGGTGCGGGGTTTAAATACCCCGCGCCGGTCCGCGCCCCCTCACTCGCGGTTACGTCACCCCCCCCCTTTGTCCAACATGCTGTCTTGCCGGTAGGTGAGGGGTTGCGAGGCCCCGCTGGCGCTCCGGGATCGCCCATCATCGGTTTCCCTATTCCTCTGGTGATTGCTGTCAGCTGGGCGATCTCCGTTGCGCTAGCGCTAACAGCTTGGGTGTGCCTCGCGATCCGCTTAGCCATTGTATCTTGTTCTTTAGTCTTTGTAAGTTGATGGCTACTTATCTTGAGCCCCTTCCCCTGTTTCCTTGTTATTGTCATGTGTGCCATTGCGCTGATGTCTTCAGCTCAACGGCACTCATGACATACTGCCCCCTGTCCGAATAGTGCCCCCCCCCCGGCTTTCCGGTTTTTTACCAGGAGAGCTGTCAAAATGTTTTTTGTTTTTTTTTTTTAATTTCCCGCCGGAGTGTTTTCGCCCCTCCCTTTGTTCCGCCCTCTCCCACGTGTCCCTCTAGGGTGTGTTCTTAGTGCGCATGCCCCGGTCACACCCTGGGCGTGCGCATGCTCCGGCCACACCCTGTTTGTTTGGCTCAGTTCGACGAGGAGAGAGGCGTGGCTGGTCGGGTGCTTATCAGCTCCAGGTAGGGCCCTTATTTTTATTCTAAGTGCGTCGCCTTTGTTATGTGTGCTCCTGGGCGTTGCCCCCAGGATGCACTGTTGACTTGATTGCCACTCCCCCGTGGGCCCGGGGCGGGGGGAGGGTGCTGGCGACCGCTTGTCACTGCCTCGTGGGCCCGGGGTGGGGGGGGTGAGTCCCGGGGGGGGGAGGTTCACCCAAGTCGCAGGCTTGGGGGGGCCCTTTCCCTTGGGGCACGGTAGGCGGGGGGGCCCGCGGGGGAGTGGTTATGCAGGTGTCGGTTTGCTAGTCTTGCTTTAGGCTTGTCGGGGTATGCCCGGTGAAAAGCCCGGGTCAGGTCAGGCGCGTTAACGTTGTGCGCCGCCACCCATTCTGGGTGGGGGAAGTGTTTCCACCTGACCAAATAGTGTAAAGTTCCCCGTTGCCTGCGGGAGTCGAGTATGTCCCTTACGTCAAAGTGATGTTGGCCGTCGATCATCACCGGTGAGGGCAGTGGCATGCTTGGGTGCCATCGGGAGGTGGTTGCCGGTTTCAGGAGGCTGGTGTGGAATACCGGGTGGAGTCTCCGTAGGTTGTGTGGCAGGTCCAAGCGTATTGCCACCGGGTTCACTATCTGCGTGACTCGGAACGGCCCGATGTACTTAGGCCCCAGTTTTTTCGAGGGTTGGGGCGACTTTAGGAATTTGGTGGATAGGTAGACCATATCCCCCGCCTGGAACGTCGGTTGTTGGCGCCGGTGCTTGTCGGCCTGCTCTTTGTAGGCCGCCTGTGCTTCCTTCAGCGCTGCCGTGATTATTGGCCACGATTCCGCAATCTTCCGTCCCCAGTCGCTAGCGTCCACCTGGGGTTCCGGGGGTTGTGGTAGCTCCGGTATGGGGACAAAGTCGCGCCCCGAGACTACCTCGAACGGAGTTTTCCCCGTGCTCGTGTGAACGGCGTTGTTGTATGCGACTTCGGCGAACGGGAGCAGTTCGGCCCAGTCGTCTTGATGGTAGTTGGTGTATGAGCGTATGAATTGTTCTAGGGTGGCATTGAGGACCTCTGTGGCTCCGTCCGTCTGGGGGTGCCAGGCAGTGGATAGGGCCTGTTGGGTCCCTGTCAGCTTTAGGAAGGCCCGCCAGAATTTAGAAGTGAATTGTGTGCCCCTGTCGGTCACCACACATGCAGGACATCCGGATGAGGAAGAGTTTGGCTAGGTGTTGTGCGGACGGGACCGATGTGCAGGGGATGAAGTGGGCCTGTTTCGAAAAATAGTCTTTCACCACCCAAATGGCCGTTTTCTTCTGGCTGGGTGGGAGGTCCACTATAAAATCCATGGAGATTTCCTCCCATGGGCGGGAGGGTTCTGCCACCTGTTGTAAAAGCCCCGCGGGTTTGCCTGGTGCCCGTTTGGCTCTGGCGCACGTTGGGCAGGACGCTACGTAAGCTTTCACGTCCCGTCTTAGCGCGGGCCACCAGAATTGACGCCTTGTTAGGTGCAGGGTCTTGAGGAACCCAAAGTGTCCCGCTTGCTTGGTGTCGTGGGATCTATGCAAGATCGCTTGGTGTTGCGAGTCCGGGACATAGATTCTGCCTTCCCCCCATGCCAGGTCCTGTGCCATCGTTACCTTGTCGGGGTTTGCCAGGAACCAGGGGTCGGTTTTGAGGGCGGCGGCGAGGTCCGTGCGTATCCCCCCTGGTAGTTGCGGTTGGCGTCGTCTGGTCACAGGTTGTCCCGCCGTCGGCTGCGCCGTAGAGTCGAGCTGCCTCCGAGCGCCGCTCCGGGTGGTTACGGCCATCCCCAGTTGAGAAGCGGATAGGACCGTCCCAATGGTGTCTGGGGCGGGCTCTTCGTCTTGGGGCAGTCGGGAAAGGGCATCAGCCAGGAAGTTCTTTTTACCCGGCATGAACTTCAGCTGGAAGTTGAAGCGGCTGAAGAATTGGGCCCATTGGACCTGTTTTGGGCTGAGGCGTCTGGGCGTTCAGAGGGCCTCGAGGTTCCGGTGGTCGGTCCAGACCTCGAATGGTTGGGTGGCTCCTTCGAGTAGGTGTCTCCATGTTTCCAGCGCCGATTTTACCGCGAAGGCTTCCTTCTCCCAGACGTGCCATCGCCTTTCTGTCTCGGAGAATTTCCTCGACAGGTAGGCGCATGGTTTAAGGAGTCCTGTGGGGTCCTTTTGGAGTAGGATGGCCCCCAGGGAGAAGTCTGAGGCATTGGCTTGGACCACGAACGGCCGTTCTGGGTCCGGGTGCGCGAGGATTGGCTCTGTGGTGAACAGCGCTTTCAACTTATTGAATGCGGTCTGGCACGCGGGAGTCCAATTCAATACTGTGCCCGGGTTCTTGGCGCATCGGGTGTCCCCCACCCCTTTGGTTTTGAGGAGGTCCGTTAGGGGGAGGGCTATCTCTGCGAACCCCCGGGCGAATGATCTGTAAAAATTCGCGAAGCCGAGGAAGCTCTGGAGTTGGCGTCTGTTGCGGGGGCGTTCCCAGTTCAGCACCGCCTCGACTTTTGCAGGGTCCATTTCTATGCCGTCTCCGGAGATCCGGTACCCCAGGTAGTCTAGGCGCGCTTTATGGAATTCGCACTTTGCGGGTTTGGCATAGAGCTGCGCCCTTCTGAGCTTATCGAGGACTTGTCTGACTAGGGTCACATGTTCCTCGTGCGTTTTAGTGTAGATCAGGACGTCGTCTATGTAGACGAGGACCCCTTTGAACAGGTGTTCATGCAGGACCTCATTGATGAGCTGCATAAACACCCCCGGGGCCCCCGCGAGTCCGAACGGCAGCACTTTGTACTGGAAGGCGCCTAGGGGGCAGTTGAACGCAGTCTTCCATTTGTCCCCCTCCCTGATTCGGATGCGGTAGTACGCCTCGCGAAGGTCCAGCTTGGAGAAGACCTTGCCCGTGGACAGGTGGGCGAGCATATCTTTCACCAGGGGTAAGGGGTATTTGTTGGACAGGGAAGCCGCGTTTAGGCCCCGGTAGTCGGTGCAGAGCCATAGGGTGCCGTCTTTCTTCTCCCGGAATAAGACGGGGGCTCCGACCGGTGAGCATGCTGGCTCTATGAATCCCCTCTCTAGGTTTTTATCAATGAACTCCCGGAGGGTTGCCATCTCCTTCGGGGTCATCGAGTAGATCTTCGGTCTAGGTAAGGGGACGTCGGGCAGCAGGTCAATCCGACAGTCCGTCTTGCGGTGGGGGGGTAGTTGGTCAGCTTCCGCCTCTCCGAAGACCTCGGAGAAGTCGGCGTATTGTTCCGGTAGGTCTGCTATGGTAGCTGCGTTGTCCTATGTAGTCGCCTCTGCTCGTCCCACAGTGGGGTTGGTTCTGCCCGCCGGAACTGGCGCCCGGTACTCGCCGTCGCCAAATGTGAAGGTGCGGGTCTCCCAGTCGATGCGCGGGTTGTTTGTCGTGAGCCATGGCATTCCCAAGACTGCAATGGGACGTCCGATGTGGGTGACAACGAATGATGTGCGTTCAGTGTGAGTGCCCATTTGCAGGGTGACCGGCTCGGTCTGCATCGTGGCTGGTTTCCCTCTCGCTGTTGAGCCGTCCAGCTGGTGGAATGCCAGCGGCGTGGGGAGGGGGGAGCAGCGGAGATCGAGTTTGGCGACTAAGTCGGGGTGGATGAGGTTTTTCGAGCACCCCGAGTCCACTAGTGCCGCGGCCGTGGTGGCTCCGTTGCCGGCAGAGAGTTTGATTGCCGCCATTATAACGGAGCTTTCGCCATTCCGTCGAGGTGGTCCGCACTGCTGTCCCACCGCCTGCCTCGCAACGTGTTTCAGGGCAGGCGGGGAGCGTTTCCCGCCGGCTGGTCTGGGTCTACGGCGTCCTCTTCCCCCCAGTAGGCGTCCCAGCCTTCCTCTGGTGTCGCTGTGGCTCCGGTCATTCGGCGGTGAGGGGGTGGCGGCGGGTTATGTGGTTTTAGGCTAGTTTTCGGGGCGGGTTTAGGCACACTGGCCGGCGGTCGGTTGGCGAAGCAATCTGCCGTCTTGTGCCCCAGTTTTCCACACCTCCCGCAGGGCCCGCGATTAAATTTCTTCCTTGGGTATGTGGGACCGGCCGTCCCCACGTGTGGTGCGGGTACCTTTTGGCAGGTGTTGGTCATGTCTTCCATAGTTGTCATGAGGAAGGTGCGGTGCGCATGTTCTGCTTTCCCCGCGAGGTGGATCCACCCGTGTAGAGTCTCTGGGTCGTCGCGGTAGAGGGCCCATTGAAGTACGTCGCGGTTGAGCCCCCTTTTGAACATTTCCAGCAGGGTGGTCTCGGACCAGTCGTTGACCTTCCCCGCGAGGGCTTTGAACTCGAGGGCGTAGTCCGGGACAGTGCGTGCGCCCTGTTTAAGTCTTTGGAGTGCGCTTTTCGCCCTCACTTTGGCTGGTGGGTCCTCAAAGTAGCTCTTCATCTCGTTGATGAAGGCGGGGAAGTTGGCGAGGGCGGGGGAGCTGGACTCGTACAGTTGGACGTACCAGTCCGCCGCCCGGTCTTGTAGTTTGATCGCCACGGCTGCGATCTTGTCCGCTTCGGAGTCATAGAAGTGTCCGTGCCTCCCCATGAACTCCCTGGCGTTCGTGATGAAGAACGACAGTTTCGCGGGGTTCCCATCAAAGAAGATGGGGAAGTCCTTTGGGGCCCGGGCGTTTTGTGAGCCCCTTCCTCTCGCTTCCCGGCCTGTGGCGTCGTCCGCCTGGGCCGTTTGTTGTCCGTCATCTGGCCCGTGTGAGTTCGGTGCCTCACTCGGGGTGTGGACCTGTGCGGGGACATCGTTGGGCGGCGCGGGGGACATCAACGACTGAAGCATGGTCTGGAGTTCCTTCAGTTGGGTCTCCATGGCCGCGAGTCTAGCTTGTGCGTCCCCGTCCGCGATCCGCGCCGCCGCTGGGGCCGGTTCCATCGGTGTGTCGGCGGGGGTGGGTCGCCGGTGGGGTTCAGGCCCTCCCGACCGTTGGTCCGCTTCCTCTGCCGTCGGCTGAGTTGCTTCTTCGTCCTCCCCCGTGCTTACCGCCGTTGGGCTGCCGCTCCACGCCCGTGGCTGGGGTGCGATGTGGGGCGCGGGGTTCTCCGCTGGTCTCAGGAGGTATGTTGCTCCCTCCCATGGCCGGGTTGCCTCCATCGCCATCTCCCCTTGGGGTTGGAGCTGAGGCTCGGGTTGGGCCGGGTGGGCGTCCATGGCTCCGGGAGTCCGCGGTGCCTCTGGCCTCGATCGGTCCTCCTCTGCTTCTTGCCGTGCGGCTCGCCCCCCTTGTCCGCGTCGCGCCGGCCTCATGGTTCCTGGTCTTCTCGCCGTCTACTCCTCCCGTGGCTCGTTGTTGTCCGGTGGGGCTCGGCGAGGCTGAGTTTATGACTCTCAGCTTTATGTCATGCGCTGCCTACCTCCGAGTAACACACAGACACTGATTCCGTTGAAGCAGGCTCTGGTTTATTCGTAGTGTAGATACAGTAGTAGAAAAAAGCTGAGAGTGACAGAAGCGCGCCGGTGCGGGGTTTAAATACCCCGCGCCGGTCCGCGCCCCCTCACTCACGGTTACGTCACCCCCCCCTTTGTCCAACATGCTGTCTTGCCGGTAGGTGAGGGGTTGCGAGGCCCCGCTGGCGCTCCGGGATCGCCCATCATCGGTTTCCCTATTCCTCCGGTGATTGCTGTCAGCTGGGCGATCTCCGTTGTGCTAGCGCTAACAGCTTGGGTGTGCCTCGCGATCCGCTTAGCCATTGTATCTTGTTCTTTAGTCTTTGTAAGTTGATGGCTACTTATCTTGAGCCCCTTCCCCTGTTTCCTTGTTATTGTCATGTGTGCCATTGCGCTGATGTCTTCAGCTCAACGGCACTCATGACAGCAGCCTTACGAGAGTTCATTGACAAAAATTTGAAGCGAGGTTTCATCAGACCTGCCAATTCTCCTCTTGGCACCCCTGAGTTGTTCCACACTAAGAAATATGGATCTTTACAACTCTGTACGGACTATAGAGGTCTCAATGCTAATAGTACATGTAATAAATACCCCCTCACTGTCACACCTACACAGGCACACTCGGACATATGCTTTATGGGACAAGCATAGGAGATGGTGTAATATGGCAAGGGACAAGGAAGCACAAGAAAGGACAGACCTGCTTACTTGGAGGATGGTCCATTGTATGTGCCAATTTTCTGATTCAGTCAGAAGGAAACATATTTTATCTTCTCACTTACCAGCTCACAGATAAGCTCTCCATTGCCATAAGAGAAGTCCAGGACTTCATTGAGGGTAGGCACAAATGCAACAAGAGAAAAAGAATTTTAAAAGGTCTATGCAGTGATTACAGTCTCATAATGCATCTACCCCTGAATAACTTAACCACAGTTTATTTAATTAACCCATATTTTGGGATTCACAGTATGCACTGAACTATGACCTAGATGGATTTGCACAGTATGCTAGCTTAAAATCTGGTTGTCTAATTTGTGGTACTGGGTCTTAGGTGAACACAGCAGGATCTCAAAGGCATAGCCTGTTGTGCTGACAAATAATTCTTCCAGTTTTAGTCACACACTACTGCTGCTCTGCCAAGTCATAATGAAGTAGGGTAATTAATCACTTGTATTCTTTGCATGTACATGTGTGTTTGTTACAGATGGTTAACTTAATGGCAGGGGTGGGAGCTTTTTAGGAAAAAAGGTCATCAGAAAGAAAGAACATTTTGTGCTAAATTTTGTGGGGCAAATAGCTCAAGGAGACTATGCTGCTTAGCTGTGAACATTATGTTACAAACTATTCATAAAATTAAACCAACAATGCTATTTCTTTTATAGATATAAAAACAAGCTAAGAAGTGAGACAGATTTTTCAAGATGTGGCCATTACATTGGCTTAGTGCAGTGAAAGTGGGTATTATAACTTGGCTATGCTCAATTTAATATATTAAGTATATGTGCTTTGCTTTCCAACTCAAGTTGAAAAGTCAAAATGTGGGACTTATATCAAAGTTAAAACAAAATAAAACCAATAGGACATGAACTGGAGTAGCTGAGTACGTAGTGCTATTGTTATTCAGTGTACCTTGCTTCTAAGGGATGAGAAGTTCAAGGGTTCATTTATTTATCCATGTTCAATTTCTTTCAGAGAAAGTCATGAGAGACTGATGGCATTTCCATGACATTAAGTTTATTTAAACCTAGATGTAGCCTAATCATGCCACGATTATTCACAGCATTAGCACTCTAGCAGAATCCTGTTCTTCACCAGATTTCTAGGGTACTAGTATTGTAGAATGCAAACCATATACAGCAGACTAATGAAGAGGACTAATCAGAATAGAACTAGCACCATTCCAAACCACCAACCAATACTTCCCAAGAACCTCCAATCAGCAATCAACCACATAGAAATCCAAATTTCACACACAAATATTGCAAGGTAATACCCACTTCTGAGCCCTTGCACTGAGGAAGCCTTGCTGGAAAGCAAGGTGAAACATCTTTTTAAAAGATGATTTATAAATCAATCTCCCTAAGCCTGGTGAACTCCAAATAAAGTAAGTGCAAATCCAAGGGTTTACCAAGTTGCACAAATTATTGCCCATGCTGCTGCAGTCTGGACCAGCTGCAACTTCCAACTAGTTGTCAAGGGCATCCCCACATACAGCACATTGCAGTAATTCACACACAAGGTAAATAAGGCAGGAATGACAATGAGAAGGGATTCCTTTTCCAGGAAAGATTGCAATTGGCACACTAGATGCATCTGGACAAATGCTCTCCCATTCACAGCTGCCATCTAATCTTTGAAAAGGAGCTATGATCCCAGGAAGATCCTCAAATTGTGCACCAGTCATGTCTGGGGAAATGTAACCCCATTCAGAACTAATGAAGGATAATCCATGGGATCAGGAGAGTCAGAAACGCACAGCCATTCAGACTGGTCAGGGTTAAGTTTAAGCCTCTTCCTCCCCATCCAGACACCAACAGCCTTCAGGCACTGGGACAAGACCTCAGCAGCATCACTTGGCAGGTCCTGATTCAGTATACAACTGGATATCATCAGCACATATGATACTTTACTCTTTGGTGATAGATGATCTCACCCAGCAGCTTCATGTAGATGTTAAACAGAAGGGGCAAGAGTGTCAAGCCCTGTGGCACCCCACAAGTCAAGGGTCTCAGGCTTACCTCCCCCCCATCAACATTCTTATCACCACAATGTAATCCCTAATACATGTATTCAGTTGGATTTACTCTTTATCCTCCAATAATGCTGTAGGTATCTCTTCTGTCTTTCGGTCCTTTTCTGTTCTTGGAAAAATAGGAAGCCACTCAGGATCAACAAACAGAGAGAGCCCATATAGGAGCAATCTGATCTAAGACCCTTGACATTCACCCAATACAGGCAGCCATTATAGCCCACCAGATTTCCAGGAACACACCCAAGCTCCCTAGAACCCATCAGGGTCCATTAGTCACCCAGCTTTCCATGGGGAGGGCCAGCACTGGCCATCTGAAAAGCAGTCAGGCAGTGACATGACCATGACAGGGGACTAACTGTAACATCCTTTATCTTCAGATTACATTGCAACAGCCCCAAGACAAGCAACAACAACAACAACAACAACAACAACAGATCTAATGTGTAATCGCCAGTATGAGTCAGGACCCCAATAATCTGGAATAGATCCATGGTTGCCATGGTGTCCATGAACTCCTGAGCTGATCAAACTCCATGTCACATAAGAGCAGGTTAAAGTCTCCAAAAACTAACTTCCTTGGAGATTCCACCATACCACCATCCAACAACAAAATGAAGCAGCTCAGGCATGTCACTGAGCAGCAGGACCCCAACTGATCCTTAGAACCTAACTTCAGCCATAGGGCCTCACATCCAGTTATCTGCAGCACAGTGCAGGTAACTTTCAGATGCCTTTGCAGGTCAGGTCTTGAGAAGAATAGCCTCAGCACAGTCATACTGAAAGCATTTCCAGATAAGGATTTTGTATCTGTTGGAAAGCAGCTCTGGACTTCTGTGTTCTCATAACATCAGCAGTGTTGTGATGCTGAGCTGATCTATTGCCAGCTCTGTAGCAGTGAAGTATGAGAAAGGAAAATGCTAATCTGTCCTGAGCATGTTTTTGGACATTAGAGCAAGCAGTAGAGATTCAGTGTTATTGGTGAAGACTAATTTGAATTGTTACTTAATTCAAACAAGAGACAAAATACATAATAACCTTTTTTTTCTCCACAGTTTTGTATCTATGTTCCCCCTTCCCCTCAACCTGGGGCAGAACAAAAGAAACTGAATTAGTATTTGGTAATTAGCTCAGTCCTAGGAAACTAAAATTTCTAGGATTCTTGGGTGGGAAGGAGCCTTGATTTATAAAGCTGTTATGAAAACCATTGTAAGCTTACAGCATTTAGTTGGCTGGGAAATGAGGCCAAATGTAACTCCCTGTTTCATCAGTACATGGTTTATATATTACCTATTATGTACTTACAATATAACCATGAACCTATAAATATTACTTTGCACTGAATTTGGAGAATCAAAGCGTAGTAGTTAGAGTACTGAACTGGTCTGAGTTAGCTCTTCCATTAATACAAGTGACATAGCTGACTCAGGCAGTTGATCTTGGATGAAATGACAATATAGATTCAATAGTTATTTAATATAGCATTAATAACTTACCTGGCCTTAGTTATTATGCCCTTGTTTATGGGAATGAGGCTGCTACTTGATGCTCCATCTTAGGCATTAACATACCTTGAGCCAACTCAGAGCATGGTTTAAATCCTGAAGGTAATATTATTATATCTCACCTACACTAAAACAATCAGTTCTATGGTTCTTTCCTGTATGGTGGATTACAGCACCATCACAATGCTCCTTGATTTCAAAATGTATGGCTCTTCCAAGTGACGCCATTAACCTCCAAGAAATACCAGCATATTGATATGTTCTTCCTCCTGTTAAACCCCTGTCATGGTCACGTGCTCCATTTGGTGGCTTCATTCCAGAATCTAGACACTCCACAATGATTTTCCTTTCTTGGAAGCAGCCGCTCCATCCTGTCAGGTCTAACAATTCATTCAGGCTCTGAGGCAACATCCTCCCAACCAACCACTAAGGTGAGCTGTGATCATCTAGCTAGGCTTTTAAGGCAACTGTTTGTTCATCTAGTCATTTGAACATTCTTTCTCCCTCCCACTCAGCAGACCCTGTTAGATTGTACTCTTCTCTCCCTCTCTTTCAGTTACCCAGTTAGCATCTTGATGGTTTGTTTTTGTGTTTACAGCAGATGGGGGAGAAGCAAACTGCTAGCAAGTTTTTACATTTCTTTCTCTCTACTGAAAAAGGGTGTAATAGAACAGGAAAAGGGTTCAGAAGAGGCAACCAAAATGATTAGGGGGTTCAAACACCTTCGTTTTGAGAATAGACACTGATATCCAAAAATTGGAAACAACTTCTTGACTTTAGGTTAGCAGGGCAAAAAAGAGGACGCAGACAAATTCCTGTTTATCTTATTCCAGGGAGGGTAGCCAAATTGATTATTCACTGTTGGGGACAGAATGAAATGTACAAGAATAAGTTTAAAATAACAAATTGAGTCTGGAGATTACAGCTAGAAAGGAGAATAAATATGTTATCGGTCTGATGAGTTAGATTCTGAATGGGAGGAGCAGGGCTTGACAGATTCTGATGTTTTATATCAGGAGCCAGTGGGATCTCATACATCTGCAGATGAGGCTCAGAAAGATCAGGACCTGTTGGAGGATAATCCTGCAAGTCTGGGGCAGTTAGGATATCATCCTGTGGCAGAAGCATAGCAGCGTCACCTGACTTAGAGGAAAAAGATTCTCAGCCCTCAAAGATTCAAAAAGATCAAAGGAGTAAATAAAGATGTTCAATGAGGTTCCTCAAAAGAAAAAAGCATTACTCAGGAAAATGAGTTAGTGATAAGAATGGTATAGAGTAAAGCATTATTCTTGGTTTGCAAACATGATAGTTATGAAAAGCTGTTATGATAGTTGTAGAAGAAGTGAACTAATGAACCAAAGAAATAGAAACTAAATTAGAGGGTAGAAGGCTGGAGATCTTAAACATTCCCTCCCAGTAGGAATCTGAATTATGGCTATGGTCTTCACACCTTGACACTGCTTTGAGGTAGCAGCTTAATAGGTACTAGAAGTAGGAACCATCTTACAAGGGCATCTCATCCCTATATTTGAGAGATATAGGGTTCTCACAACCTGTACTTATTTTATGGAGATTAAAAGATCAAATAAAAAAGTATTTCTAGAAAGCCATTTCCCAGCCATATAGCATAGAGTGTCTGACCAGAGGATTCGGCCCTTCCTTCTCTTGAGAGATAACAAATCTCACAAGAGATTAACAAAATCAAACTTTATTTATTAAAAAAAGTAATAACATAGTTTAGCTTTCAATATTAAAGTGTAAAAGCAGTATCAGACAAAATAACTTTCAGAATTGTTTAACTTATCGGGGGGAAACAGCTAGTAACTTAAGTAAACAAAAGAAAAATCCCAAAAGAAAATATAGATGGGAAATAGTACTTTTTAGATATTCCTTCAGTATGCATAAATCCTGGAATTACTTTACTTGTTCAAAGACAAAAGAAACACTTAGGTTTTAACATAACACAGAAACACAAATTAAGAAGTTACTACAGATTCCTGGCTAAAACATATAAAAATAGAATCCACTTGAAGCAAAGATCCAGCTTATTCTGTCTGGACTTCTTTTTGACTTCAGGTTCCCAAACCTACTCTTTCCCAACTCTTTCTCAGCCCTGTGACTTCTGCCCTCTAACCTCTTGTTTAAAATGACCAACATTATTCTGTATCCAGCTGAGGAAGGGACTGCAATAATATGGCCCTGTTACTTGACTGGAAGCATGCATATCTCCCTTGGGGGATGTGCAGCGACAGTCTGGCATGAGGGGCTGCTCTCAATTGTGAAAATGTTTATTGTGAATGTCTGGTAATGAGGCTACATTCACAACAGTTCCAAATGCATCTTCATCCTTGCAGTCACATACTGAAATCCAGGAGGAAGAAAGTGAGCAGAAGAAAAAAAGTTGTAGCAGGAAAGCAGTGAATGGGGAAAGGATTAAACAATTCACACACTGCCTGCTGGCTTACTAAAAACTGTTCTTTCCTGTACCAGTTTTTCTGCAGTAAAAGCAGCTGCTGAATTTAAAGACACACTTTTGCAAAATGTAATTTGATTCATAGGCTGAGCTGAATAGATAATTGCCCATGATGACAAGCAAAGATATTCTGAATTGGAAATAAAAGGGGGGCTCTTTCTATAAAGGCTTGTCTAAAAGCATATGATTGCCTAAGTTCTGCACTCTAAGAAGAGGAATGCAAATTGATTCTAGTTGGCAGAAAAGTAATTCTCCCTATCTTACAGTTACATAAAAAAGAGCAGGTTCAATCTGAGTCTGAGGTGCTCCTTCCAAATATGCCCTCTTATAGACTCAAACACCACTGTTTCCTCCTGTTCCTTTCTCTTCCTTGCTGCTGGCACCACATCCTCTTCCTCTTCAAGCACTGTTCTTTCCTTGTCCTCTTCCTCCAATTGCCAACACCTCCTTGGTGGCCAGCATCCACAGGAAGTACCATAGCAGTCAGTCACCTGCCATGGCAGAAGCCATGTTAAGAAGAAAATGAAGTATTTGAAATGTAAGTGACAAACTGCTGAAATAATCAAATACTGCCTGTTCCATGGCCCTCATCGATAACCATCCACACAGCATATAATGGATTCAAATGTATGTTGCAGATATGTGTAGGAATTATTTCCTTCCTGCTGGGTGCTGCTGGTCCTGCAGCAGCAATTTTTACTGGCTGGCCAGTACAGCAGCATGTTATCACAGGGGCTAATTTGGCATCCCTTTTGGATTGATGGAGCCCCAGCTCAATGTCCCATTGCAGCCAAGCATAAAAGGTTAAGGTCCTCATCCTAACTGGTTATTAGTACATTTCTGTAAAGCGCTAGACAATTAAAAATAGATACCATTTTAGGTGTGCACAGGCTAATTGTTTCAAATTCCTTATGTCTAAAGAAAAGGATGATGTAATGACTGCCTATTCAATTCACTCACATCATCTGTCTCTCTGCCTGGTACAAAGTAATAGTAGCCCCGTCCTGTTCAGCAACACATGTAAGGACCAACATGGCATGGAGACTTGTTACAATGTTTCAGGATCATTGGAAAAGGAACCATGATAGTCATCATCCAGTTTTGTTGAGAAGGTGGTCAGACAGCAGTTGCAGAGGATCTTAGAGGAAACAGATTATCTGGAATCTTTCCAGTTGGGTTTCAGGCCAGGATACAGCACAGAGACAGAATTGGTCATGTTTGTCAATGACCTTTGGCAGAGCTGGAATGGAAATGGTGCATCCATCCTTGTGCTCCTTGATCTTTCAGTGGCTTTTGGTACTCTTAACCCCAGTATCCTCCTGGATTAGCTGTGGGGGCTGGGAGTGGGAGGCACTGTACTGCAGTGATTGGCCTCCTTCCTCAGTGGTTGGTCCCAGTTGGTATTGACAGGAGTGAATAAATCGCATCCACAGACCTCATTTGTGGGGTACCTTATCATTCACTGCTTTCATCCCTCCTGTTTAATGCCTACATGAATCTGCTGGGTGAGATAATCCATCAGTTTGGGGTTTGGTATCATCAGCATGTAGATGATAACCAATTGTACATCTTAAACTCAGGCTGTGGAGGTGAAGCTGTTAATACGTTGACGCAGTGTTTGAAGACTGTTCAGGTCTGGATGACACAGCTATCCAAAATGCAACAGTGCAGGTAGTAACTGGCCCTTCTCATTATGTCCATATGTCAGTGCTGCTACATGACTTGCATTGGTTGCCAGTTGGCTTCTGGGTATAATTCAAAGTGCTGGTCATCACCTATAAAGCCCTTCATAGCATAGGGCCTGGCTGTTTGAGTGACACCTGTATTATATTAATTTTTAAATTATCTATTTGAATATTGTAAGCTGCCCAGAGTCTTTTCAGTGTCGGGCAGCCTTAAAAAGCCAGTAAATAAATAAACATCAACATAGCTTGCATATAGGTTTATTTATTTGATAATATTTATCAATCAGTCAGTCAAATGTCAATACCACTTTGATCATAAAACTCTCAAAGGTGTTACCACAGCTTTAGAGAGACAACTAATTAATTAAGGAAAAATATTAAAATGGAGATACAATGTAGTACTGATCTACAGTTACAACTTCCTGGAGGCCTATGACCTTTTTCTGTCTTTAATCTCAATATTTGCTGCCTGAGACAGATTATGAATTCCTAAGGTTAGGGAAAGGCCTCTCTCACATCTCTACTGAGTTGATCCACTGATACAACATAACGAAGTTCTTGTCTGCATGTGTACAAGAATAATCCTATGACAACAAGGCATCACCGTTTCTTTTTGTAAAAGAGAAATTCTTTTAAAAATGGACTCAACCAATGGAATGTTGATTGAATAAATAAATGTTCTGCATATTGCAAGGAATGTTTGGACTTTCTAAAGAATGATCTTTTGATATGTAACAAGTTTGAACAAATAGCCAAATAAAGAGCAAATAATGTTCACAATATTATAAAGGCTCAGAAGATGGCATTTCTTTTTCCTGTTCAATTTTGTCATGACATGGTCTTACATGACTTAGGTGACTAATTTCCTGATAATAGATCTGAAAAGTTAGTTTATAAACAAAAGAATGGCCTGAGTGGAGTTGGGAAGAGAGAAGGGGGGGAAATATTATGGACCAAGACATCCAGGATAACAGTAAGCTGCTTTAAGTTAATGGTTTCCCTTCCCTGCAGCCATTAGCAATAAATCTAAAGTATCAAGATAGGGATGATCCATAGCATAATGTCAGCAACTGAGCAATATGAGCCATATCCAGTGCTGTAAAAAGATAAAGCAGTAACCTTTTTAAGCATATCTTTAAAAACGATGCATTCAAACTTATCTAACCTAATATAACTCAGATGTGTTAGGTGCACAACTGCCCTCTAGACAGTAGGGCTTTTGGGTAAACTTGCTGGGAATTCTAGTAGTAATAGTTGAAACCTATCTGGAGGGTAAATGTTCAGAAAGATTTATTAAAAAGAAAAAAAACTTCTGGATATTTATTGTAATATATCTATTACAATGTCTAAGAATACTTAGTTCTCATAATACAACTCATTCTGTACATTGTGTAGACAATCATAATAAATAAACAGTAATAATTACACTTTCGTTTTTATTTTTATAGAAGGTGAAATTTTCTATACAAAATTTCACACACCAGACATTAGTTAACTGTGATTATACAGAGATGCTTTTCTTTATTCTGTGTGCAGAATATAATATTTATGTATCATATAATTTATTTTATGAATATTCCTTAATTGTATTTTTAATGTTTTGAGAAGGTGACAGTGATTAATACTCTTTAGATAAGGCTGAAAATTGTTTTGGGGAATTTGCTTCTATTTTTTTTCTTACAAATACGACATAATTGGTATACACATATGGGAACCCGCATTCTTTAGGGTAATAAATGAAGCATTAAAAGAAATTCATTTTTGCATGTAAAAATCTACCAGCTTTATTTGTGTTTTATTGACTGACAATGCAACTTTATACAAACTTATGAAAAAGTAAGTATCATTGTGCTTAATTCCAGGTAAATACATGTAGGATCATAGCCTACAAATTTTTAAACTTTTTTCAGTTAAAAAAAGAACTCCCCATTGGGATATATTATAGTAAGTAACGCTTTTTCTGTGTGACAGGGAACAAAATTAATTTTGAAAAGGTCAGATGTTAAAAGTAGGAGATTGCATTTAATGCCAGTCATTTTACCACTACCAAACGCTTTCCTGAGGCACATAACCCTGTTATATGTTTATTCCTGCACCGATGCAATAAATGTGATTTAGAAAGGAACAACACCTACATGCAGAAAAATCCTAGAAAGACAGGGAGAAAAACAAGAACCTACAACTTTTCCTTCTTTCTATTCTCTTAAGGAGAAACTAATCTTCCCTTTCTAATTGAAACCTTCAGTTAATAAACAGCCTAATTACTTGTCTGAATGCTGTTAGGAGAAAAGGTCAGGACTCTCAGGGACACCAAGGCTGCTGAGAAATAAGAACAAAATAACCGGGCCTACAGCTTCACTGCAGAGGATGACATGAGATGCTGGTTTGGCTTCTCCATCTCTCCCCTCAACAGCACAGGTTTTGTGCCTGTAATACCTTTATTATCAGGCAGAAAATCGTTCCAATTTCTCTTTGTTCTTCCTCCTTCCATTGGGTAGCATTACAAACATTCCAGTAAATGAAACAGTGGCCATGCTTTCTGTATCAGCCAGCAGGTTGAAGTTTTGTTCTTATAATAATAAGCCCTACACATTTGTGCAGATCAGTAGTCAGCAATAGCTAGTGCTACTCTTCACGTGCAACAACAAATGCATTTATTATGGCTCTGATTTACATTTTAATGCATTTTTGTGCCTTTTGAGAGGATCAGAGGATATAGTCTTAATCCAAAAACTGCCTCACATTTTCCTATTATAGTTATTCATATCTGGAAAAATGAAGTCAACTGAAGATAATCTTTGCACAAAATGTGCAAGCTATATGAACAATATATTATTAGACTTTGATTCTTCCCTTTATTCACTGACTTCAAGGAGCTGTACTTGATTATTTCCTTCCCTGCTCAGTTTCTACCAGCAAATGTTCAGGTGGGAAGTTAGGCTCAGAGGAAGTGACCAGTTAGGGCTCATCGACACATCCCCCTAACTGCAGCTTTTACAACCCAATTTTTTTTAAATTCCATGACCTCCAGATGTTGCCTTAATTTCCTACATAGTATACAGTGGATCCTGTTTAGCTGTTCCTGTTTTAAAGTATTGCTTTCTTTCTTTTTCTGACATAATGTTTGCCATGGATACAATCTAGCATGCTTCACTGACCATGTAGTTGCTGACACAGCCTGAGTCTAATCTGCCCAAATCCTCTTAGCCAGCTTAGCCTGCTTTGGGTATGGCCCCTTCCCTCCAATTCCTGGGACCTGCCCCCCATGGCAGTTTTAGCTTGGTTGCAGGAAGGACTAGACACCTGGCTTCCTTGGAGACATCTGCCCACGTAATTTTTGCCCAGCTCCTATTAGCACTATGAATTATTTTATAGAATTGGCATGAAAAAGACACAAAGAGAGCTGAGTTGCTCACTTTGAGAAAGGAAGCTTTCACATAAAATTCATGTTTCAGCAACTGCTTTTTCATTCATTAAAAGCATGCTATTTCTTGACTTAAACAACTATACGAATCACTAAAACCCTAAGAAAGTAGGATAGCTGATTATTGTTTCTATAATGGTATGTGGGAATGATCTTGGGAGACAGGGGGAAGAGCCACAGCCAGGGGAATGGTCATATAAAGGGTAGCTGAGCCCCCAGAAGGAATGTGGGTGTAGCAAACATCTCAGAAGGTATGTAATGATTGCCTATCCTAATATACTCAGACTCACAAGCAGGAGCTTAATAAATCTGGTTTATTAAAGAATAGCATGCAAATACAAAGAAAGCTGAGAATGAGCAAAAGCACACCAAATACAAACTAAAAACCCTCGGTGCAAACGTAATCCCTCCCCTCACCCAACTGTTTCAAATTCCCCACCCCAGGTGCTGGTAACGAGTTCTGATGTTCTCCTGGGAAGAAAACCTTGAACACACTAGATAACCCAAACACATTCCATTCCACTGAAGACAGATAACAAACCCAGTAGAAGGAGTCCTCACACCCCTCCCAAACAGAACACGCGTCAGCAACTTGATATGCGAAACGTTACGATGTACAATGCACATTGAAACGGTGATCATGACACTTGGGCTGTAAAGGTGATGGGGGACAAATGTACTTTCAGACTTGCAAGACTGATGTCAGCCTTCCCAGGTAGACCAGACAGGAAGCACACCCAGATGAACTAATTCTACTTTATTGTAAGGTTACATTAACAGAATCTTGCAAGTCTGAAAGTACATTTCTCCCCTCTCTCAAAGAGGCCGTCTCTTAGTGTAGCCATACTAGACAAGTTCTGTCTAGTCTCCAACTTACCCTTTGGGAGAAAATTGTTGAGAGGATGCTGGGGAATCAGCTACAGAAGATCCTAGTATAAACTGATTATCTGGATCCCTTTCAATGAGGGTTCATGTATGGTATGGAAATGGCATTAATTGCTCTGGTGGATGTCCTGTAATGGGACCTGAATCAGGAATGGGTATCCTCCCTGGTCCTATTAAACCCCTCAGCAGCATTTGAATCCATTGATATGGTGCTCTTCTGAACCTTCTGCAAGAGTCTGCAGTTGGGGCATCACTTTTTTATAGAGGTTCTGCTCCCACCTGACTGGGTGATTCCCATGGGTAGTCATGGGGGAAGAAGGATCAGAATATTACCAGGCTTGGTTCTATCCTGTATGTTCTTTGATATCTATGTAAAACCACTGGGAGAGATCATCCATCAATGTGTAATGAGGTATTATCAGTATGCTGATGATACCCAACTGTGTATCTCTATTCCAGGATGGCCATTATGTGGAGCTATCACAGACTGGATGAGAAGGAACAATCTCAGACTAATCCTGAGAACACAGAGCTGCTGTTTGTTCGTATATTTCTCAATTTCCCTGAAATACCTGCTTCAGGTACCATTTTCAACAGGTTCAAGTAACTTGGTAATCCTTTTAGATTCACAGATCTTGCTAGAACAGAAGATGGAAGCCATGCATGGGAACCCTCTGCCGAGTTTTGGCTGGTGAATCAGTTATGACCCTACCTGGACCAGGATGCATTGACAACAATAATTCATGCCAATATCACCATATGAAGACAACTTTGAATGTATAGCTACTATAGAATGCAAGGACCAGCCTTCTGGTGGGTAGGCACTGCTATTGCAAGATAACACCAATTCTTCAGTCACCACTCAGATTGCCAGTTAGCAATTGGCTTCTGTGTCGAAAACCTAAGCCCCACCAAGAGAGAAGCAGTAAGTCCATCTTGTCCCAAGAACATTGGTATGCTTTCATGGACTCAGGCATGATATTTATCAGTTATGGTAAGTTTTAAGTAAATTTAAAAATGCAATGATACTGAGATGACTTTTACTGCTGTAGCTATAAAACACAAATAAAAATTTCCCCTAAAGAAATATATGGTAATGATTTTGACGTAGTAGTAAAAAGCGAACAGCCTGCACTTGCATTTCACTGACTAGTATCTGAATCAGCATACCTCTCCTTATAGTGGGTATTACAATAGTGGGATATTACTATCTCTCAGTCAAAAGAAAATAAACCTTATCCTGAAGAAATATCATGCAGTGAAATGATTGTTTGTCTAAATCAAAAGAAAATAAATGTAATATAATGAATATAATTCAGTGAGGTGTGTGTTACATTTGAGCTCACAGCTACCAGCACATCACAAGTCTTCTTCAATACTTTACACCACCCATCAAAAGGAAGTACCAGAAATAAGGGGTCTTTCCCAGCACCCCTCTTGTTCTTTTGCATTGTTACAACCATAGTCAACAAACCAATCTGCTTAAATGCTTTCAAGTGGAAACTGGTTTTCTGCCCTTCTTTCCCACTCCCCATTCTCTTGGGAAGGTGAGTCATCACCCACACAGAGTATTTCTACACACCACAAATGGTTCATAAATACTTTCTCAGTGGTTGAGAAATTCTGAGATAAGCCACAAATGGCAGTGTTCATACATTATAGTGAGCTACAAACAATGGTTTATAAACCTCTCCCTCCCAGGGGATTACTACCTTAATGTGGTGGGAGATCCCTGTAGTTTGAATGATCTTGAAAGTGATGGCAACAAGAGTGGAAATACCTAGTCTTTGCCAGTAATGTTTAAAGGGGAGGACAGAAGCTTAGCATAATCTACAGTGGGATGAAGACATGTGGATGAAGGCATGTATGAAGGAAGCCAACCCATCTTTAAGAAGGAAGTCCAGAATCAAACCTGTCACTATAATGATCAGATCTTAAAAGTGCAGGTTGGATATTTCTGGATCTTATATTGCCTTTGCTCAAGCCAGATGCACATGTGCATCTAAATAAAATACTGCTCACATGGAGTTTATAGGTGCAAGCCAAATGCTTCCTGTAACAAATAGAAAAGATAAATGAAATGAAGCACTGATTCAGTCCAGAAAATAACTAACAGTCTCTTAGTATGTTAATGTCCTCTCATTATAGTATAATCCTGTAGTGAGGAGAAAGTTAGAACTATAACCTTCTTTCCAGCTACATCAGAGGAAATCAACATAATTTGGTTAACAAGCCACACTTATGTGTGAACAAATTGCAGCTTAGTGCAAAGCTGGCAGTTCAATTATAAAATACGTCAAGGCCTTGTAGAAGTGATTGCAGCCCCACATTGAACAAAGTTACCACAAGCAAGAATGACTAAGCAGGCAATTTTAGCTCTATTTTTAAGTGCTAAATAGCATTGTATTCAGACTGTGTGGCATATTTATTTACCTGCACTGCAAACGCTGCACAAAACACTATAGCTGCACTTAGCCACCACATCACTAACTTTCCCATCTATATACGATTAGTCAGTGGCAAAAGGCCATAGCCATCTATGGCAAGGGAGCAAGTCATGAAACATGTGTTGCGATGTCACGACACAAATTCTGTCCCATACATACTTGCATGTGACATCACGAACAAGTACAATGGGCGGAGTTTACATCACAGTGCAAATCCTGTCAATTTGTTGTGGTAATTAGGAGCATATGCCTACGGCCACAACTTATTTATGTCTCCTCTACACTTAGAAACTTTGATTATCTGAAGGGCTCTTGACGTTGCTGCAGCCACTAAAGGAAATGTTATAATGAGTTATTTTCAGTGCCCAGCATATAATATGCATATAATAATCATACTAACTAAAATCCACAGACACTTAGGGCTGATCCTCACAGTCTGATAAACACAGCATGAAGACACTCTACTAACCATTGTTAGAGGACATTCCTCTGGATACAGCCTTTCTCTCATTTCTGCCTCACCACAGAGGCCTATCAGTGACAATCAGTGAGAGTTGGGAATTGCCCAGCTCCCCTTGGCCATTACAGACACACATACCCCTCCCTCCCATTGCTGGGCACTGTCCTCCATGGCCATTGGGCTATGAGAAATTGGGCACTAGGCTTGTGCAGAGGCATCTGCCAGAATAATGCCTGCCCAACGCTTCACAAAGGGCTTTTCAAGCTTAATGGGGGCTCATTGTATACAGACGTTCTTAGAGACATATGTTTAGTAGTCTTTTGACAGAGCAGTAGATCTGTTTAAAAAACAAGACCAGCATTTTCTTCAAAGAAGATCCATTTTACAAGAAAGAGAGCTGGGCTCTGCCAGCTGTTTGTTGGTCCCAAATGAGTGCAATACAGATTTTTGGTTGCTTTTGCTGACAAGAGTGTTTTGCTCTTGTTTTGCAGCTGTGCTTTTATACTTTTGTCACCTTGCAGTGCCAACATTCTGCCTATTCCAATGCCATTTTGTATACTTCATGGCCAATGCTATCAGAACTGCCGTTCCTTGGCAGCTCTTACCAATCTGGGATATTTAAGAGCCAGGTGAAATGGCTAAGAATTCTGCCAGTGTCCCATTCCAGCCTGAGTTTCAGTTCACAGGCTCAGCAGAGGAGCACAAGGTAAGGCAAAGGGAGTGCCCCCACTGTTCCTAGCAACCCCTCCACCATGCCTGTGACCTGCACTTGGGCTAGTTCTAAGCCCAGGTCTATTGGTTTTCTGGAAAAGCAGTAAACCATGTCCAAATATAGTTTGGCTGACATGCTGGAAAGGCAGATGACAGGCCCAGGAAGGAGAGAGCTCCTCAATACTGCATACTAGCTCTCCCCACGTCCACCCACCACCCTGTCAGCCAAGTTATTTTTAGACACTGTAGACCAGTGTTTCTCAACCTCACCATCTTTAAGAACTTTAGCAACTTTCTTCAGCTCCCAGAATTCCCCAGCCAGCATTGGGGAACCAAAGTTGCTGAGGTTGAGAAACACTGCTGTAGACCCAAGTTCAGAAACAGCTTCAGTTGCAGGTTACCATCATGAAGCACCAGTGACCTATCACTTGGGCAGTTGGAAAAATAGCTAAAGTCTCCATCTCAGGGACCCAGACACATTAAGTAGAGTGATTGGTGGTGGTTTTTCCCATCAGATAACAGTGCTGGGTGGGGGAGGCAAATGGACCCAGATAAATCCACCAGTCACTGCAATTGACCTGCAATAAAGCTGTAAGCGCAGGACCATTTGCAAGCCTCATTACAGAGGCAGACTAAAACTCATCCATTGGATGATGCAAATTAGGCCAGCTTTCTTTTCTGCTGACTCAAGGACTACAGGAATGCACATTAATGTAGCCAGGAAGAAAAGCCCTTATCCTCTAATTTAATGGATTTAAAGATATGGTGCATATGAATTAAAATTACTCTGCTGTTACTGTAACACTGGTTTAGAACTGGCATGACTGACTAATCTAAAACTCTAAAATATAATTTAAATTGCTGAAGTAAATCTTGCTGATATATGATTGAAAACTGCAGGATATTGTTAAAGATAATGCAAACTGCTTCCTGACTCCATTTAGCCTCAGTGAGGCCTTTTTCCAGCATAAATTTATGTAACTCTGGGTATGGTGGGTATGTGTGTGAAAAAAATTAGTTTAAGTTTTCATTTCTGTTAGTCTGCTTAACAAGTGCATGATTTAAATAATTAATTGCCTCATTCTGGAATCGTAAATGTATTGCCTATATCATGAGATTTGAATTGAACTATTGGACAAATTAGCAGAGAAGGTACTGTAAACACCTTGCGTTCCAACTTAGCATATGTGTAGTCAAGTAAGATTCACCTCATCAAAAGAGGCTTCCTTCAAAATGTCCTAGATTAAATCTTTAATTTGTAATGTTGAAACCTGTAAATGATGATGATGTGATATATCTGAACAGTTTGATGATATACTCTGGCTTTTTAACATTCCAATATAATAAAATAGTTTAATAAAAGAACAAAGTGCTAAATTAAATCCCAGACACCAACAGTAATAGCTTGAAGTGTAACCTGGAAGGAACTCATATTATAGAACAGGGATCAAGAAAAAGACTCAAGATGATCACAGTTAATACATTTACACCATCTGCTCTTTTTTGGGAAGATGTAAACAGAAGAACTATTCTGCTGCCAGCAATGTTGTCAACTGAGGTATTGTGTTGGAATCCCTAAAAGATCTGAGAGGGGCTTTTAATGTATTTCCTCTTGTGTGCTCACATTCATGGTGCCAATTTTTAGCAAAACACTTAGAAAAGCCTTTCGCATTCCCACAGATTAAGACAGCTGAAGATGAAGTTCAGCACAACCAGAAGACAAGAAGAATGAAAAAGCTTGCTTAGTATCACCAAATGCAGTTGTGTAAGACCAGTAACATCATTGTAGGTATCTTGGAAACTATTATTTTACAATAGTATAGAGCTCAACAGAGAGTCTTTGACCAAAAGTTTCCACATAAGGATCCCAAAGGAAATGTTCCAGAACTGGGAAGGTGGCCATGACTTAAATAACTAACAATTCTAAAATTTGCTTTATGGTTGTAGATCAGGCATTCAGAATGTTTCCAAGATGCAACTCCCTCAATCCCTTCCAACTAATGAGAAGAAAACAAATGGCATCATTGCATAAATATAGGTTACCATTTTACCATGTTTAGCACATCTGCACCTAACATGTAATAAAGAAACATTTATTATAAATGGCGGGTGAGTTAAAGTCAGAGTGTTTCCTCAGAGATTATCATAGATGTCAGATTATAAATAGTATAAAGAGACAGGAGGAGAGAAGGGAGGGAAATTTAAGCACCTTAAAGACTAATTCATTTATCATGGTGTAAGCTAACTGATGAAATGGGTTGTAGCATTAGAAACTTATGACATAGACTAAAATTGTTAGGCTTTAAGCAGCTATGAGACTTGCTTTGTGCAACACACAGATTATTCATTCTGGCAGCAATGATGTAATTGTAATTGTAATCTGATACATCTGAAGAGTAACAGGTTGGGGATGCTACTGTGATTTGCAAGAAATAACCCTTGCTTTTGGAACAGTAGAACTGAAAACAATTCCAGTAAGCCAATTAAAATAACAGTAGTAACTTGTCAATACAGAACCATATTCCTCTGCAGTGCATAAATATAGTAAAGGTAAAGTAGGCTGTTGCCTTGGGGCCCACAGGGACAGGACACCTGCCAGGCTCCCCACCCCCGCGCAGCTCACTTCTTGCCCTGCACCTTCAATAAACCTGATTGAGTGAGTAGGGCTATCATAACTGGTTTGCAAAAATCCAGATGACCATTAGATGAGTTCACAGAATAGAGAGATGAACCTCTACTGATTGATTGGCAAGATCAGCTTGGGGCCCAGAGTGTTTTACTCAAGCCCCTGTTTGTCTGTTTATTATCATTCTAGGGATGCATGATAGATCATTGCAAATAGAACAATGGGAGTTCCTATAAATATCTTATCAATAAATATATAACTTCAGTAGAAACAACAACAGTGCAATGTATGGATGCAAACTCTAAATAGCCAGACATATTTGGCAAGTGTTGGGTACAGACTATTACTAATACTATTAAGGTAATGAGAAATCATCTAATTGTTTTTAAGGCTTTCAAGCTTTAGTGGGCCATATGGTCTTCATCCCTTAACTGTTCCTGTGCCAGAAAGCACAGGATACTTTGAAATATAAATAGTTTTGAACACAGTAGAAGTAGGGGATGAGGAGTTTACAGTAAATGCTGCTAAGGAAAATCTGTCAAAAGATTGACATACAAACGTTTACAGGTCTGACAGGATGACATAATTTGCCCTACATATCATTCTTTAAAACTAACCTCAACTAGCCCAGTTCCTATGGTACATTTCATGTATCAGTTCAAGAAAACAAATACAATTGGTTTGTTCAATAAAGAGATTAACATTAGAATAGCTGATTCTGAGTTCTAATCCTTTTTTAGATTCACACATACTATATATTCTTTAGTCGCCTTACTTATTTTCAGTTCATGGAGGCTGGCATTTCTTGATTTGATATATCACCTTTTGTCGCAGTAATTACAGATCTATCAATAACTTGCGTAAGAGCAAAATGGATGTATGAATGGATCCAACAGTGACTAGGAGCTATATGCTGAAGGACATCTTATGTTGGGTTTCACACAACAGGATTGTTACCAATACTGAGGCTTTGAGATGAAATATATTACTAAACTGAAATATATAAATAAATATATAAATAAAAACACAGATTCATTCCAAACATTTCCTTCAAGAAAGGGAGAAATGTCCACATCGGTGATCAGTTCATGCAGATGTTACTGACATTCAATGTTTGTGGTAATACAAAGGATGGCTACTGGTATCTGTCTGTCTTTAAACACAAACATTTACACCCAGCTTCTGACACACTGGCTCTTGATAGTACTAACACTTTCCTTTCTCCCAGCACAATGACATATACCCAAGGTTCTGTTTGTACAGGAGTATCTCTTTAGCAGCAGGGAGATGAAAGATGAAGACAATAAATAGATGGGATGTTTTATTAAAGAACCACAATGCCCCTCCTCCACCTCCATCTTCCTCAAAGCTTGCTCAGAAGTTCCATATGTTTCAGTACCTGAGCTGAATGCTGGGATCTTTGAGCTATGCTGGCCTTCCGCTTCATAATTCCCAGTCAGCGTAGAACTCACTCAATAAACATTTGTGCAGAAAATGTCACACTGTATTCATAAATCCAAATTGGTATACACAGAATGGTGCTGTAAAAGCAACCTCCTGATCGATAGCCCACTCCCAAATGTATTTCCTTGAAAATACGGTTCTCTATTTTGTTAGGACTTTGTTTTTATCTGACTGCTGGCAATTAACTGAGGCATTCTGATCCCTGAACATTCAGCAGATTTCAACACCCATGGTACAAAGGGCATAAGGAAGAAGAGTACTGCCTATGCAAGCTGCCAGAACTTTAAACTCTTTCCTACCCATTCTGAATTCAATACTTGTAATTAATTTTACTGTTTCCAAGTATTACAAAATGCAAGTGCACAGTGTAGCTATATAAATCCTGGAACGAAGAAAAATATTTTTATTTTTTTTTAAAAAATGAAATTTATATTTTAAACAAATGAGAAGACCTTGGACTGTATAATTGGATTACACAACAAAATTGTAATGGGGGAGATGGGCGGTGTGGGGGAGATGGGCAGTGATAAAAATATGATAAATAAATAAAAATAAATAAATAAAATTCTAAATCATGCTTTAGTACAGGAGTATACAACCCTGCCAACAGTGCAACCCCACAAAACCTTCTAAAATTTGCCCCTGAGTTATAATTTGAAATTTTACTGTAAGACCAACTGTAGCTGTCACTCCCTCTGCCCCAACTATAAATCCCTGATTTAGCATTATTTAAATGAGCATGGATAGATTATTTATATAAATAAATTTGGACTCACTTAAAATGATCGCATTTTATTACTACAATTCACAAGAATGTTGTTTTTAAGCGATTACTTATTACAACAAGCCAAAATCAAACTATTGCTTTCAATTCTGTCTTGTTCCCTAAAGCATATTTTTAAATACACCAGTTGCCAAACCAGATAGAACAATAAACTTTACTTCCTACCAACTTCTTCTCCATGCCTGAGGAGGTGTGCTTGCACTGAAAATTCAAATGGGTTTGTTCACACAGCAACAATTTTATTCATTCATTCATTCATTCATTTGTTTATTTTTAGCCATCTCTTGAATACTGTGTGCTGCTTAGAAAATAATTCTATTGAGAGAGAGAAGCAAGAGAACTATTTCCCATTGATATGTCTTTGTGCATTCACCAGCAGGTGACTGCCTCTGTGCTATAATCTGACTTTTTCTGCATTTGCCTCAGAGAGCAGGTGATCTCCTAAACAAAATTACAAGAGACATGTTCTTCAAGAGAGAGGACCCTTTATTTCATGATAGTAAGAAGCTGTTACTTGACTTATCAACTAGTACGCATTTAGTTTCTCCCTTGAGTTATTCATAAAGCAACGTCTTTTGAGTCTCTTCTTTCGTTAATTTGTTTACTTACTTATTCATTTGTATGCCATCCAAAGGCTCTGAGCAGCTAACAATCCTGAGATAAAATAACACCCACAAAGGAAGGGAAAAGGAAAAAAGAATCCCACAATATAAAAACCAGATAATACAACAGTCATGTGCTCGTGAACCAATCTTCAATCATAGTATATCCTCAACCTGTGCCAGATGAAACAAACATGTCTTGGCAACTTAAAGTACTTAAAGTACAAGAGTGACAGAGCTGACTGATCACTGCAGAGATGGAGTTCCAAAGTGTGAAAAAGCCCACTTTTTCCTATTGAAAAAGCCCTCTTCCAATTGGTCTCACAAAGACAGGAGCTGGAAGGTGTTGCCTCACAATCCAAGAATTAGTACAATTGGTACACAAGATGCAATTGTGCAAAAGCCTTCCTAGATGCAGCTGCCATCTGCTTATCAAGCAGGATCTGTGAATCTAGGAGGACATCTAAATTGTGAACCTCCTCTGAACAGCAGCATACAATTCCGTTCAGAGTCAGAGATGGTACCTCTCTGGAGTTAATAGGCCGACAAACCCAAAGCCACTCCATCTTGGAGAGACTCGGTCTGTGTCTATTCCTTCTCATTCAGACACAGATGTCCTCCAGGCACTGGATGAGCACTTCTATCCCATTATCTCTTTGGCCCAGGGCAAACATTCATAAATAAATATCACCAGCATATTAATGATAGAGAACCCCGTGCTGAGTTTTCAAAGCTGACATGTCTAACATATGACTGGAAGTCTCAAGAAGAAACATTCATTATTCTTTCATGTCATATTTTTATTTCAAGGTCATATAACAATGGAAGTATTATATCATTTCAGCACTTCAGCTAATCTGTTCTGTTTTGGTACCAGAGGTGCAGAAATCAAGAAGCATATGCATTTTTACCTTCTCCCTCCAAAAAAACACTTTAAAGGAATTATTAATCCTTCAGGTTAAGCAGAAAGTCCTGGAGCAAGTTGTTTTATTTAAATAAACAGAAACTGCTCCACTGGATGAGCTGAGTCTTCCCCGTTTCATTCCTTTTTTGCAAGCATCAGAATCTCTTGATTTCACATTGTTGATTGCGCTGCAGTAGTGGTGTGTTTTAAGAGTACATTATTTAATGATTATTAGCATTGTGTCTTTTCAATTTTTTTTTACTTGCAATAGCGAAACACAGAAAACTACAACGGTAACATTTTTTAAAAAAAAATACATAGTAGTTATCTGAGGGGGAAAAAAATCTTGTTATTTTAAAGTGATTAAAGTAAACATGACCAAAAAGGGAGAAAAAAGGCTAATTAACCAAAGTGTGGGGGGGAGAGATTAATGTAATAACCATTGGTACTAATGTAAAACTAATTCAGTCCGTAAGCTTATCATTAAATCTAAACCATGTAGAAATCTTCTGCTTCCCCTTTTCATTTCTAGAACACAAAAGACTTCAAAAACAGGCAAGCAACATATCTTAAATTCCTTACCATCGGGAAGATAAGTTTCTTACCATTTACATTTACATTACATAAAATTGCCATGCCCCAGGCACAAATTCCATTTTTGGAATATAATTCAACATCACATTAAGGGTTTTTGTTCTTGGGAAATCTCTTCCATTTCAGTATCTCCCAAGAAATTACAAAAGTCCCCAATTTATATGACCAAGTATAAAAATCATAAAATTGATAATTAATAGATATGCCTCAGTAATTAACTGTCTATCATTGACCTGAATTCCAGATATAAAATGTAATTATTTTTGTTGTTTCAAATGATAAGCCAATAACTTTCCAGCTTTCTCTCCTGATTCCTAGTAGTTGTCAGGGTCAGGCTCGCTTCGCAATAAGACACGGACTCACTTAATGGGTATTAAGGATTTCCGGTTTATTGGAATTGTAGCTGACAGAACGAAAAACAGGAACGGGGGGTGTGGTGTGGAGGTGCCCATTTTATACCCTCTTGTATGGCCCCGGGCTCCTCCACCCTCTATTGTCCCAATCCCTCTTGATGGGACCCTTGATTGCTGCATGGGTGTTTTCCCGGTGTCTTCTCTTGTCCTCTCGATTCTGGTGTGTCCTCCAGGGCACCAGGTGCGGCTTATCTCTGCTCATCCGATGTCCTTCTTTTCAGCTGTATATGGGTCCATGGGTGTGGGTGCTTTGGGTGCTTGTTTTAATCCCTGGTTTAATTATCTTCTTCCTCTATTTCTTGATGATCATGATCTACGTTGTGAGGCTCTTTGTGCCTTGCAACGAGGTCATGACAGTAGTGCTGATTAATACATTTCAGGGAATATTCCATTTGTTCTGAGCATGGTAGCCCAATTTACATTTTGCTACTATAAATGCTCAGTATGATTACTCTGTAGGGTTTCTGGCATACAACAAAAGTGAATCCTTAACTGTCTTTTCCAACTGTATAATTATAGTCTCTAACTCTTTTTTGCTCAGGCAAACGCAATAATAGATCCCCAGATGGATGCCTTAAATACAGCCCAAAGGATGTGTGTGTTCATTTTTTCCACAAAAGAATATTGTGGAAGAGAAACATTCAGTTATCATCCAGAATTGGTTGATTTGTAATTTTTGATCTTCAGAATTAGAGTCTTTGGAGCATGGTCTCAGATTGCAGTGGGTCCTATTGAGGAGTCCATGACTCACTCCACAAAAATAGAAAATAAAATGAACAATAATCTACTCTAAAACAATTTTGATGTCCATATGAAAGACGTATATTCTCTAAACTTTGTACCTAAAATGCCAAATATCTATTTAATTAAATTCTAGTGTAACTGAATTTACGTTTCCATCCATGGCACTGGAGTGTGGTAAATAAAGGCAACCACCTCAGCAGTCATGAAAACTGGAAGTAATCTCAAAAATCTGTTGGTGCAGATTCTCAAGTCTAATAAATCTCTCTAACTATTGTGAGTTAAGCATAGGCCCAACTCCCTTGTGATTCTTGGGCAGGGGTCCATATTCCATCAGCCATAGTTCTACACAGTAATCAGAGAAGATGGTGGGTAGACAAATGCTGGTCCCTTCTTATAACTCTATGTTGTATTTATATTTTGCATGATATATAGATATAGATACACAGAGAGAGGGGAAGAGAGAGAGAATGAGAGAGAGACACACACAGAGAGAGAGAGAGAGAGAGAGAGAGAGCATTTAAGTCATTGTTGACTCCTGGCAACTGCCTGGATTAGTCCCTTTAGTTTTCTTGGCAAGATTTTCAAAAGTCGTTTGCCCCTGCCTGCTTCCTAGGGCTGAGAGAGAGTGCTGGCCCATGTTCACCCAGCTGGCTTCGTGCCCAAGACAGGACTAGAACTCATGGTTTCCTGGTTTCTAGCCTGGTGCCTTAACCACTACAGCAAACTGTAGTCATTGAAGTATATGCATATGCATATGCATATGCATACAGTACGTACAGTATATGTATTTGTGCAACAAGACTTATATGGCATGTTGTCTGCCAAAAAGAGGCAAGCAGAACTTTTATTGTGATATAAAGGGACAAGAATCTTACCCTCAAATATGCGTATTATTTATGCATTTTCTCATGCTGATCATATATTTAAAAAGCTATCAGTTAATTTATTAGTTTATTTGATTTACTCACACCACATTCAAAAGACTCTCAGCAGGTTACAATCTCATCAAATTACACCAAAGTGTCCACAGTAAAAGATCGTAATCAAATAAGAAATAAAAAATAGCAATAACAATTAAAACTATCATATAATACAAAAGCTTGAAAATCAGAATGGACTGAAAATTACAACTAGTAAGTGGATGATGATAAACATAGTTCAAAAGTTCTCCTGCATAATCTCTGTGGATTTTCAGTTCTGGGAGGAGAAATTGCCCCATTTGTTCTTTACAAGCAGGAATATATGCATCATCCAACAAGATAAAGCGGTGTTCCTCAACCTTGGCAACTTTAAGACATGTGGACTGAAGATGGCTGGCTGGGGAATTCTCAGAGTTGAAGTCCACATGTCTTAAAGTTGCCAAGGTTGAGGAACACAGAGATGAAGTAACTACTTTCTTCAACATTGTATTCTTGGCCTTACAGAATTCAAAATCACTACACACTTTAAATGATTGCCCTTTAAAGATGCAATCTGTATTTTGTTTTGGTTTTTTAATTATACAACCAAACAAGCCAGGTTCCTTATCCTCTTAGCTTCCTGCCAATAGAAATCACTGTTCCAGGATTTGCTGTTTCCTCAAGGGCATTCAGTCATTAGTAGCACTCATAATCTATCTGCTTTTCATTCCTATTTTCCTCCCCTTTCTTTGTGAAAGAAGAGAAATCCCATTACACAGGATTTCACTTTGATTTTTGCCATTAGCTGAGAGAATCAGATTACAGTTTACAGGGAGAGGAAGGAAGCACATCTTGTTCAGATTCTACCTCCGCCCCCTTCTGATCCAGTGCAGGAAAGGAATTGGCAATCTAATTTACATGTGTATTTAGATGGCAATACCCCACATGCATATTATTATAGGCTGAAAATCAGTGTGGTTATTGGCTTCTAATTCTAAATTCAGGTTTCTTTCCTAGTAGGATTATGCCAGCTATGAGGGCATGTTATTTTTTTCTGCAGCTGCTGCCCAAGAAATAGCTGCCAAGCCCAGCACTTTTTCTGGGACAGTAAAGATGCCACAGACATACCAGTATTTCTTTCTAGTCACCTGAGGCATTCTCATCTTGATTATCAGACCTATCCTAACCACATGATTGAAAAAGGACAGCTATTGCACCATCCCAAAAGTCTTTTGTTCAATGTGTAGTGTTGTGTATTTCCAGGTGTGTGCGGATGGGATCCAAGTTCTCAAGTTTGTTTTTGTTGATTTCTTTTTTCTGGCCTGTATTGCAGTGCTACTAGATTATCAGCAGGTTGTCAAATGCAGCCATCTGCTCCAGCTTAGCCACCCTGAGCGTATATATGAAGAATGCCAAAAATGTGATATTTCTTTTTGATCACTAACTTTATTCAAAAGCTAGCTATGAGCATTGGCTGAACTGGCCATATGCTGAGCATGCCAATCTAGTACTGTAGGTTGCTGATTGCGCATAAAACGGGGTCACGCGTCTTTCTGGAAAGCAACCATATTTATGTACATATACCCCAATCCATAACTGTCACAATTCCACCACTGCAGTTGATGCTTGAGTGTCCATGCAGTTAGCAAATACAAAACAGATTTGTAACTTCTTTTCATTCATTCATTCATTTTCCATCTATTCATTTTCATTGACCAAGTTATATTCCTTCATCTCGATGAAACAGAAGCAACAAACAAGTTCATGTCATCTTCAGAGGCTCATTTGAGAGAGACTAAATGGGGGCCTTTGAAGATTTAGCACTGTGCCATAACTACCACAAAGAATGCTGCATCTCCTCTCTAATGATAGCTTGATTTGGCAATACTGTTAGAAGAACAAGCAGTCCTCTTTTCAGAATGTTCTTTATCCAAAGCACTATACTAGAGGGGAAAGATCAGGTATTATGTAGCATTCATAAAGTTTAACAACCTATTACAGGGTGTCGCTTTTAAGTAGCTCATAAACATTTATTGAGAAATAGCAATCTTGTTCAGGGAACAAACAGAATGAGACTGAAGCTTTGTGAAAGTGCACTTCCTGTAGGCCATTCCTTCTTCCTCTCTGCCTTTCACATGTGCACTCAAAATATGCTTGGGGGATTTAGGAGACCCTCCAGAGCAAATTTTGAGATACTAACTACAGAGAAGAGGAAAGGAAGGGAAGAAATCCAATAATGCAAAATTGGATGTTTACATCAGATATTTATATTCCCAAAGCAGATTTGCCATTTCTCAGTAGATATCCCCTTCCAGATAAAACTGCTTCCGCCACTGGGCTTCACTGTTACATTTTGTCATTGTTCATTATAATCATGGATCTATTTCATTTGAAATTTGTTTTCTTTTTTAATATAGTTTTTTTCCAATTGCTTCTATATCGCAAAAGCAATGTTTTTACTCAGTAAAACTAAACTGTATAACCAACAAAAACTGCTCCATCAACTCTTTGACCCTACATGTATATTATACTTCACATATCGCCTTTCATTTTTTCCTCTACTTTCTATATTCAACATGGAAATAATGTTGCAGAGGGTATAAAAAGAGAATTATGTGCCCTTATATGTAGCGTATTGATTCCATTAATTACACACTGCTCTGTACATGGTTCAACTCAATTTATTTGCTTATTTGTTACAGAAATACAAGCTGCTATAAATTTATTTCAAATTAGTCAGATTTTATTTTTTTTTAAATCAAAGAATTACAACATACCAATTATTTATTTATATTTTAATCTGGTATAATTGTTTTTCTTTTCTCAGAATTTTTTTTTAATTCGGTTGCTGTAAATTTTCAATGTCTGCAAAATAATTACTGGTATCTTCTCTGAAGCATATATTATAATTTAAAACAAAAGAAAAGAGTGGGTCAAGCATGAAATTTCTTTTTTTTAATTAACCTGTACCTCTTCTATTTAAATATTTAACAAGACTTTTATATACAAAGGACATAATAAATATGCAGTAATAGGGCATAGTGGAAGCTCTGAAGTGTGTTTAAGCAACCACATCTCTCAGCCCACTCTATCTCACAATGTTATTTATATGGGGATAGCACTGGAAAGGGGTTATAATTTATTTTACCTTGAGCTCTTAAAGCAAAAAGCAGGACATAAGTCTAACAAGCAATAAGAAAAGTACCAAACCACTTTCTCCTTATCCCCATTGGCTCTTCTCTTCTTACTTACTCCAAACCAAATTCATTGATACAGAGAACATTTATGGTTTTTTTCTTTCATCCAGATTAAAATAAATAAACGTAACTAAACCAAATAGAAGTATGTATGTATGTATGTATGTATGTATTTGTTTGTTTGTTTGTTTGTTTGTTTATGGATTCAACTCCTGAGTTCTAACAATGTTAGTATGCCCCATACATTTGGGTATACTGTAGCTGCTTCCAAATCAGAAACCAACATCCTCTGTCTCATGAATGACACTTTTCTTGGAAGACTCTCCAAAACTGAGATGTCGTTTAGCCAGATTGCTGTGAATAAAAAAACTTTCCCACAATAAGTAAATGAAAGGCTGCTCATTTCATTGACTCAGATTCACACAGAATGACTTAGCACGTGAAGAAGTTCCATTGAAGTTTTCTTTGCATGGCTAAGATTTTTCTAACACCCCCTTTTACCTTTTGTCTGTATGTATACATAAATGGATTTTCTGTGTCCTTACTATGGCCAAAAGACTGATACTTCAGCATTGGAAAGATAAATGTATGGCCCCATTTATTCAATGGATTGAAGACGGGACTGCATTTGCAACTTATGAGCGGATTGGCTATAGACGTAGATTTTGTATGGGTGAGTGTAATGAAATATGGGACTTATTTATACAAAATACAGTAGGTTTACACACACATACACACACACACATATATATACACACAGTATATATAAATGTATTAGAAATATATATGCATTTGAATAATATTTACATTATATAAATATAGAGAGAGATTTATAACTATAACAATATATTATGACAAGTTTTTTTCCTTTGTTATATTTCTTCACTTTTTTGTAAGAGCAGTTTTTTATGTTCTTTTCCTTGATAGTGTATGTATCTTAATACTATTATTTTTGTGTTTTTTGTTTTTTTGTTTTTTTCTGTTATTAATTTAAAAGCAATAAAAAAACCCTTTTGTCTGTGTGTATTACAATTATCTATACTTGACAGATGTGGGGGAAGGGGGGTGGAGAAGCAGCAAACAGTTATTAATAAAAAAGGTTAAAAGCTCCTTTACATCCAACACAAGTTTGTTTTTTATAGGACCTGGTTTTTTGCAAGATTCAAAATAGTATTCTGCTTTCCTAGTAAAAGTGGAAAAAACAACATCTCATGCAGGTCTGTTATCCTACCATACTTACAGTACTTTCATCCCAATAACAAGTTCATGATTCAGCTGTCATACATTTGCATATTCATATGATCCTGTCACCCCACTATTTAAAGATTATAATATTACAAAAAAACCTGGACATCTCTAGGACAGCATTACATACATACATACATACAAAATTACAAGACATCCTTCCTTATACACTTACACTGATTGTCTCCAAGCTGAAAATCACACCAGCTAGTAATTCAAATAATATGGAAAACACCTATCTATAGAAGAATTATCTGAGTGTGAGGGAAATGACAGTGCAATTAATTCATCCAGTCTTTTAGTATATGTTTTTGGAAGGAGAAATACTGAAACCAGTTAAAATACCCACCCAGTTCATATACATACATTGCACTGTGTTCCTGTAGCATACAAGTTTAATTATTATCATTATTTCAAACCATAGTATGTTTAATCATGGTTTATTAATAACAATATTCTATACAAACCATGTACAAACAAACAAATCACATTATGACTTAGAGAATGCCATAAAATTATACATTCGATTCAGGGCATTTTTCTCCTGGTTCCTGCTTTCCACTGGCTCTACTCAATAGCCTTGAGCAACTATCAGGATGCTAGTTTAGAAGAGGAGATACCAAATAAATCTTGAAGTTCATGCTGTGAAGACCACCCAAACCAAATAATATATGCAGACCATTGAAGCTCCCTTAGCCTGACTGTCTGAGAATTGGTACATTCTGCACCAAATATTTCATGCTTATTTATGACCTCATGCCAGAGGCACCTATGAATCCATCTGGAAATAAGGGAACACCAATGAAATACAAATCTCCAGATAAAAAGGTGTCTTATACAAAGAGCTCCACTTCACAGGGGCAGGATAGAAGTTAAGATCACTATTAGGATAATAAAATTCAGACTGCCTTTGAAACTTGGAGCAAGCACTCTGCTTGCTGGGAACTGTCCTAGATGCTGCAGGTAGAGATCTTCAATTGTTCTGTGCTTGGCCATGAGATGAATGCTGCCCTTCCTGGGAAATGAATAGATTGTTCTTGAGCAATTGTTGAGTAAACAAATTTCATCCACCCAGACATTCTTCACTGTGGACCCACAAGGATAGGACACTACTTTTTTTCTTTTTACTGACAGATTTTTATTGATAGATTTCTAGAATCACTTCCAAACTCCTGGAACGTGGGCGTGTTGGGGGGTACCTTTTCTCTGCCTCTAAGTCACTGAGGTTGCAATTCTACGCACACTTATTCTGAATAAGTCTTGGGAGTCAGTGGAACCTACTTCTGATCACTTGCATAGGACTGAGTTCAAGGGTTAATAAAAAGTCTTGTTTCTCTAGCCATTGAGGGACAGATTTTGACAGAGTGTGTTTAGCCCCTTCCTATTCTAAGCAGAAACCACTTTTCTTCAGGTCCACCCCTTGATGCATGCCACTGTATCAGGGACAACTTCAGCAAACTGCAGTGTTTCCCAAATGACAGCACATAATAACATTATCATGCAATTTATTCATTTACTCATTTACTCATTTATTTTCTATCCCGCCTTTATTATTTTTATAAATAATTCAAGATGGCAAACATACCTAATATTCCTTCCTCCTCCTATTTTTCCCACAACAACCATCCTGTGAGGTGACTTGGGCTGAGAGAGAGTGACTGGCTCAAGGTCACCCAGCTTTCATTCCTAAGGCAGGACTAGAACTCACAGTCTCCTGGTTTCTAGCCCATTGCATCCCATTGTCTGATCTAAGTTTGTAAGTTCTGGCATTTGCACGAATGCTTCATCATACATGTTTTCTCATTTCCCCCCTTGCCCCCACTGGTGCCAAAGCATTACAACACACTTGAACATTTTTGTCCGGAACAGCCACAAGGATTAGCATCACAATCCATGACATTCTGGATTATAGGAGCTAAAATCTAATATGTGTAGTTTGGGGGAAGATTGATCTAATTCATCTTTCTCGGTTGATTCATAGTTATATGCCCTATATACTATTAGGAATCCATGTTGTATTGATGACAATTTAGGGGAAAATTAGGGGTCTAATTTTTACTTCTCACTCTTTTTCAATCAAGAGGGTGATAGATTCTTAACTGCAGTGCTTGGATGATGATGGTGATGATGATGATTCATGACTTGATTAGTTCCAGAAACAGCATGTAAATTTCTAGATGTTTGTTATAATGGAAAATCTTTTCTAATTTTTAGCTAAGAAGGAGTTAAGGAAAAGATATTTTTTAAAAAAATCTATTAATGTCTTATTATTAGAATTATGGACTCTCCATATATAAAGTATATTTATTTTTTTAGGGAATCCCTGGTCTAAGATTCAGCTACATATGTCAAATGGAAACAATAGAATATGTTGGAGGAGGCATCTAGTCTGACAGGAGGAAAAAAAATCCACATCAGTACTTCAGCCCCACAGAATCTAGTTCGTCGATGCAAGTCTACTATTACTGTAAACAAAGATTTTGTCAAAGCAGTGGAAAATCTAGGGCAACCTTTGTAAGACCTATTTTCTCTTGTAGAAGAGAGAGCACTGGAGACTTATGATGATTTTACAAAAATTAATTAAGCTGCAAATGTGCGTTTTAGGCAGGTATTATAGGGTGGACAGGGAAAACATGAAATTTTAATCTCACAGCCAGATCTGATGATACTCTGACATAATTGGTCTCAAACAAACTCATCTTTGAATGTTTTTTTGTTTTGTTTTGTTTTGTTTTTTGGTGTTCAAAATGCTGCTGTTTATACCATTCTGGGCTTTCCTTACTTTATCTCATTTCTTTTTATTGTCAGTCATAACTTTGGTTGGACATTCATGAGAGCTATCTCTATAAATTTCTGGTATTGACCACGCTCTGCATAGGTACATATCTGGTTATATGAATGACCTGTTGGTGGTTCATGGGTTTGTGTGGTTGTTCTATTTATTGGGCCATGGTTGGTTGGTTGTTCCACAAGATACAGTAGGTTAGTTGTCCTAGAATAGCCAAACACAGTGTTTTTTTCTCACCTGGCCTTGGTTCTTTTGAAGTGACTCTGCCCAGAATTATGATTAAACTCAGATCTTTAAAGTTTTAAAAAGCACAAAATACTGTTTCTTAGGCTCCCATGAGGCTGTTTAAAAAATTATTTGAAGGTATAGATATTGATGGTGTTATTATTTCAAGGTCAATGGTATTCAAAAGAGTTGAAAGGCTCCAAGAAAAATACCTTATATGGAGGATAACAATTTATGGATTAAAATCATTTGGGGATTAGGGTTAGGGTTGATATAATCAAATTGTATAATCAGACTATATAATCCATCTGAAAACAAATTAGAGAAACGAAGCCAATGTTCTATTTTCATTTCTCAGTCTAGTTCTCACAGATGATTCATATATAGGAAATGTTTGTATTAAAATAATAAAACTAATATATTGTATATATCAGCTTATATTATATATATATATTCCCAGATGTGTTGGACTACAGTACATCTTTATGTTGACAGGGATGATGTGATATGAGTTGTAATTCAACACATCTAGAAGACATCAGGTTGAGAAAAGTTAGAATATCTTGCTTTTTCCAATTATTACAGTATCAAATCTTCTCTAATGTATATGATTAAAATATCTTTTTGGAGGTCATTTAATCTTGCTTTGAAGATATGAAGATATTTCCCCCAGTTGTCTCTTCCAAAGGTTAATTACTTTCATTGTTACATATGTGCCTTCCTTTTAATTTTAATATGTCTGTATTACATTCAATTAAAGCTGAACTGAATATTCTTTGACAGACATTTCTGCTGCAGTTTTCTAAAACATTTCTTAAAAGACACCCTCAAACATACCTTTTCACATAATTTTGTGGATGTTACTTTGTGCTTGCATATTTAGACATTTGCTAGGTATCTACTCTATATATACAAAGTCATCTTTGTATTCCTTTTTTGGAATGTTAAACAATATATTGAATTTTGGGAATAACATTAATGGCTGAACAATTATTAAAATTTAGAAAATATTGTGCAGCCTTTATTTCATTTTCAGTAATACATTATCCATCTGGAAGGAAGCCAAACAGAATTCAATGGGACTTGAATGTTCCAGCTGCATTAGGTCACATGACCAGGGAGAGTATCTCTACTGCATCAGAGCACCTGAATTTTCTTTTTTTTACTATGTACTTATTTTTATTTTTATTTCTATTTTTTCTCTTTTCTTTCTTTTCTGCACCTTCTATTCTTTCTTTTTATTCTTCTCTTTTTTCAGTTTGTATTAGTTTTTACTGTTGTAGTTATAATCTAATAAAATTACTATAAAAAACAGAAAGAAAGAATAGTAGAACTAAGTAGTTGTGAAATATTCATTGGCTTACATAAATATAGATAACATCAACAATAGGCTATCCAGTGATTGGGAAATTTAGAGTGCAGTAAAGCTAAGGATCCTGGTTGTGTCAGATTGTAAGAGTAGATAGAATTAGTTTGATATTCATTTTGTGAGGGTTAGTTTGATATTCATTTTGTGAGCATGGAAAACTCAGCGATGGATCCAGGTAAGAGGGTTTGTTGTTTGTATATCCCTTTTAATTATTAAGACATCGGCTGGTTTCTTTTGTATGTCCAGCGTAACATCTTTTTCCATGTCAATCTCAATCTTTTCAGGTAGAACTTGTTCCTGTTTCATAACATATTTTAGACAAAGTCTAGAGGCAAACACCATTAAAATTAACTTCTGGGTCCATTGTTCAAAAATATCTGTCAATATATCCAATGTTAAAATATTTTGCTTCATTCTGTAATTGTAAATTGAGTTTAAGTATTCTCTTTTAATCTTTAGTTTCCTGTAATGTAGTGTCCAATTTTTAAAAACTTATTTAAAAAAAAATCAGAATAAAAGCATTTCCATGGGAAGGATTCCTTATAATTAATTCCAAAATCTTATTTTAAATTTATCTGGATGCTTAGTCTATCTGTAGCTTTCTAAAATCAAAGGTTTAATCCCCCTTTTGCTGTTTATTCAAAAAAAATTTTTTTTAAGTTTTTAAACTTGTAGTTAAAACTTCCACTAAGGATTGAAGGAAACTCACCTGGTGCTGTACAACTTGTCAATCCAAAGGTTCCTAGTAGCTGAAAAGCAGTTAACAAGCAATTTCCAAAATGAGTAGAAAAGGAAGTATGCAAATGTAATGTCCTTTCAAAAGCAGTAACAGTGTTTTGAGCAAGGTGGTTATTCCCTCATCTCCCAGAGTCCTAAACCCACTGGAGATCGCTATCTTGTGGTCTCCTCATGAGAAGCAGCTGTCTGGAGCACTTGTGGGCAATCCCAAGTCCTCTCCCTTTCCGGAGAGGAACTGTCGAACAGCCAGTCCACTCGCTGTCTCTTCATTCCACTGCAGTTGTCAGCTCTGCTTTTCACGGAGCTGTCTTAAGTCTGCCATTTCTTCCCCAGAATTCCTACTATTCTTTCTTTCTGGCATGCCATACATTCTGTTCATGTCTTCTGGAATTCCATCTGTTGTTGTATTCTTCCTTATCCATAGGATCTCAGTTCCCTTTTAATGTTTCATATATCTGGGAACATGAAAATAATAGTGACCTGCAACAGCAAAAATGCTGTGCTAGAGTATTCAAGTAGAAGGCTAAGAGGGCAGGATACTGTTATTGGTTAGAGGACTGATTGGCCAAGAGATCACTAACCAGTCCCCTGCAACTCTGTAATTCTTAAGCTCAATTTTAACTGTGCCCACCCTGAGACAACGCCTGTTAAAATCTGGTGAAAGGGCAACTATGTACAACGGTTGTGTTGTCAAGGTTAGCAGAGGGTCAAAATATGCAAATTTAACAACCTGATAAATTGTACTTGATTTAGAAGTAATACAGATTCCAAAGAACTGAAACATTTTTTTAAAAAAACCGTTTTCACAGATTCCTCAGCAGAGTAGATTAGAACCAGGATTTTGAGCATCCACAGATACCCAACTAACCACACCAGAACCACAACAAACTACTGGAAGCATAACAAACTTCCTTACTCTATACCACTGCTAGGTAACATGAATGCAGTGCTGATAAAGTAGAACTGCATCCTGAGTGACCATGTTATAATATATTCTAAGGTACGAAGGAATAATAAATTCTTAATTTTTCCATTCTTGTCTCTCCTATTCTACCAGTCAGAGACCGAGAGAGTCTAGACCAGAAATCTATGACCACCTTCCCCACTCCTCTTCTATGGTTGCTTCTCGTTAATCGGTATTTAAGGCATGCAGGCTATGATTCAGGAGGTTGTAAACAACTATCAATATTCATAGACACTGATAGTTTGATTACCCATGAACCTGTTGGTCCCCTTTTAAAACTATTGAAATTGGTTGCCATTACTACAACTGCTGGCAGTAAATCCCACAGTTTAACTATGTGTTCAATAAACAAATATTTCCTTTTCTCAGTCCTGCTTCTCCCCATGCTTAATTCTAACAGATGACTTTCAGTTCCAGTATTGTGGAAGCAGCAGCTCTATTTCCCATTCCCAATATTGCAAGTATGGAATGCCCCCTTTTTTTTTTTTTTACAGCAGCTGCACGGGGAGAGGGCATTTTCATCAAGCTGTCCACTACAGCTCAAACCTCTCTGTCCTGATCAGTCACTGACAGTTCAGATCTCATTAATATGTAGGTGAAGTTTGGATGTATTTATACTGTGCCAGCATACATCACTTTATGCTTATTTATATTAAATTGCATTTTGAATCCCATTAACTCAGTTTGGAGAGGTCTTTTTGAAACTCTGCAAAATTCTTCTTTTTTTTTTTTAGTTTATTACCCTTAACAGGTAGGTATCATCAGCAAACTGGCTACTTCACTTCTCAGCCCTATGTCCAGGCTATTTATTTGCAAGTTTAAAAGTAGTACTATTCCCTGAGGAACCTCCTAATGCATATCTTACCAGTGTGAGAATTGCTCATTTATTTCTAGTCTGTTTCCTGTTTTTTAACCATCTGCCAGTCCATGAGAGCACTAGCTCTTTTATCCCAAGATAGCTGAGATTGCTTAGGAGCTTGGGGGGGGGGGGGGGCGGATCGATATTCTCAAACACTTTTTGAAAGTTCAAGCATACAACATCTATGATATCTATTGGATCACCCTAGTCAACATATACCAACAAAAGAGCAGCATGTAAGCCTACCAGGCAATGGGAAAAAGCAAGGAAAAATCTGTACATTGCTATAATAATTTCTGCATTCTTGATACCAAAAGCAGGCTGTTGAGATTCCCCTTACATAGTGTAAAAAGGTCAATTTGGTACAAAAATCTATTTGTGACAAATTCAGGTTTGTCTTTCATGAGGTATGCTGCATGTATGGTTTACTCCCAAGCCAGCTAAGGTCAGAAGAATTGTGCTTACTTACTCAACTTTTCAAAGACATGAGTTTTGTCTCCAGATAGATGTAACATGCTGAGTCCTCATGGATGAGATTATAGGTTTGAACTATCAAAAATGTCCTTCACTGAAGTAGATTTACTTCCTCAGACACCACATAAAAGTCCATTACGTCTGCATCTGTGTGTCTGTACTTTCTCTAGGCGTGTTTTCACTGACTATTCTGCCCAGGAATTTTTCTTGTAACATTCATCAATATTCTGAAGCACATCTAAAGTGCACCTTAGTTCTCTTTCTATAAAATTTGAAAAGAGAGTCTGCAGTTTCCCCCACAAACACCACAAGAGAAAAGGCCATGTGAGAGACCATGCATCCTCTGGAAACAGAAAAAAAGAATCATCTTAGAAATCCAGCTTTAGCATGTTTGCATACTTTAAAGCACTCTGAAATATGTAGGGAACATTAGAACTGAATGCAAGACTGTATACATGGCAGTCTTTGCATATCAAATTGCTCTAAAGAAACCTGAAAATCCTGTGTTTTAGAGGTAGACCAAGAGCTGTATAACTCCAAATAATCAGGTCTATGCAAATTCTATTTCTTTTTTTATCTCTGTTATTTCAATTTAACCTAAAAGGCTAGACCCAAATCAGAAGGTTCCTGTTCATTATCTAAAAAAAAAGACTGTTCAGACTACAGAAGCCATTAACAGAGGTGCATTGGCAAATTTTCAGGGGAGATGCTAGCATAGCCTTTTCCACCCCAGTGCCCTCCCATATAGTATGACTCCTAGGATTCCCATTCAGCACAAAAGTCCGCCTGCAGACACCCAAAATCTTGGAGGCACCAGATCAGACCATAGTAGTGCCTAGAACAATGTTGCTCAAATATGTATATATGTTTGTGTTTTGGAATGGGTGCTGAACTAGAGGAATCTTGGTCACATCCAGCTGGCCATTTCTATTCACAAACAAGGATCATTTAATCCCAATTAGTTATCTATTAACATGTTAAAATTCCTTAGTTGGCACCCTTGCCTTGAAAAATATAAAAACCACATGGATGGAGCTTGGAAATGTATTAAGAAGAGCTGAAGAATCTGAAGGAAAAGCAAGTCACAGCAAACTGTTCTTTTTGTTGGGGCAAAGGGAAGTACTGGTTATACCCAAATCCTTCTCTGGAATGAGAACGGCTTTGCAGAGCACTTTAGAGAGTCTGGTATTATATTTCTGAATGATCACACTTAACAATAGATTCATTTATTCATTTTATTTTGCCATGATATCTATTAGCAAAAGATAGCCATAAAGAAATGCTTTAATTTTATCTTGCAATAAAATTAGTGTTAAAAAGTATGAAAATCAATTATTAACAGCTTAGTTTAGAAAGGAAAAATCTCTCATTAAAATGTATTTTTGTACCAAGGTGTCCTTATATACTTATCAAGCTTAGCTACTAGAGAAATTCTGAAATTCCCAGGCTCAGTGAAGCCAAACAAGCTTCTTAAGATATTGAACTTTCAAACTCATTTCTTTCACTTTCTCCTTCCCTTCCTTGTCTGTTGTTCCCAAGTTGCAATCACGTCACTACCAAAAACTAACCTTTCTGCATTGAAAACCTCTCACCACCCTAGTACCCTGCACTAATTCTCTCAATATCTATCAGAATCAAACCAAGCTTTTAGATTTATTTCTTCCTTTGTATGCTTGAATAGACTAATGCTTGAACCACATGTCTGAAACAATCCTCCTTCTAAGCAGATACTCACCAAACCATCACTACTGTCATAAATGTTTGGGTCTCTGAGTCCAGTCTCTTTTTCTGTACTGTCTTGCCCTATCCTCACCACCCATTCATGTCACTTATCAGAAATTTCCCCCAAATCTCATTCATTCAGAATTATTTTCCCCCAAAGTTATCCTTGGTTCTTCTATTATCACCATTCACTTATATCTATCAACAACTTATAAATTCCTACTTTTATAGTGTATGCATCCACAACAATGTAGATATACCAGTTCATGCTTTCTTACATATATTTTAGCCCATTCACTTATTATTAAATCTACACTGCCATTTCCTTGCATATATTCATCAGCTCCATTCCACAAAATCCAACCACCTTCACTTAGATCTAATACTGTACATCCTTCTCTTAGCTTCGCAGCTATGTATGTATGTATTTTTTTTCATTCATTTCAATTATTAGTTATCTTTACCATTTACTCCTGTTATGCTTCAAATCATAATTTTTCATATGCCATTGTTGTTACCTGATGGGCCCATAAATATTGACTTTGGGTGCTCTTCATGGTTTTGGTCATATGGATTTCATATGAAACTTTTTTGGTAAGTGTTATTGGCTGGAAATGTCACCTCTTTTAAAAATCTGACAAGTTTACATGATTTGTCAGGAGAAGGGTCCCCTGTTTTAGAAAAGAACACAAGATGATACTTCATGCCATACTTAAGACCATTGATTCATTAGCTCAGTATTGGCTACACTGGCTGGTAGCTACTGTCCAAGATTCCAAATTAGAGTTTTTCCTCATCCCATTGGAAAGGCCAGGGATTATACTTGGGGCTCCAGCATACAAAGTAGAGTCTCTTCCCATGAGTTCCTTTCCTTTCCTTCTTGTTGAAAACATTGATGAGTATTCTGTGTAGAATAGCAATGGAGACTGTGGGGACTGTCTGTTGCAGTGAGGACAGGAAAAGAGACACACGGTTTGTTTTTTCTATGCATAGTATAGGTTTTATTTAAAGGGAACTAAGCCCTAAAACCATTATGCAACTTTCCTTGAAAATAGAGATCTTTACCTACCTTTTCCAAATATATTCTAGGCTCTACACATTTTTTGGTGAAGAATGATGGGTGCCTGCTGAATTTATTGCTATCATTTGAGCCATAGTAGAATCTGCTTTGACAGATGTGTCATTTTGATCAGAAAGAAATCTATGATGAATCATTTACATCTGTACTTCTAGGCAGCAGTCAAGGAGACATGTAATTTAATGCAAACCTGGTTCAGCAGTTGGCGCGAAGTTATAGAACTTCTGCATCAGTGAAACTGCATGGGCATTAGCGTAAGAAAAATACGACAGAATAGAGAAATGTGAAAAAAGGAAACAAAAAGTTAATCCAATTAAGAATTACTATTTACATTTCTTATTACAATGTTCAGAAATATATTTATTGTGACTTATCCTAAAGACATGACCATTATTTGACAAATATGGCAGGCCCTAAGCAAAACTTGACTACAGCAAGTATATTTTCTGGAAAATAAGCTGATAGGAGATAATACTGTACATTTAGCATTATTTGGTTTTACCGAGCACATTAACTGGAGAAAGGCAGTAAGTTCTCAGAAGGGATTTGTGTAGTAAAAGCATCATAATAATATATGAAAAATTGTTTCCCCTTTCCTGCACTAAACAAGTACAATTGCTCTGAGTATGGGATTTGATGGAATATGCTTTCAGGCAAGCTAATGGAAAGGGATTCCTGGACCCCATAGCAAAAGCCTTCCTCTGATTAAAAAAGTGAGGTTAGACAGGGAATTTGGTGGACCATGCTTAATTATGGTACCTCCAAATGGGATTACACAGATTACTGGCCTAAACACATTTCTTGCTTAAGCTCTGGCGAGCCCTCTTACAACCACAAACTCTTGGCTAAAGCCAGAGGCTCAAAGCCTATATTTCAAGACCTTCTTTCTGTCAGATTGAAAGTTGAGAGTATCATCCCCACTGAAAAGAATAATAATTTTAATCAGAATTTTAAAATGTACAGCCAAGCTTGTGCATCCAGTGATCCACATGTCACACTGCATTTGAGAGTCGCTAATAGACTGCTTGAGAGCCACTTTGGTGTAGTGGTTAAAACACCAGGCTATAAACTAGGAGACCATGAGCTAGTCCCACCTTGGGCATGAAGCCAGCTGGGTAACCTTGGGCCAGTCATTTTTTCTCAGCCCTAGGAAGGAGGCAATGGCAAACCACTTCCAAAAAACCTTGCCAAGAAAACTGCAGGGACTTGTCCAGGCAGTCTCTGAGAATCAGACATGACTGAATGAATTAAAAAAAATTTAAAAAACAGACTGCTTATAACTTTTTTGGAAAAGTAGTCTGGGCCTTCTCCAATATTTTACTCTAAGGTAATTCTATAAAAGGAAGCTCAGAGGGAAACTAACAGACCTGTAGCTGACCTAAAAAATATACTGTAGGTGGGTGTAGACAAATAATAAGAAGGGAAATTGGTCTTTTAAAGATAATTTAAAATGTGAGCAGAGAAAGTTTAGAGAAGTGAGCCCCTATTTCCCTATCTAAAGGCCTGGAAATTAGATGAATAAGCAATAAGAAAGGAACATTTCCTCACTAGATCTCCCATTATTATGCAGACCTATTAATTGGGCACCCAAATGTATTGAATTCTGGAGGGGGTATTTTTAAAAAATCAGAGCTTCCATTACTAATGATTACATACATAATAAGTACATCAGAAATCACAACAGTTCCTGCTAACAGCTTAACTTCTGCGTATGTATAAGGACAGATCCATGGACATCTGCACATTATTTTAGTGTGTTATTTTGAACTGGATTGGATTTCCCTTCAGGCTGTTTTGAAGTATCACTGAACTGCATATTACTTTAGGATGGTTAATCTGTGTCAAAAAGATAGAAGATAAACTGAGGTTAATGGAGATTCATAAGGGAAACCTTTACCTTTACCTATAAAGGAGTTAGCCCTATACTGAATATAATGTAAATCACATCTGTGTAAAAATGTATATGGATGGAGCATACAGGATGATCTTTTAGGGGAAAATGGTGGTATAGCAGGAGTAGGCAATCTACTACCTTCATGGCAGTTGGAACTGGGGCCCCAAATACATATCCCAGTCAACCTGCTAATTACCTGATCAGCAGGATGTAGTGACTGGTTTCACGGGAGGAAAGGAAAATGGCTAATTTTCCCATTTCTCCCCCAAACCATACTTAAATGCCCACAATAGGAAACCAGTGATTGCAAGCAAGTCACCAGCAATGACAGAAGTCATACATGTTCGGGAGAGATTGAGAGGAGAGATAGTGTGGTCTGTAGTCAGTACCTATGCATATGTATAACATCTGACTCCTGGACCAGCACCCAGTCAGTTCTCAGATATATATAATCTAGCAACAATTATTTATGTAGTATATGACTAATGTTTGTAGATCCAATAGTGCCTCAGTGTTCCTTATTGTGGTTTACAATTGTTCTTCTCATATAGAATTCGCATGGCCTTACCTCATGCTATACCTTCATTAATGTGGCATTTTCCCATGGAATCAGCTCTTTATTCATCCAGAGCTCCATCTCTCACCTCTGTTCTCCAGAGAAACCAGCTTGGTTGTCTTTAACACACTTCCAAAGAATGTAGCTCTCCATAACTCTGGAGAACAGCTTTCCATTTTTCCAACATTTGCTTTTCTCTGTTCCCCTGGCCCCCACCCCAGAGATCAGTTCTTTGTGGGGCTCCTATCAGCCTCCACATTTAGCTTACTCTTATCATTTTCTACATTACATCTTTCCTGACCTCTCTTAGACAAAACTTTTGAAACACAAAGATGAGGAAAATTCCTGTTGGGCTTTTCCTTCCTGCCTTCCTGAGACTAGGATTCCAAAATGCCTTAGCTTTTGTTCTCTCTAGCCAAAAGGGAAGTCATCTCCCTTGACTCCTACCCAATGCTAAGGCATGCTTTTACTCAGATAGAAAAGGGTTGATTTTCTGTCTGATAAATTTGTATTTTAGCAGCAGGTAGGAGGAGTTCCTGCCTGCATGGACTACATGCAGCAGTTTCCCGAATGAATGGCAGATATCCCCTCTCTATATCACATAAAATAATAATTTAAAACACACAGTAAGAAGTATAATGATACTGATAGAGAATCACTTAAGGGAGAAACAAGATGGTTATGCTGTGGATACTAAGTTTCAAATGCAAGAGTAAAAAGCCAAACCTTCACTGTTCCTGAAAGACAAAAAATGTCGATGCCAACCTGCTCTGAAGGAAAGGCATTCCAAAGCATCACAGAGGGGCTTGTCCCACATCCCCACATATCTTCCAGTTATGGGAAAGCTGGGAGGGAGGCTTTCTCCCTCAAGTTATTTTGACTCTAAACTGCTAAATCTTAAACTCCAGCCAATAGCCCTGTAATTTTTTAGGACCAGTGTTACATGTTCTCTGAAGAGTGTTCTGGAGCATAGCCTTACTGCTGCTTTCTGCAATAGTTGCAGTTTCCAAATCACCTTCAAGAGCAGGTTCACAAAGATTTACATGTTGCAGAACTCCAAATAGGTTAGCAGAGCACAGACTGCTGTGGCATGCCATTTCTGTCCTGAAAAGCTTGCAGCCACTCAGTTGGGCATAGTTGGCTGAATGATATCCAGGCCATCAGTTCCACTTGGCCCCTGAGCAACACAGATGAATTCAGTAGCACACTACAGAGTATGATGCCATCTAGAGTCAGAGACCTACCCAATTCACAAACTGTGAATGACCAAGCCACAGGGCTTCTTTCTTGTAGAAATTCAGTTAAATGTATTAGTCCTTATCTAACCATCTGGAGCCAAATCTGGAGGTGGAAGCAGAATCACTGAAGAACAGACCCAGACCCAGATAGACAGTACATAATACCAAGACTGATAGTACCAAAAGCCACAGAGACCTCCAGCTTGGTCTGTCAGTTTCTGATGTACACCTTCTTTTCTTTCAATGGAAAAATCCTTGTCTTTCTCATCAGCTAACTGTGGCCATTCACTGCTTTGAACTTGCATTTGTGGCAAATATGTATTAGAGTGTCTTCAAGCAGGATGACAAACAAAAAAATTGTTTTCACAGTTCGGAGCTCATGTACGTTCATCTTCTTTTCTTATTTCACTTTTTGTTATGGAATGTTTAACAGATCCTGGAAACATGGAGGTTGGGGTGACATCATTACAGGAGGAAGCAAAGTGTTATGGAAAAGATCCCTTCTCCAAGGGTGGGGGGAAATGTAAGAAAGAGATTTAGATTAACCTCTTCTTAATTATTTCAAGATTTGGCTATATTACCCTACTAGCAATAAAGACCATTGCAGAAATCCAAGTGGTTCTTGTTTCCTGAGTTTGCTAGCCTCAAAGGACTTGACACATTTTTCTTTCTTAGGGCACCCCCGGTAGGGCTTCCTCATACTTTTGACACAATATATGGCATAACTTTGTTTCTGGCTTCCTCTTACTCTAATATTTCAAACTGTTTAAATATTTTATGCCTCTATGTTTATTCTTGCTGCTATTTGTCTATAATATTGTATAACAAAATGTTGCCAATCATCTCATTCAAAATAGCATTTTGAGTAACAAACAAGCTTCAAACAAGAATTGGCCAGTCTGCTCTGTTCAAATTTCTCCTCACCCCCATTCCACCCCACATGAAAGGACAAAGCACCTGGAAGTTCTCTTGGGCAAGCTTCCTGAAATGAATGTGGACTACAAAATCATTGCAGCAATGTTTTTCAGAGCTCTAATATTTTTCAAAAAGTTTAGCTTTTCCATTTGCCAGAATCAATTCTGGATCTCTGAGATTGCACTCATAGAGAATGTTGGTGAAGCGTCAACATGGCAATAATATTATGAACCCCATAATCCCCTCAATATAGTATATTATTCAGAAAAATACTGACTGCTGAGCTATTCTCCCTCTTGTATAACATCAGTCATTATTCAGTCTCTGCCTTTTAGTATACTGTTCTTGCCAATTTTGAAAAGGAATATCAAACATGTGCCAATTTAGAATGTAGCTTTGTGTATTAATGTATTACTGCAATGATAAGTTCTTGATCACCAATGATGAGAAATGACATTGGAGGGCCTTAGTATCTCCCACCTGAACTCTGTCAATTTCTGCTGATGTTATAAAGTAGAAAATTGGCACATCAGCAGACCTCCTTTTATAATCCCTTGAAACATTGTTCTGGAATCCAGCTAAAGTTGCTATTTACTTCCCTGTAAAAGATTGCTGATCTATTATCAAGGGTGGTATTATCCAGCAAAGGGATTTGCTAACTGGCTTACTTCACCAACAGACAAAAATGGGAAGCTCTTCTTTGCAATTAGCCCCCCTCCCCTTTACCTTTTAGCTCTATTTTGCTGCAATGTAACTTTTGTAAGATTAAATTAGGACATACTACATTTGTAATAGAACAATCCTTATTGATTATATGCAGGGAACCAAATATACAAGTAATATAGAATTAAATTCTTTAGAAGAATTTTGGCTGACTAGCACATATCTTTCACTACCCTTCAATAGCGGGTGGAAGATGGGCTTTTCCAGCTATTTTGCCTTTTTTTTTTCATTCCACTTCTGAAAAAGTGCCCACAATAACCAACATCAGCAAAAAATGAAAGGAACTACAGCATATTCTTATCCAACTCTGACATGGGGTGCTAATGATCCCTCATCTAAGGGACCAATCAGGCCCATAGCTCATTAAATGACCAACAATCTTGCATTAATTGTTCCTGGCCCATCAGTTTCTTTTGTCCTGGGGCAGCTTGAGTGGCTGCTTGAGAGAGGCTCATGGCAAAAAAAAAATCTGCTGTCCTATGCTTAAATCTGTTGTGCTGCTTTTTGTGTAAGAAATAGAAGTGGAAGAAATCTGTGTTCTAGTGAATATTACCTCTTTCCTGATCTCTGCTTCCTCCTCAAGACTAAATCTGTATGGTAGAATAGAGACACCATATTCTACCAACTTCTATCCTCAGATCCCAAAGCTAAATATCAGAAAAAACTAGGTAACCTGATGAAATAATTTCCTAACGACATGCAAGACCATATCTACATGAAGACCCCTAGGAGCCCAAACAGGCATCTTCTGCCTACTTCTCAAAATACACAAACCAGGCAATCCAGACTGCCCCATTATATCAAGCACTGAAACCATCACAACAGGAATCTGTCCAGGTTTCATGGACTGTGTATTCAGACATTATGCCACCAGCACTCCCAGCTATGTAAGATAACTACAAACTTCCAAAAGAAACTGGAATCTGTGAAGAATCTCCCTAACGATGTTATTTATTTATTATTTATGTTAATGGATGTTGAAGCACTATACACCATCATCATATAACATATGCCTGCAATTCAGTGAAACAGCCATGGGCACATGCTTGGCTGAACATTATGCCAACATCTTCATGGCTGAACTAGACAATACTTTTTCAGCTCTTCCCCTCTTATATCCCTCCTTTACTTATGATTCTCAAGGTTCATTCATTTTCATCATCTGGATCCAAAGAAAAGACTTTTTCATCAAATTCCATCATGACTTTAACAACTTCAACTATCCCCTGATCAACTTCAGCCTTGACCTATCTACTGAAAACGTCCACTACAACAACTATATAATGGACCCATGAATACCACATTATACAGGAAACCTAAAGATTGCCATGCATACATACTGTATATGCTTTCAGCTTCAATCTAGAACATGCCACAAAATTATCATCTATAGGCACATTTTATACTACAACTGCATTTGTTCTGATCCACTTGACAGTGGCCATTCAGATTCAGCAGTATTTGCTTCCACTATTGTTTTGTCCCCAGTTTGATACCCTACAACAGAAATGAACAATTGGAGGCCACAGGATCACATATGCTCCCACATACTGATTTTCAGTGTACTAGAAAGCTTCATTGAGTTAAATTTTTTAAAATGACAAAAGATTAAACAGATTATATTCAGTTAAATTTAAATATAAATCAAATCAACTTTACTTTTTGTTCTGGCCTCACTGACTAGTTTTTGGAATGAATTCCCCAACTCAGAAAAAGTTTCATACACTGCCCTAGAGTTCACATTCCCAACTGGCATGATCAGTGGCTGTGTTGGAGCCAGCTTGAGGAACATTTCTATAAGGGTTTCATAGGAGGAAAGAACAGTACCTGCATTACAAGCAGACTATACAGATTTTAGAAAGTGTGTTTTGCTATGATGAATGCTAAAAAAAAAGCACCCTTTTGAAGTTGCTTTGCAGAGCGACGTGGTCCCTCACTTCCAGGAGCAAAGTGAAGAAGCCACATTGGTTCACCTGCCATGACCTTGCAATCACTGGACAAGCTGCACTGCACATCTGATCTGCCATAGGCCTATTCACAAGAGCCGTTCTTCCCCAGCTATTCTAGTAAATCAAAGCTACATCCATGTGATTTTTAAAAGAATACAGAATGTTAATTAAACAAGAGACTGTAACATTGTTAGAGTCAAATTGTAGTCTTGATTAAATGAAACCAACGAGGTTTTTCACAGCATTTCATATAAACTGACAAATTATCTGTCAGGAGTAAAAATCAATGAATTCACAAGCAATTTTAAAGGGACAGTTTGCAAACTGTTGCTATGGAAGAAAGATCAACATGGATTGGTCACTGGGGTCACAATAGTATTGCTAAACTTTCTGGAATTTTAGTTGGCATTCCCTACATAACTTGTATAGGGAGGTAAGCATAACAATTTTCAAAGATGTTTTGCTTGGAACAAAGCATAATTCAAAACATCCAAAAGCAAACAGCATCACAGGGCTGCATGTCAGCATTTTAAAATGGAGATGAATCAGTACATTTAATAAACAAACTTCTGCATATTCATGTTGACATAACACATATCCACATGCAGAAGACTTAAGCCCACATTTGTCCTATCCATCCACATGATGGAGAACAATGAGGTAAGAACAATATAAGCCAAATATGCCATTCCTTATAGCACTAAACTGAACTGATGAGAGCAGATTTATTCGAAGTATAACAAATCATGATTGGGCACTATTTGTCTGGCCACTGCTCAGAATTTTTAATTCAGAGGTGAATGTCCCATTCACAAGCTCCCTTGCTGCTAATTGGTTCCTACTGATCATAGTAACCTATAAGGACATCCAAGTCAGCTTCAGGCTCAATAGCAACTTTCTGTTGCTATTACTCCATTTCCACAAATAGTATTCTTCAAATGCTACATTCCAGTCATGGCACTCATCTAACCAATCTCCATTATACCTATTAAATCATATGGGCTTTCCCATACTAAGAGTTCATGATTCTTTCCCCCTTATTCTGAGATTTAGTGTAGGCTACAACAGCCATGAACTTCATAAGCCACTATTCTTCTTGATTTTTATTGAGTGATCTAATGTGCTGTTTAAACCAATACTGTCAGCACCTTCTACAGTTTACAAGCCCAACACCCAGAAGATCAAGCTGTTTGTAGCAATCCTTGTAAGGTACAACCTATCTTCTGACAGTTATATTAATTACAGTAATCCCATTCAAACCCTAACACTATTGTTAAGACCACACAAAAGTAGTCCCATGTTCATGTCCAGAGTCCAACCCCATATTCACTTTCTACTATTCTTTGCAGATTAATATCCCTAAATTACACTAATCATAACAAGTATATATTGCAGTCTTTGAAAAATAAAACTTGGGCATGAGAAGAATGTCTTGCTATTGGTGTTTCTCAGGTATCCAATAAAGAGTCTCAAGAATCCTATTTTGCAAGGACATTTCTGTTTGGCAGACAGAAATATAGTTTTACCTCAATATTTTTCTTATATCAGTCTATTTTTTGTGCCAAATTAAAAGTCTCAAGAAGTTAACAATTAGTCCATTTTCTAATTGATTTTTAAAAGGGGAACATTTTTTGCATCAATATCCAAAAGGGTAACCATATTAATCTCTTGCTGCAACATTGTTATTTTTAAATTATTAATATGTACTTTTTATTCTTTTTTGCAAATGAAGTGACTAGAGTTTTCTTGGTACCCAGTATAATGTGAAGTTAGTTTTGGGATGCTTCATATTATTTGTGCACCATTTTATCTGCCTTAATATTCCTATTTCTATACTTTCATGCTAAACCATATGACTCTACTTAGAAGCTGAACCCCAGTAACACACTAATAACTTGCAACACTAGGATATTCAGATAAAAGTGCATGTCAGAGGTCTAGAGAAGCCAAGCCTCTCTTTGCATAATTAACCTAATCTTTTATGCAACAATGCTGCATTCTGCTATGCCATACGAAATAAAATAAAACCTAATCTGCTTATACTGTATATAGTGCACCATGTTACTGTTATTATTTTGGCAAAGCAATGTCCAAACAATTAAATTTGCATGCCACATTGCTGTTTGTCACATTATATCTGTTGCCATTTTATTTTGTTTGCCTCACATTACCTCTTATATGTCGCTGTGCTGCTCTTTGTAAGTTTATCACATTCATGCACAAAGCAAAATGCAGAAACAGTTAAGGAACAAGTGCAGACTGGGACACTTACAAGAAGATTTGCTTCTAAGTTGACAATTAGAAGTTTCAGCCTGCTTCTTGGAACGCACTGATAGATTTGACAGAGTAGTATACTGTACATATCTATAGTCTTCCTGATCAGATTACTTCCAGCTAAACATTTGTCCATCTCATCTATGCTTCCAGACTTTTTAGATCCATTTATGGTTATGGAAACCCATTTATGTAATTTTTGAAGATAGCTGTCTGAAATAACTTCTTTGCTGATTCATATACTGACCACTATATAAGCCATTCTGGGCAAACTTGATAGGAAAAATACTACAATGTGGAAATAAATGTTACAGTGTGGGAAAATTAAAATTTTTACTACTATATAAGAACCAGATGTTCCACTCCAAAATATCTGTGGTCAGAGATTTCTGGAAGAAGACAGCTGACAGAATAAAAAAAATCACCATATTATAGCTTATTCAAAAATGAGAATTCATGATGTGTTTATATCAGGATAATTCACTAGCTATTTTAACATGCATTTTGCAAAATATATTATCTTTCTTTTCACTGAACTCTCTTACCATCAGTCTAAAGTGGCTTTCAGTGGGGTAGGGTTGGGCAACCAACAAATCATAAGCATAGTATCATTTCCCTGATTTACTCAGCTGGCCACTGTTATTAAGTAGCTTTCAATCCCAAGTTTCAAACAAAGGAAATAAAAATGCACACTTCATTTCTGCAGTGCTAAGAGATATTGGAACTGTGGAATGTGCCCAGAAAAATGGGAATCCCTCATGAGAAACATATATACAGGTCAGGAAGCCACAGTACAGACAGAACATGATGAAACAGACTGGCTCAAGGTAAGCAAAGGACTGCGACAAAGCTGTAAACTCTCCCCTTATTTATTCAACCTATATGCTGAACTTAAGGGAAGTTGGATTGGAAGAAAATGAGCGTGGTTTTAAAATTGGAGGATGAAACATCAATTACTTACACCATGCTGATAACGCTACCCTAGAGCCAAACATGCAAAGGATATGCAACCTCTAGTAATAAAAATCAAGGGGCGAATTTAAAAAATTGGACTAAAATTAAATATAAAGACCAAACTAATGCCAACAGGTAGAACAACTAGCCTTAGAATTGATAATGAAGATATTAAAGTGGTGGATAGCTTCTGCCTTTTATGATCAACCATCAACAGTTAAAGAATAAACAATAGCTGCAAACTAGCACTTAGTAGAGCAGCCATGAAGGCCTTGGAAAGAGTTTCTCTTTGAATGAGATAGGTGGTGATGAAATTTGAAATATAAATAAATATAATAAATAACAAATGTTATTCAAATGCCATAATGTGGCAAAGATCAGAATCATGCAAGCTGTGACACTCTATGGAAGTGAAAGTTGAACTTTGAAGAAGCAGGATAGTATTGATGCTTTTGACTTTAGTGTTGGAGAAGATTCTTGAAAATACCATGGACCATCAAGAAAACAAACAAATAGATTGTCAAACAAATCAATCCAGAGCTTCACTTGAGGCACAAATGACCAGGATCAAACTATCCTATGTTGGATACATTATGCAATGTGTACCTAGCATTCTGGAGAAGGTTCTAATACTGGGAAAGGTGGAAGGAAAGAGAAGAGAATGGCTAGCAGCAAAGTGGATGGACTCAGTTACAGGGGCAATGACTACACCATTAGAAGAACTGAAGGTTAGGGGCAGATCATCATGGAGAAAATCTCTGTGGTCACTAAGAGTTGACAACAACTTGACAGCACATAATCAACAGATATTGGTGAGTTGCAATGCTTCTATTGAGTGCCCACAATATAACCTCCAAATGTGGCCCAAAAACATTAGAGATCCCTGCATTCCAAAATCAAGAATATTACAACTTGAGTCATCTATTTGAAACCTCTGCTTCTGTTGGCTTGTTTATTATTTTTAATGAGGTTGTAAAGCCTATTAATTCAAAGTGATTTACCTTTATTTTATTTTGTAGCAAATTCACAGAAATATAATAATACAAAATATATTAATATAAGACAGCCTGTTTGATGTAATGGTTAAGCACCAGGCTAGAAACCAGGAGACTCTGAGTTCTAGTCATGCATTGGGCACAATGCCAGCTTGGTGACACTGCACCAGTCACTCTCTCTTAGTCCTAGGAAGCAGGCAAGGGCAAACCACTTCCAAAAATGCTGCCAAGAAAACTGCAGGGACTAACTAGTCTAGGCAATCACCAGAAGTCAAGACTAAATCAAAGGCACCAAAATAATATTAAAAGACCTAATATTCTAAAAGGTCAGAATGAGAACTGTTTTGAGCCTCCTTCTAAACTAAATTCTTTACCTGCAAAAGAAATTTGTTCCACAATATAAACCTTGCCATGTGTTGCTTGACTAAACATGTACAGGATTGTCCTGGAAATCTGTTTTTGACTCAGCTTGTGTTTTGTTTTGTCTGCAGTGATTCATGGAATCTTTTTTTCATTATGCCACTTATTTTTACTTAAATAAAATACTTTATGTCTAGGATCCATTTCTAATCTTAGAAGTCTATGTACAAAAAAGCAATAATACACTACAATGGAGGTCAGTGAAGTGTGTAGTGAGTTGTATGACTGATATTAAGCAGTATACTATTTTCTCTGTTGCTTTTCTTCCACTTAAAATGGAATTGCTGCCTTTGGGGCTGATGACAGCCCATACTTGGGCTTTTTTTTAGTTATTCTTATCTTCTAAAATATAGGTATGAAATGCTTTGCATAGAAACTAAAAAAGCTGCAGCAAGGAACACTCTTGTTTCTTAAACGTCATCCCCCTCCTTCATTGGAACTTCCTCCTCGATTTAGTGGAATTCATATTAAACAAAATACTGTTCTTTCTGGTCAGGGAGCAGCAGAAAGGAAAGGAAACAGAGCAAAGAAAGGGAACTGTAAAATGGAAAATGACTTCAACTCTTACTTAAATCAGATAAGATTAATTTAGAGTACTGATAATAATAAGACCTGTCTATGATGGCATCTTAAGCCTCCTGCTGTTCTGATTTACATGCTGGGCATACACTGTATATACCAGCTAACTGGCAGAGGGGACTAATGTAGCAACAACCGACACAAATCAGTAAACACAGGTCATGCAGACATAGTGTTTTAAGGTCTTTAACAGTCTTCTGCATCACATTGGTGTATATTACGAAAATAAATTGTTTCATCTCCAATGAACTGGGGCTTCCTTCAGTGTCAGTTCTGTTGGGACCAAACATTGTGGATTATTAAACAGGCTTATGCATTCAGGAAGTCCAAAACTGAAACTGTAATTAAAAATATTTGAGGGAAATAGAAGATAAGGCAATCACATACTGTAATCACTTAATATTCAGTAATCACTAACAGGGAGACCTTAAATTAATGTGTAAAGGCTAACCCAGGGATTCAGCTAACATATCTTTAAAATACTAAGTAGTGATCATACAATATAATACAACAATTGATCCATTAAATAAACTCCTAGGAGAAAAGGCAAGCAAAGAGAAAGATCAGAGAAAAGAAAGGCTGGCAGAAGAATCAAGGGACATTTAGTATCAGCTGGGAATTCAGTGCATTCAATTCTGTGAGGAAAAGACAGAAATCAAGTTCAAAGGAAGTCAAGGAAACAGTGATTTGAATAAGCCTTTCAGAGCATACACACATTTCATCTAGAGACAAAGGAAGCAGAGACATTTTTAAAAGTTAAAGGCTAAATATATTGTAAGGCTTCTCAATAGGCAACAGGGTGAGAGGACCAGAATATGGTTTCCTCCTGGCATGAACAAAGGTTTGCAAAAAAAGTCAAAGGAGGATTGTTTCAGCTTCTTCAAAAGCACCTGCCCAAGAAGAATTCATGGTTCAGAGACATTCCTACCAGATGCCCTCCTGATAGGATTTTCATAGTTTTATCAGGATCCAATCATCTTTGCACATTCTTATAGTCAGCTAGTTCTTGGGGACAGTAGGCCAGCCATGTGGTCAGGCTTCACCCAACAAGCAGGACTGAAACCAATTAGATAAGCTCACAAGAATCCAAGAATTTCTGATGAGCAATCTTTATTGATGAAATACTAGAAAGATATAACAAAACAATTCTAGTGCCTGCTATATTTCAAGAGCAAGCTCTATATATTGAAATAATATTTCAATTTGAGTATTTCAGAATCTTACAGCCTCTCTTTCTCATCCCTGCCCTAGATTCAGCGGTCTCTTTTGCATAGGAGGGCTGGTTTACATCTGACCTTTGTTTTTGCAATGATCAGATTTGCTATTATGTTGTTTTTAACTGACTGTATGAGAACTGCCTCTCACATACAGTTCACATTAATATTATTTAAGGGAGCCAGTTTGGTGTAGTGGTTAAGGCATCAGGCTAGAGACTGGGAGACTGTGAGTTCTAGTCCCACCTTAGGCTGGGTGACTTTGGGCCTGTCGCTCTTTCTCAGCTCTAGGAAGAAGGCAATGGCAAACCACTTCTGATAAACCTTGCCAAAAAAACTGCAGAGAGTTGTCCAGGCAGTCTCCAAGAATCAGACACAATTGAATGGATTAAAGAAAATTATTTAATTCCCTAATAATAGCTGCTGAGCAGGAAATCATGGACAGGGTTCTGAAGGCACTGTATTTCTATGCCAAGATATGATTCCTTTGCAATCCAACCAGATATGACTGCCAGATTCCTAATGTATGAAGCTGCCAGCTTTCTTATATAGGAGAGCTGCTTGCTACAGACCACATTTTGGCATCATTTCTTGACCAAAGTATTGAAGCTGTGCAAACTTTGAACCAAATTGTGGTGCTAATTTGGGGGAGGGGATAGCAGTGCAATAGGCCATTAGTTCTTCTTTCAAGCAACCTTTTTAGTAAATGTACAACTGTTAGTCTTTACTAACCTACTTGAGCTAGCAGATGAGAGATAGATGTAGTGTTATGCTAGACATGCAGAAAGAGCTTCTTTCCTCTAGTGGCCTGCTTGACTCTAAGCTAAGTACAATGAAGAAACAGTGTCCCATTCTTCCTTTACCATACTATTTCCTTACATGAGGCAATTCCTGATTGCCTCTGTTAACGAGGTGGGTTCTTCAATACCAAACTGCTTTCAAGCCAGCCTTCATTATAGACTGCATTATTACAAGAGTATAAATGGTGTATCTATCCTTCCCCATCACCGAATCTTCTTATCACCTTACACTTTCTTGAGAGAAAATCTACAAAAAAGGAAGTATCAATTTCAGAATAAATGTATTCATTATTAAAGATGGATTTGTTTATTGCCAAAGAATTACAATTTCTTCAGCACAGAGTTTGGACTTGGCAGAGAAATAAAAGCTATGTCCCTACACATACTTTCCTGGGAATAAGCTCCACTGAACTCAATAGGGCTTACTTCTGAGCTGACATGTTCAGGACTGTACAGTTAAATTATGTTCAGTCCTAGCACAAGGTACAAATAAATAAATAAATAAAACAAAACTCTGCATCCTTTCCCAAATTCATTTTCTCCTGATCAGCTGAATTTCAACTTTCCCATATTTCCCAGATAGAATTGTTTTAATTTTGTAGAGTTGTAATTCAACTTATCTGAAGGATACCAGGTTTATGTCTTTTCCAATTTTATAAGGAAGAAATAAAATGGTCTATACTGTTCAGAGTTCTGGAAAGCGTTTGGCCCAAGAGATCAGAAAAAAAAAACCACACCAGGCATTTCTATAAAAATAAGTGTATTTATAAAAAGCATAAAACATAAATAGTTCTCATAATCAGAGCTGGATAGGCACAAAAGCTTTACAAGCTCATACATTCACACGCGCAGAGCTTGCCTGGAAGGGAGGCTGCAAAAAACAAAACTGAAATTTCTTGTGGCAAGTCCAGGCAAATTCTTCTAGGCAATCAGCAGCTTTGTCTTATATGGTCATCCTTTTCACACACCCCAACCTGAGGACAATTAAGTTTGACCTGTTCACCCTGCTGATGCTTAAGAAAGTATTCAATTACCATGGTTACTTCTTCGCAGCTAAAATTTCTTGCAGAAAACACCACATACCAACATATACAATTTTCCCTCTTTTATTAACAAGTTTAAGACTTCATTCAAATTTATTGAATGAAGGTTTTGTATTGTCCTTTGTTCAGAAGAAATATTTGGCTCAAATAAAGAGGTTGTTGTTGTTATTGTTGTTGTTTGTCTGATATAGTGACATAAAGTCCCTACTAAGCTAACATGCTACATAGGGGATATATCTAAGAGACAGGAGCTCTCTATGTATGTGCGTATTCATGCCAAGAGACAGGAGTTTAATTTCAAAGTACAAAAGTTTGATCTTTACTGGTTTGGAGCCAATATACAGTATGTGTAACTTTGAGCACTGACTCTTGCAAACCTTTTACCAACCCAGTATTATGTAAGTTTCTTAGATGTTTTTACTACCAGAACCTGGTTGGGGGGGGGGGGTACCAGTATTGGATTTTGAAAAGCATCTGTCTGAATGTACATTAATGCAAATTAGTAATCCAGTTCTTTAATAAATGATGACATCAACAGTCAAGCTTTGCATAAGCCTTCACGTCATCAACATACAAGCATATGTTTTCTGATAGTCTGATGCCAATTTCTGAGTTCTGTTTAAAACTTATGCACACAGACATGGAAATGTATTTCCTGGGTGATACCACAGAGAACAAAGGACAATACAAAACCTGTCTGATCAGTGGGTAATCCCAGGCTTACACTGGATCCTGTTTTGTTAAGCAATAGAAATACAAGATATTTGAAAAGAAGCAAGAGTTTGCAAGAGAAGACAGACCCCAAAATGGGTTTGCTGCTATAATCCATCTCTCCACAGTTTTCCATGCTGGTTGTTGGAAATGGTTGGGTGGGAAGAACTAGAAATCAGATGTATATATCTATCCTTAACAACATATATGACTGCCAAAGCTCAGAAGACTTTTGCCAGTTAATTTGGAGAGTTCAAATCAATATTAGAGTTCAGTCCTGATTTAGTTATATTAGACCCCGGTTCTACTGAAGCAAGATCCAGAGAAGAAAACGGCTGAATCCAGTCTGGGTACAATATGCTGAGAGTGACGCACAGGCAAAGGAAGGTGGGAAGGTAATATTAACTGCACTGGTGAGAAATTCTTGGAGTTGTAAACCCAATAGAGCTAGACAGCATGAGACAGAAGAAGGCTGATTTACAACATAAATGGTGCTGCTGTTTGAGAAATATTACTATACAGTATATTTTGCCTACATTAATGATGATGTTGAGTATCTCAGGTTCCACATTGAAGGTCTGTTGTGGCTTTATGTGAAAACATCCCTAAATCTAGACCATCGATTTGCTTCTTGCCCCCTCAAAAGGCTCATCCAACATTCCCATCTGAAATCCAACAGATGTTCTACTGTGGACTCCAAAATCCAAATTGTGAGTTCCTACATATCTGTTAATGTTGCAGTAGCATGCCTCTACAGTGTCTGTTGTTATTACATTGATTTTTTTTTATTTAGTCTCCTAAGTCAGTTTGTAATAGGCAATAAATGGTATGCTAAGCTGATATAAAAGCTGGTAAAATGGCATAGAAAATAATAATAGCAGATCATAAAGCAATAAAACAGATAAAATATGACATATAAATAGTAAACCAAATATTAAGAAGTCATAAAGGTATATAGATAATAATAGCATTGCACATATTAGTAAAACAGATGAAATAATCCATTAAAATAAAAATGACATTAACATAGCAGTGGCAGCTAGAACAATTTATGGACTCAAATCAGTCAGAAATAAAGTAGAGTAGAAAGGCATTTGTGTTCACATGAGTATTAAAAAGGAAGAGGCCAACATATTTCCCTGGATAGACTATTCCAGAGATGTTGTACCACCACAAAGAAGGCCCAAATGATTGTGATCTTGTTTTGTTCAACAAGAAATACAAACTGAAGTACTGGACATTAACTGATCATTCTGATGGGACAAAGAAGCCATTCTATGAGACATTTAGCTATTTTAAAAATTTAGTCAATGTTTATAGTGCGTAGGTTACACTATTATTTCAATCGGCCAGCTGTAACCGTATTTTTCAAAATATATTTTGCTGATTGATGACCAAAACAAAAAGAGTTGACTCTATGAGATGATACTCACTAAAAATCTTTAGTGATATTGATCAATTCACTTCAGATATTGTAAAATAATATTCAGATATATAACAGGAGTTCAGCGTTTGGAATAATTAAGGTAATGTAATTGCTGAAGCCATCATTACTGTACCATTTCGGCAATAGTTCTTTTTTAATAGATGCATAAAAATATTAGTTTGCAAAATTTCTTTTTGTAATATTTTAATGATCTGAAGAATAACAAGAGTTATTCTTAGAAAATTAATGCACTGATAAATATTTTTAAAACCTTGGAACATCTGGCATATTTGTTTCTATTTGGCTAGCTATGTTTTACAGCAAAGAACTCTAATTCCATCCACATTTTTTCACAGAGAACAGGCTGGAAATCACAGGGGGGAGGGGGGAGAATGAATATGGAAAGAGAAATGTAAATACTAAGAATACAGAAAGAATTATTCCATTGAATCAGCTCACAGCTCCTTGATCCTTTATGTCATTGGTGCTGGGTAAAACAGCTTCCAGACCAATAAGTAGGACTGATTCAGAACTGGTCAATTTAGTTTGGACAGAAGAGAAAGCAAATGAGTAAATAGTTAAGTCAACTACTGTTGTCTACATCTTTTGATCAACTATTCACATTAATACATGTTGTCTAATGAACTTTCCTGGGGAAAATCTACTTATGTTGTCACTAACAGTCAACACTAACTTGATGCCACATAATCAATCCATTAATTAATCAGTCTAATGTATTTAGGTTTTATCTAACAAGAGTAATTTTTATTGGCTTTAAGTTTTCAAATTCTCTACAATGATCTGCTGGCTCATACCCTGCCTGGTGTTTTACATTTAAGCAATTCTTTTAATTGAAAAAAATGGGAATAGACATTCAACAAAGCAAAACCCCAGCCTCCAACATCATCTTTATTTCCAAGAAGGCATCTGGGACCCACAAATCAATATCATAGGTTTCCTTAGAAAATAAAAAGCAGCCCAGTGCTTTGTTTGAATGTGTGCCCACATGCAGGGCTGCAACAATCCACTGTACAAGCTATATGCTGCACAAGGGTGCTGTATGAGGTAGGGTGCCAGTAGCAAGGTAAAAAAAGGAAGAAAATAATGATATGCAAGTGTGCATGTGTGTGGCTAGAATACTTTAAAACTTTGTTTTTACACACAAGGGCATCTTGTATGTCAACAGCCCCCTTGCCCACACACCTAGAAAAAGGACAAAGGTGCAAAGCAGAAGGAGAGATCATCCTGTGGAAAGAAAGACTAAAGAGCATGGCAGGTACCATTATGAGAAACTGATGCTTGTACTCAATTAGGTGTCCCCATGGCAGCCATTTTGTCACATAAATGGTGGTCACAAAATCTCCTTCCAGCAATCATTTTACAAAAGTATTCTCCATGTGTGTTCAAAATTCCAAAAGTATCTACCATCCCTCCAGGTTGGGAACCCCTGACCTAGGCTGAGTTTTGATTAAATCAGATTTTAATCTTGTGAATGTTATTTCATATTAATTTCTCTCAACTTTTAATTAATGAGCCTGAATCTTAAGCTTATCCCTTAGCATGTGAGGGAAGGGGGAGGGAAGGCATGTGAAAAGTTTTGATCTACTGTAATTTAAATAAATAAGTACACAAAGCAGTCTCAACATAAGGATCTAAAAATAATTGTCCTTGATAACTGAGTTTAATGTACAGATATAAGAATTGAGAGTTTTTTATACACATAATTTCTTTGATTGCTTTTGGCTATAACTTGAGGCTATTTTATTTTAGATTTTTACAGAATTATTTTGAAGGAGAATTGCCCATTTTTTAAAAGAAAATATTGTTATATTATGTTGCAATGCATTTAGTGGGGTTGGGTGGGGCATTGTTTATGTATTTCAGGTCCTGTCCACCTCCTGCAAGAAACAAAATCAACTCTATGTCTATGAATTGTGGACAGACATTGCTTTGGTTATTGATCCATTTTCTACACTATTTCTGATGTTTATATATTGAGTAAGGCTGTGCAGATCTTCAAAAGGAGCACTTTAATGAGGTGCTTTGCATGGCCAAAACTTCTTCTGATATTTCCAGGAAGCTTCTGCACCCAGAGAGAAGCCTTATTGGGCTTTTGGAATCACCGGTCAAGTCTCAAGTCAAGAAAAAGTGCCTTGTTAAAGGAAATTGTGTCTCCTCTTTGCCTTGGTGGAGAGATTTGGGTTGTCTCTGCAGTACAAAATGCTTCACCAAGGCAATCTAGTGCATGTTGCCCTGTCTTTTACACTGACATTATAGGCTGGTTAAGATGGCTGAACTAGGCTCAAAAGTCTTAGAGCCAAAAGACTGATTAGTTTTAATACGCTTTATGAAGGGTTACCTTGTAGACAAAAAACTGCAGCCAGTGCAAAATACTACCTCTAAGATGTTAAAAGAGACAACCTACCAAGATTATCCTCTGCTTTAAAGAATCTGCTCTGGCTGTTAATACGCTACCAAGCTAAATTAAGGTTTACATATGAAACCTTATATGGCACAGGAGCTGGATTTCTGACTGCCCCCTTGTTAGTGCTGCACTTGCCTGGGATTCATTATCTAGTGAATCTAAAGGATGTATTCTTCACAGAGCAGCCATACTAATTGTGACGTTTTTCTCATTTCTCTGTAACAGTTGGTGGCAAGCCTTATAAACTTTCAGCAACAGCTAACAACCTTCACATAAGGCTTTTGAGTGCATTTGTGCTGACTCCTGCATTCCACTCTTTTCTTCTGAATAGTTGTAAGTTGATGTAACTTTTTAGGGTTTTATTATTTTGTAACCCTCGGGGGATGGGGGGGTCATTTTATAATGGGAAATGAGATAACAAATTATTCACAAGCATACATACATGTTCTTAGTCTGACCTCTCCTCAGAGCATTGCGCATATCCTTCCTTAACTTATCTTTGAATGGAAAACTAGTTCCTCCACAAGTTGTTACCTAATATCTATATTCAGTAGAAGAATTATTATGTGGTCTATGCTAGTCTGTGACCAAAATAAAGTGGTGGTGGTGGTGGTGGTGTTGCTGCTGCCGCTGCTGCTGTTATGAGGTCAGGGTTCAAATGAGTGGAAGTTTAGCACCTTCTGACACCCCCATACCATTACAGCTCTCTTGGTTGTTTAAATACAGCACTTCCACCCTTACACAATTCTCATTTTTCAGAACTGACTGCCATACTGGAAAATACTATGCAGAGGAGGCTAATGCTATGAGTGTTGGCCATAAAACCACTGGTTAACTAGGATTCACACCCAAATAATCCTGTTCAAAGGCTGGAGCCATCATTTTTTCCTTTCCCAAGGGCCTCCTATTCTGAGACTGTGCAGCTTCATTCCACCTGCTCTGATATTTGCTTTTAATTCTTTGTGCCTTCCAGCACAAAGTGTGTTCTTTGCTTTCTCTGCATCCTCACCTCCCACATTTCCCCTACAAACCTGAGTAATAGAATTTCTATGCTAATTTATATAATGGCAGAGTCTTGAATGCTGCCAGCAGAAGCAGCAGGCTAAATCAGATGTACATTTCATTTCTAAAAAAACCCAAAGGCCATTGGAAATACCAAGTATGTAATCTCTTGTCAAGAACCAGAATTGGGCAAAAAGGGATTATACCATTAATGGATTTTGCTATGAGATATGAGGAAAATACTGCTATGGTCATACCACTTCTCTGAGCAGAGTGAAGCTCTAGAGATTCTAACCGAGGTCTGATTTCCTTTGGAAGGCAGTTATTAGAAGCTTCTTCAAATATTTATTGGTTCAGAAATATCTGTACAGAAGCGGAGCATAAACAGAAGCACCCTAACTCAAAGTCTAAACAAAGGCCACACTTCGTGACTTACATAAGCTTTAGCAAGCTGCAACTTGTTCCTTTGATTTTTTTCCTACGAACACCTTGCTTAGTAAGAAGAAAATGAATGGCTATTGACATGAAATGAGTAATTACATATAAAGCCTATGAGATATATAAGATACGTTCTCAATTAATAAAATATGATGATGTATGCCCTTCAGGCTACTTGTCCAGAATTATTTTTAGCTGTGCAACCTGAGAAGATGGATAGGATTCATAGAGTTCCATGATATTATACATCAGCTTGACTATTGACCACACTTGTGTACAAAGACAGGATGTAGACTCAAGGGTGAGATGCTGGAATTTGTGAACTTATCTTTATGTGAGGGGTTTATTTCATTCTGCCTAAAATGAATTTTATCCTCTGTTAAAAGGTCATCCTTGGATCCTGCTGTTCTGAATTATAATTAACCAGTATTGAGTATTCCTTTTTGGGGATATTATTACATAATTTCAAGAATTCCTAGACCAAGGGTACACAGTCTTTTATACACTTACACAAGAGTCCGATGCCAGAGGATGCTAATAGATGGGGAAAGGGAGAATGTGGGGAGTATTCAATGCAGAAAATAGGCAAGTCCAAAATCCAATCCATTTTTTCCCCATAATCTAGTTTACCATTTCTCCATTTATCTCTTCTCATTACTAAAGTTAATTTAAGTCAGTGAAAATCTGCCAGTTAAATAGGGGCTGTTCAATTCTTTAAAAAGAAAATGACAAAATAATATTGAATGCAGAGGTTGGAATCTTACATCCAATTATCTAGCAATCTGTTCCATCTTCTTTCTTCTTAGCAGCCATGTATGAATAGGAAAGTACTGTTAATTACATTTACCCAGGATTGAATATATTCAGGGTTGGGATGTAAGAGAATCTCATTCAGAAGTATAGATAAAAAAGAAGATGTAATTTATAAGACACTGTAAATTTGAAAATACATATATAATTCAAGGAAGAAGAGTGGGAGATGAAAACTTTTACCTGGTAAAAAATAAATACAGTGAATTCACATCCTGCACCAGTCTGGTATAATATCATCATACACAGAATTTCATTGGCATGTTATTCTGAATTAACATACTGTACAAAGAAACAAGCTAAACAGATACATGAGAATTGCAGCTCACAAACTCATGGGGCTGGTCCATGAAGTCACGAAGAGTCGGAAGCGACTAAACGAATAAAAATAGTTAACCATACTTTCCATTACCAGTCCCAGGATGGTCTGATTTCTTTTTGACAAAAACAATTAAGAATTCAAAAACATTGAACCATCTTGCCTAAACTCAAACCTTGTGGAAGATTCTGATCCACATAAATATAGGAGTTTGCTGGGGGGGGTGTTGAAATTTGTATTTGTTTCTTCATCTTATTTTATATATATATTATATTATATTATATTATATACAAAAGAGAAAGAAAAATAATACAAAAGTGTACTTATCTTATGCTGCAAACAAACAAGTCTTTTCTTATATATGAATTTGATTAGATTTAAAGCAAAGATAAAAACTACAAAAAAGGAAAAAAACTACAAAAAGAAAAAACTAAAAAGGTGTGAAAACACAAGAAAAAAAAATAAAGATTACATAAAGAGGTGACTTCTGACTTTTAACAAGAATATACAGCAATTTCCATAATCAGTCTCTTACTCTATATCAGACCAAAATCACATTATTTCTATGAATCATTCCATTAGCACATTATAAAAATCACTAAATACAATTGCTCCTTCCCCTTATATTAATAGAAAAAGAAATATATAAACCTCCTAATCAACTGCCCCCCCCCACAAAAAAGCATTTGTTTAATTATTTCCTTCCTACCACTATTCTATACATTTCTGTCCACTATAATAAAAATCAAACTAAAAAACATATAAATTGTCTGCTCTTATAATTAATAAGACTGAAATTATAACAATCTTAATTCTATTAAACCTAAAACCAGCATTTATTGTTTATACCTTATCAATCTTAACTCAAATCATTAAAAAAGAGTATGAAGTCAAACAAGCCTTAAAAGCAATCCAGATAAACATTCTCAAATCCTTACCCCACTTCAAAATAAACCAAAGCATTCACATATCTCTACAATAAACAGGAGGCATTTTTCACAGAAATCAAAGAGCCTAACTGCCCCCCTAAAAACTCCAACTTCTCAGCAAAAAAAACTCCCATAAAAAAACCCTCTTCTTTCCCATAACTTTCCATCAGAAAAACAATTCCATTTATGATTTGCAATTAGAACTGTCCATTTAACTCCTTCAGTTCCACAATCTGGTCATCGTCAGCAAAAGACTCGACCTCACTATCAGTAGAAACATTTCTATTGTTGTTAGGTTCCTCAACTTCTTCCACGACATCCCAGCCAGATGACACATTTTAAAGTTGATATTTTCTACAATGTCCTGAATATCTTGCAAAATAGCTTGACAGGAATCGAAAAAGATCTTTTAAAAGACTGTTTAAGCTCACAATGGAACTCTGAGAAAGTCTGCTTAAATCCTCCATGTTACAGGCAGTAGATTATGGTGCCCCCTAGTTACTTGACTAGTGAAAGTAGGAGTTAATGAGTTAATGGAAAATTTCTGAAAGATGTTGACACAAGTGAAAGTATGCTAACAGGCAGCTCCCAGAGAAAGTGGCAACAGAAAGCTGAAGATTCAAAACAGCAGATTCAATGTGGAGGATAATATTAAATTCGTCAAATTCAATACAAAAATAATAACAGGGAGACAATTATTTATTCTCAATCCTCAATCCTTAGTATTTGAATGGGAAATAAGCCAAAACTTAAAAAGATTTTTTAAAGATTAATCCCAAAAATAATAAGCATCAAGAGAGATCACTTCTCCTTGCTGTAAAAAGCCTCTCTTAGGGTACATAAACTTAAGAAATATATAAATTGGGTGATTTAGAAATGGGGTGGCTCAACTTAGTGTCTCTTTAAGGCTACCGCGTGGTTTGGAAATGGTTACATCCCAGCCTCCAGGCAGCTCTTACCAGACTGGCACAAACACTGTTTGTGATTCTCTGGCTGCAAGTCGCTGTTCTGGAGGACAGATGGGATGATTCTTTATTCATGAAGACGCCTGCCTGAGCCCAAAAACCCACCGTGTTGTCAGTTCTGTCCGTGGAACCCATGGATACAGCTGTTCAGTCAGCCATGTCCCCACCAGAAGTCGCAAACAAAACAAGTTTTATATATAGATTCATCACATGGCATAATAGACAATTAAATGATCCACATTTAAATCAGTTCATTTAACAAGGGAAAAAAAACAAAAATCAGGCAGTGAAACTAGTATATGCAAATGAGATTTTTAGTAACAAAATGTGTATCCAGATTAGAAAGAGAGGTGAGTTTTTGAGATCATTGTATCATTTTGCAAAAATGACTGTTCTTTCAGCCATTCCTCCCCTCCCACAAGGATATCCATTTTCATTGTCCTATTAATTTTCAAAACCTTGACATATAATTCAAAGGAACATGAGTCTTCCAGAACAAAGGTAACATGGGAATTAATTTCTGTCCACAAATGAGCTACTATAACATGTTCCATCTTTTAAGCCCTATGCAGCACAGCACTAGGAAATATCAGGCAACACCTTGTCATAATAGAATCTGCCTGTCCGATCTGGATGTCTAAAGAGGGCCCATGCTCCTCATGAGGTTGTGGGGTGTAACAGGCTTTCTCAGTAGTAGATTCCACACTCTGATGCACTTTCTCACAAGGCGTACGAATGCCCCTTACCTTGCTTGCATTTTGCTGATAGGTTAAATCATCTTGCTCGACTGTGCCTTTGGCCTTCAGTTGTTTCTTAGTGCCTTGTATGTGTTACACTTTTTTCTTTGCTTTTTGTGTTATATGTTTCATCTTGTGATTACCCACCCAGAGTCTTAAGGCTGAGGCAGGATATGTATACTGGAAATAATTAATTAATAATCCAAGTTGCATTTTGAGCACCTCAACAATTAGCTGAACCTCTCAATCTCTTACTAAAAGGACTCATAAGTGTCAGGTTAAATTTTGTGTTTATTTAATCAAAATTACAATATAAATCTGTAGAAATATGACATACAGTTGCCAAAAGATTTTCCACTGATGTCCACTTATTCCATGTTGCCCTATATTTTTGAACATCCAATTTAGTATATTCTAACAACCATTTAAAAATTATAACTTTGTTATTTTGAAAGTAATTGTCCTAACAGCCAGGAACCACGCTGAGACAAGGAGCAGGTCTCTAGTGTTTTATTGCTGCTACATAACAGAGAATCCTAACAAACTGAAGAAGCGTGGGAAAAACCCAGACATATAAACCCCAAAGACTAAGGCGGGCCCGATCTGTGTCTCTTTGAATGGCTACCTAATTCCTCAGTACTACGCATGCGCTTTACAGCCTGGATGGGAGCCCCCTGCTCGCCATCCTCACTCATGACAGTAATGGATTAAATCCCCTAGTGCTGAAGGAGTTTATGTAGCAACTGAGGTCTGACTGTGTATAGCAGTCATCAAAATACATGACTGATAACATTGCCACTCTTTTTTGGCAAATTACATTTTCAGCTCCTCAAATATACTATATACTATAGAACAGTGTTTCCCCTTGGCAACTTTCAAATGTGTGGACTTCAACTCCCAGAATTCTGGGAGCTGAAGTCCACACATCTGAAAGTTGCCAAGGTTGAGAAATGCTGCTACAGAACAACACTGCTATAGATTACATGGAGGAACTATCTTCACCCATGTCCACCTAATCTTACTCATGTGCCTATCTATCACAGCTACTAGGCTGTGGTCCTGAGGGATACAGCCTCCTTGGTGGTGCAACCCCTCCCCTGTGTAAAACTTGCTTCAGGGTTCCCGTCAATCCGATTTTTATAGGCCCTCAATTCTTATTTATTTACCTTAGCCTATAATTGAATTAAGATCCTACTGAAGCTACTGGATATACAGTACTGTTCGATTGTGACTGGTTTGATTTTATCAGTGTTCATTATTTGTCATGAGTAAGGATGGCAAGCAGGGGGCTCCCATCCAGACTGTTAAGCGCATGCGTAGCACTGAGGAATTAGGTAGCCATTCAAAGAGACACAGATCGGGACCGCCTTAACCTTTGGGGTTTATATGGCTGGGTTTTTCCCACGCTTCTTCAGTTTGTTAGGATCCTGTTATGTACAAGCAATAAAACATTAGAGACCAGTTCCTTGTCTCAGCGTGTTTCCTGGCAGTTAGGACATTATTATTCCCATTATTCTTTTTTGCTAGTCAGTTTATGTTTTGCCCTGACTATGGAAAGTTTATCCTGAAGAGTAGCTGATATATCTTTTAAATAAATAATACAAAAATATTGTCCATATTTTTAAGATACCGGATACCTCTTGAAAATCTCTTATACTGCCTTGACACACAATGATATTTGAACAGCTCACAAGAAGATTAAAAGATTAAACAAAAGACTACAGCAATAAAAACCTAATACCAGCAGATAATAGATATTTCTAAGAGCAGTAGTAATTCAAATCCCAACTATGCCTGCAATCTACAAATTGTAACAAAAGCATAATAATTACAGATGATTACGTTTAGAATTATAATTTATACAACATTGAACCATCAGCCAGAAACCTGGATAGACAAGATGACCTGTGATTACCAGGTGTTAAATGTGCCCTTTTCTTGAAAATAAAAATATTAGAAGTATGTTTTCATTTGTACAATGCTATACAATAACTTTACTTAATTGTAATATTTTCATTCTGAATTCTTAATCTTAAAAATTAAGGATCAAACACAGAAGAATTCATGAAATCATGACATTTCAAAATATACACACACACACACACATGAGACTGCAGTTGCAGAGTGAGGGGAGGAGTCCTAGATTGCTTTGGAAGCATTTTCCAAAATATCTGAGCAATCATGAGAAGCAAGAAAAATTAGATTAAAAGGCCATGGCATTTCAACCCCAGTTTCTCAATCTTAATACAGTATATCACATTTTATTTGTATATATGATTGCAAGAAATAATACCCCAAATAACAAGCATGTTTATTTGGCAGAAAATCCTACTATGTTCAATAAAAGTTTCTAATAGATGTATTTAAGTGCATTTAGATTTACCGAGCTTTTGAAATTCATCTTATGGTTCCAGCTAATTTCCATGTCCAGGGGTAGGAGATGAATACAGGGGAAAAGCGAGAGAGCAGGGAAACAGAAATTTTGTTTCAATACTGCACTTTGTGCCAGATCAATCCATGTTTATTTGGAAATACTTCCATTGATTAAAAGGAGATGCTCACACATAATGCTGCAGAGGATTGCAGTCTTAGAATACTGGAGTACTATATGTGCATGCCCAGAGATACATATACTTTCCATACGTCCCTGTTATATCAGGCAGATCAAAATATTAATTAAGTTGAGTTCTTTACTAAGTACACATCTGATGATGAATAGCAACAAACTATAATATCCACATTTCAAAAATCACTTTTGTGGACTGTTGATGTCATGAGTAAGGATGGCGAGCAGGGGGCTCCCATCCAGGCTGTAAAGCGCATGCGTAGTACTGAGGAATTAGGTAGCCATTCAAAGAGACACAGATCGGGCCCGCCTTAGCCTTTGGGGTTTATATGTCTGGGTTTTTCCCACGCTTCTTCAGTTTGTTAGGATTTTCTGTTATGTAGCAGTAATAAAACACTAGAGACCTATTCCTTGTCTCAGCGTGGTTCCTGGCTGTTAGGACAGTTGAGTCTTTTTGCTGTTTGAACTACTGAAAAGCATCATAGTGACTGGAAGGGTTGATTGTTAATGGGGGTTCGGTGTGACTGTGTATTTTTTGTCTGAGCTGCTGGATTCTGTGACTGGGCTGATGATATAGTCCCCAAAGCTTTAGTGTTCAGGGATTTCAATTTTCTTCCTAGTGGCATTGAGTCTGGAGTGGCTCAGGAGTTTGTGTCCTCTGTGGCAACAATGGACCTGTCTCAAGTCATTGATGGCTGCACATTAGATCTGGTTTTTGTCTTGGGGCAGTTCTAATATGACCTGGTTGTGGAGGACATTAACATCAGTCTGTTGCCATGGACAGTTCACCCTCTGATTGCCTCCTGACTCACTGGTGACACTGCAGAGATATAGGGCCTGCCAGATCAGTCCATCCAAGGTGATTGATGGGCCTACTGGGGTTCCAGAGAAAGTGGGGTTTTTCCTGAGGACTTGGGGGTGGGCTCAAATGAGGCCTTAGTTGCTGCCTAGTGTAGGCAGCTGGACTGTATCTCTCCTATTTGGCCTCTCCTGTGCACTGATCCTGGGGTGTACCTTGGTTTACTGAAGAGCCCCAGGCAATGAAGCACCAGAAGAGCACTGTTGGAGGAAGACTTGGAACACTCTGACTGAACATGGGTAAGAGCTCATATTAGAGATTACATCATGGCAATAAGGGTGGAAAAATGTCAATATTTCTCCACTCTTATTGTATCTAGGATAGCAATCTAGTAGCCCTGTTTAGAGTGACCCAGTCCCTGCTGGGCAGGGAGGGGACCCAGAATCATCTACAAGGCCACTGAGGGAATATTCTGGCTATCTTGTGGATAGTCGCTCAGATCCACTCCAACTTATACTTATTTTTATCTTCTATTTGTATTTGGCAATTTGTATTTGTATTTTTGTATGTTCACCGTTTTAATGTTAGTTTTATTGTAAACCACCCAGGGTCCCCCTTTTGGGGGGAGATGGGCAGTGATAAAATTCGAAAAATAAAAAATAAAATAAAATAAAATAAAAACTTGGACTCTGACTAGGTAGGTCCAGCTGAGGTCCCTGGAGCCCAGACTTGTGGTGTGATCTGGGATGAGTTTGAGCTGGTGACTCCTGAGAAAAAGGGCAAGGTTCTTTGCTTGCAGTTCAGTGACCTGTTTACAAGACCCAAGACCCTCCTGGGTTGTGAAAGCAGACAGAAAGGTGACCTATGATTTGATCCATCTGTGGTGTCATTGTCTTTAAGGGAGGGGATGGTACCTCCTGTTTTGAAGAGACCATCCTTGGAACCAACAATTTTACATAACTATCATCCCATCTCCAACCTTCCCTTTTTAGTGGTTAGTCTGCAGCTGCAGAGAACCCTAGAGGAAGATTATCTAGCCCATTTCAGTTGGGTTTCAGGCTAGGATTTAGTACAGAGACAGTCTTGGTATGCATGTAGATGACCTGTAGTGAAACTGGGATGGAGATGTTACATCCATCCTTGTGCTCCTTGATGTCTCAGCAGTTTTCAATACTGTTGACCACGGTACCTTTCTGGACCACCTCCGGGGGCTGGAAATTTTACAGTGGTTCTCGCCCTTCCTCTGGGGATGGTTTCAGTTAGCATTTGTTGGAGGAAGTGGTCATTCCCTAGGCCCCTATTTTGTAGGGTGCTGCAGGACTCGATTCTTACTCCTACTGTTTAACATCTTCAACCCCAAGCAGGCCAAATGGGGCTGTTAAGATCCTGTCCCAGTTGCTAGAAGCTGTGTGGTTTCAAATGGGGAAGAACTATCTCCAACTGAATTCTACCAAGACTAAGTGATTGTGGATGTTAGGGCCATTTAGATCTGAGGATATTCCATCCTTAACCTTGCATAGGGTAGCACATCCCCATTCAAGAGTTATGTACATCTTGGGGGTCTTTCTGGACTCCCAGCTCCTGCTCAATAAGCAGGTGGCAGCTGTACCCAGAAAAGCCTTTGCACAGCTTCACCTGGTGCACCAATTGTGCCCTTTCCTAGATTGGGAGATCCTTCAGACAATCACTCAAGCCTCTAGTCACCTCATGACTCAATTACTGCAACATGCTGTACATGGGGCTACCCTTGAAGACTATCCAAAAGCTTCAAATGCTCCAGAATGCAAGGTCTTAAAGATCTGGGACTTCTCCCAGCCATTGGGCTAGGGTGGTTGAAGCCCCTTTGTGGGTAGATGACATGTTTATGTTGTTGACTGGTTCTGCCAGCATTATTGTTATATGCTTCTTGTGTATTTGCTGTTTGTTTTTATTCTGTAAGCTGAGTCTATTGGATTTGGGCAGTACCTAAGCTAAATAAAATAAATAAACAATGCCTCCTAACTGGTGAGAAGTGAGCAATAGTATGTTATCTTGCAATGTTGTCTTGAGTTTAGAGATTGCAGCTTGCATAGAAAATATGAGCATACTCACCCTCTACGGAAGGACAGGTATAGGAAAAGGAGACCACCTGCCCCTTTTCCCTCCCCTGTGCTTTGCTAGGGCTTCTCCCAACTAGAAATTGAAGCTGGCCCTTTAAAAGAAAGCTCAGCTGCCTCTGAAGGAAATACTGTTGATGTAGTAGGAGCCAATTGCAAGAAGAGAGAAGTTGTTGATGTAGTAGGAGCCAATTGCAAGAAGTACCGTTACCAACTGAGGCCCAGCTACAGTGAAAGCATTGTCATCCAGATAGAAGAAACAGAAGTGTTTATTATCTTAGGGGATGCAGAAGAATCCCAGAATTCGATAGCAGGTTTAGGACAAGTGGTGGTGATGGGAAACAGTGTGATAGCTACAGGCAGTAGGAGGTATGAATGGAGACACAATAGAGAGTAAGCCTGAGTGACTATTTGACTAGGGAAAGTTATTTTACATGAAAATTTGGGGCAATAATGGCCCCAGGACACAGCACAGCTGGGACAAAGGGGACTTACTGCAGCTAAGGTGAATTGAGCCAGAAGACAGGAATTACGTTGGCATCCCAGAGACTGACTGAGCTTCAGTCAGGGACTCATAGTAAATGCAAAAATTACAGGAAAAAATTGGTTAAATGTATCTGGGAATGAGTTTGGCAGAATTCTGATAAAAAGGATACAGTGAGCAAAATGTGTGAAGTATGTACAGTGTAACTTTGTACTGGGTAAGAGGTGTGCAAACCATTTTTTGTACTCTTCAGGTTACTGAGATATATAGATATAGATATGCGTAGATATATACAGTATATATATATGTGTTTGTGTATGTGTGAGAAAAAAGTTTATTGCATGTGTTGGTTTAGCAAAAGTGTATGATAATATGAATATGTGTATAATAAGTATATGATAATATGAGTCCATATGAATTATGGAATATTTTGGAACATTTTGCATGAATATGGAACTGAAGGTTGGTTGCTGAATGCAATAAAAGCAGTTTATGATGACAGTAAGCATATTTAAAGTAAATAGAGAGCAGTCAAAGATGTGTGATATCCACATATTTGTTTAATATATTTATGGATACATATATAAAGAATGTTTGTGGTAACATCAGAAGTGTGTTGGTCAGGGATGTGAATGTGTGTGTCCTTTTGTAAACAAATGATACTATAAGGTTCTCTTGGAAACCTTGGAAACCTTACAGATAAATAGGCATTCGAGGATACAAGAACTGCTGGCAAGTAGGTTTATTCTAGAAAAATTAATGAAGCCATTACAACATAATTCCAATTGCTATCTATAAAACATAATCCCAGGTTATAAAGATTCTAATTCTTGCATATATTTCTCCTATCCACACAATGCAACGGGCTAGAAGCCATCTCTTGGGTGACAGGAACTGTTTCCATATGCTTCTTTTTTAATACAACAGACCAGGCCTGAGATCGTATGAGAACTTGCTCTCAGAGATACCGTGTTTGCTGGCTGAGAATCCAAATAACTTTCAGTAAATGGTGGACTGTATGGTGTAAAGTACAGTATGGAACTGAACAGTCATATATCAAACACCAAATTAGCTATATTTGACAGGGGAAATAGAGTGAATTATTTCAAGTTATACACAAATAGTGAAAGATTAAAGTAAGTAGATGAATTTCTGTACCTTGATAGAACGTTTACTAAAGATGGGAAAATGGATGGAGAAATGTTAAGACATGCAAATGCAAGTAAAAAAATAGTGGGTAGCATGTGGCCATGGCAAGGAATGAAAATTTATTAAAAGAAGCAAAAATTACTGTAAAAGTGCCTGCTTCTAGTATTTTGTTATAGGGAGATGAGCATTGGGTATTTCACAATAAAGACAAATGTAGGTTGAATACGGTAGGAATGGTTTACTTGTGCAACAAAGTAAGAAGAGATTGGGTCAAAAATGGATGCTGCTGAAATGGGGACTGAATACAAAAGTGAGCGACCAGTACAAAAAAAAAAGTTCATTGAAGTGGTTTAGAAGAATGAATGAGAAATATATGAATGAATATTTGAATGAATGACAACTATATGAAAGAAGACTGGTGGGCTGAGAAGAAGGGGAAGATTGAGAAAGCTGTGATTTGATAGATTTGATTAGATCCTCAAAAAGAGAGGTGGGAAGGCTGAAGAATGAAAATTTCTTTCATTATTGTTTTTGCTAATAATAGTCATAGCTATAAGGTATGATACCATAATTCTATCATTTTGCCTTTATTCATGTTTCTAGCTGTGCAGCTTCTACAAAAAATTAAGCATCTTTGAGACCCTGTAAACTTTTGTTTTGCCTGAGTATGAAAACTAAATTTGTTCACCTTTTCTACCATTTAGTTACTAGTTGGCCTTCTGTTTATATAATGAAATATAACTGCACAGCAATAAAAAATGGCAGCAAAGAAATGTGAGAAAAGGAGGCTAACAATAATTTATTCTTAGAAGATGAACCATTTTGTGTAGCGAGTTTTCTAAATGTCATATCATTACCTGGCATTATAAACTAGGCTGAGGTTTCAAATAAACAGGGAACTGAGAGACTCTCCTTTCATTCATGGTTTTCTATCATGGTATTCTGTCCCAGAAGAGAGTAGCACATTCTGGGCAGGAAATCCATGGTCATTCTCAGCAGAATGAGCTGGGGGTGGGTGTCCCAAAGCAGTACAGTTTGGGTTTATATTAGAATTCTAAATAGTTAAATGGCTATCGTGACTGCCATTTTGTGACAGTGCCCATGCTATGCTCTCAAAATTTCAAATATGCCCAGTTTTGAGGCTGAAGACCCCTGCATTATAGGCAGCACAATTCATAGGGTAATTTTTCTTTTAGCTGTACTTCTTAAATTCTAGAAGTGAATTCTCCTAGGAAAAAATCATCTGTTAAGAGGATAAAGAGAGTGCACAAGTTCAGCATCCTTCACCTTGTTACACTTTTAGTTCAGGTCTCTTTATCCTACTTATCATAACACACACTTTGTAAGGGATTGGGACACATCATATCTTAAGGAAAAAAGAGTGCTGCAATTTACATAATTGTTGGCATTTCACACATTTAAATGAGTTCTTGAAGCTTAACTCACTCACTTAGAAGCAAGTTCTATTGTTTTCCACAGAAAATACTTGAAATAAAGGTAACAAGGAGTATGGATTTCCAAGCTCAGAAAATGACTATTACTTCAAAGGAAACATATAACAAACATTGTAATAGAATATCTATCTTTTCTTAAAATCCACACCACACCCTGCCCCCATATGCTTCTGTAAGGAGTCTTCTAACTGAAATGTCACTAAAGAACAAAGCAAGATATCTGTAAATGGTTATGTTTGCACCTGATTGTGTTTTATGCGTGCTGTATAATAGAAGCTTTAATGTGTCTAGGAAACTGAAATCTTTGAGATCATTGTAAAGCTGTCTGCTTAGATTAATGCCCAAGTACAAACAACAAAATTAGAAACCAGACATCTGCTACAACTAGACTACAGTTACATAATACTCCTTTCCAGTCTCAGTGGCTAGAAATATGATCATGGAAAAAATAATTCATACTGGTAGTAAAAAAACATGCATGGGGTGAGAATTTATTCTTTCAAATCATCGTATCTTACAGATCCCTATTTATGGCATCCCTGCAAGCTGGGGCTTTTCATAACCTATAAGCTTATGTGAAAATGAGATATCTGCAAGACAACTAGATTAAAAACAATTTAAAAGAGAGCTAAGTTTGTTCATGTTTACAGAGGCCCTGTAACAGGAGTTCTACTAGGCCTAACCAAAGATCAGTAATGTTTCTATTTAATGTTCATTTGTTCCATTGATTAGAGATGCAAGCAGAGGTATTGGAAGTCACACAAAAAACTTCTGTGAGATGTGCCAACAAGCCAGATGCCAGTCCTAAAAGAAGCTCCAAAGTTTGGCAGCGGGCCTGCCTGAAAGAATGAGATACATTGGTGACAATTTAAGGAAATGAAGCCTGGCATTACCAAAATGTTGTCTATATCTATATGTATAGGTACACAGAAAGAGAGAGAGAATGTGTGTGTCAGTCTCTTATTTCAGTATTTGAAGTGTGTCACTGTTTTCCCACTCAGTCATCTTTGTTCAAGATGAAGCAAACCAGCTCCTTTACTATCTCTTCACTGGCCTGCTTTCTTGACTATCCCTATTGCCCTTGTCTGAGCCTATTTAATTTTTTCTGATTGGCAAGCCAGTTGTGTGCCCTAGATAAAAGACAATTAAATGGCTCACAGAATATTCATCAATAGTTCTACCTTCTTGCAATTCTGCATCAGTGAATGAAGTGGTACACCGTTCAGCCCTTGGTAGGATTAACAGGTATCTGTACAGGCAGAAGAGGACATGGACAATTGGAAAGGAGGACAAATGGGGGAAAAGGAGGACATACTAACTGTTTAACTTTCTTGGCATCTGCAACAAAAATTACAGTGAAAAACTGCCAAAACCAAAACATACTTAGGTCTACATGAATATGGAATTGCTTTTTCCAGCATCAGAAAGACTGGTTTTTCAATCACAGGAACTGGCTAGAGCCAATTAGGAAGCAAAAGCATGTAACTGATTAAGGACTTGTCAGTTTCAGGAAGTATGCAAACCATGAGGCTACTAATCAACTAATTAAGGTCAGAGTGGAGCTTGTTAACTTGCAGTTAGCACTTATTAGGGAAGTGCTGTGCCATGAAGAAAAGCAGCTCAGGAAGAGAAAGAAAAAGCCAGAAAATGTTGATTTTAAGGCTATGCTGGCCTGATGGAGAACATGAGGACAAAAAGGAGGACATGCCCTCCTTTTCCCAGTAACCCTAGCCCTTGGCCCTGTATCCTTCAACAAGTTTATTAAATACTTGAATGAAGCGATAGGTGAAATGCCTATCAAATTTGCAAATGATACAAAATTGGGTTGGATGCTTGTTCCTTCCTAGATCTTGGATAGAGTTAAATTATTCTTTCCAGTATTATTTGTCCTCACACAAATCACCTGGAAGGGACAACTACCCTTAATAAACATTTGATTCTTGTTCCTGGCTAACAGTATATTTCTGGACTGCCCATAGTTCAGCCCAATCCAATCTGCTGGCTTTTTCTTCAGAACTGCATTTGTTGCAAAATACATCCCAGGATGTTTTCAGCCACAAACATAAATATATCATGAGCATTACAGGTCATGAATGCAGAGTTCTGTCCATTCATCCTCAGTGTTGTTCCTTAAGATATCATAGGGTCCCTGCTCAGGCTCCCAGGTTAACACTCACTTAGAACAGTGTTTTTCAACCTTAGCAACTCTAAGATATGTAGACTTCAACTCCCAGAATTCCCCAGCCAGCAAATCCCTGTTTGCTATTCACATACCAGTGAGCTTGTCAGGCCCCATCTGAATACATTATCTTCCTTCGAAAATGAACAAGCTGATGAACCTATGAACTCACAAAACAAGAAAACAAGCCCCAGTACCAGTAGAGAAAGAACAGCAAGCCCCACTGCTGTCAGTCCTGACATAAAGGAGTCTAACCTAGAATTGGAAGGAAGGGACCTCGGGCTTTAGGAACACTGGTGGCAGCATGTGGAAAGCCAGAAGATAGCAAAGCAAAGGAACAGTCACATGCATGGATAGCAGTTCCTGATAGGAACAGATTCCAATAAATCAAGTATTCCTGGATGTGAAGTAAAGGGACTTTGGATAATTAAGGCCTCCAAATCTGAGATAACCCTCCTTGAAGCCATGTGTCCATCTTTTTTAGCCCCTCACAGCTGCAGCCTTTAATTTCTCAGAACACACAATACAAACGACTAAAATGTAATTAGCCCATTCTCTTTGCACATGTCTTCCTATATTAGATATCTCAGTAGTTTTTGACCCTGCTACTACAGAAGAGTGTGTTGGAGAGACAAGCTATCCTTATCAGTCTGGATTTTCAGGAGAAGCGCTACAGCTTCAGATCTTGAAATACCACTAGAAACCTTGGAACACTTTGCAAAATCCTAATAAGAAACATGTACTTGGTTTCATCTCAAAGAACAAATTGTTGTGCAAGGATACACAGTAGGAAGCCTGCATTTATGAAAGGCACAATATTTTGACAGCAAAATATAGCAACATGTCTAACAGACTTATGAGAGACAAAACCAGAACAACCAACTCTGTCCCATGTGATGGGTCAGAATGACTTAACCTAAAGACAAGATGTCTTTTATATAATTGTTGCTTTTTAAATATTTTTGCCATCTCAGAGTCTTTTACAACATGTCTCCCTTTTTTACTCATACTAACATTTACTAACAATTAATTCTGAGCAGAGCAAGTATTCCTTCAAAATTGAGATGACTGTGGTTCCTTAATATATTTAGTCTATTTTCATTTCCATTATAATTTTTTTAAAGTAGGTTATTTCTGTAACATTTGAAAATGTTCCTGTGATGCCTTTGGGGTTAATTCCTGGAGTTTGAATAGGCTGCAATTTTACTGCAATTTTTAAACATTAAGTCATATGGATTTTATTTGTATTTTTATTGTTGGTTACTCTGAGAATTATTATTTTTACCATCCATCATACTAAAGAAGGCAGAGCATTTCTTAAAAGCAATCTATTAAATATAAAATGGAGATATTCCCACCCACATCCCCAAAATCATGACACCTCAAGGTAAGCTGTCAAGGTATACCATGATATCTCAAAAATCAGTAAAAACACACCTGAAAACAATATTTGATTTCTGAGAACTATAATTAGGGAAATGCTACATTTAAACTATCTGAATCATTTATTATACATGTGTGTGTGTGTGTGTATCAGTATCTCTAAATATATATTTGTAAGAAGTACTTTTGATTTTGATTTTATTTTCCAAAAATTCAGGATACTTCTGTTCAGTACTTCTCAGAGGTGTCTTTTTGTGATAAACTGTCCTTCATGAAATGTAGGTGATAGACAAATAGATGTAGAATACACATAACGATAATACTTAGAACAGTGGATAGATGAAAAAATGGATGCATGGACAGTCAAATAGATACTGCATACTAATACCCATACAAGTGCAGGAAATCAGGAACAGATAGCTATACATATTATTACCATCTTCCAAGCAATCTATAGAGAGAAAAATGGCATGGTTAGCATTCAGATAAGATTGGAAACACACCCAACATAAAACATCATGCCAACATTTGGAAAAATACTCTTAATTAAATGATTATCAAATCTCAATTCAAGAGGGTTTTAAAAATCTACATCTATTAATAAAGGTCTATAGGAGAGTGTAGATGTTTTGGATGCTTGAAAATGAACATTTAAGACACTCATTTTTAATGGATTTTCACTAAAACTCAAAATTGGGAATGTATTTCAGACCAGTAAATATAACTCTAAGAAAAGCTTTTGGATTTTCCAAGCACAAAGGATTTGTGGAAATGGTTACTTTTTAATGGGTCATTGCTAGAATTCAACAGGGGAGAATGCCAAATACCGCTAATGCAAAATTGCAAGAAGGTAGATGATTTTTAAACCCTTTGAGTATTTGATTAACAAAAAATATCTGTCTCCAAATGAATCAGACATTTAGTCAGGAAACTATCTCCTGAGGGAGCTAAAGCTAATTTACTAGTAAAATGAAGAAATCAAAGACAAGCTAGTATATTTCCAAGTACATGCAGTTTCTGCTTTGGTAGACCTGTTGCAAGTTGTGTCATTTGAAAACCCAAATCTGTGCAGCAGTATAAGACATTGAGTGGAATTCTGATGCATTTCTTGTTGACTGATTATTGCAGAATTTGCAACTATTATAATTAGTAACAGCTGGACTCACTGGAGCTTAATAAACTCCAATTAACAAAAAGTAGCTGCAACTTTTTTTATTCCCTCTGGATCAAGAAGGAAAAGTGAACACTTTTTTTGCCATTCTTTCCTTGGGTAGTCATGTATACTTAACCATGAAGCAATCTACATAAGATCCTGAGTTATACCTTCTGCAAATAATATGGAGCGCTCTTTCAGCCAACATGATAGAGACATAGGATTTCTTTAACAACCCAGTGTGAACAATTTACCCCAAAATGGAGTAAAAAGTCTGACAAACATAGGGTAGAAATCCTTATATTAGTGAAGCCCAGATAGAGGCTACAGCTCATCATCGACAAATTTTTTAGAAGAAATCTGATATCAAAATCTAAGCTGCTCATTTCTGAATGAAATTGAACAGCCTTCCCAACCCTCATATTCCTTAAATGTTCTGGGACAGCAATTCCCAAAATTTCCTGCCAATTTTGTTATGACTGAGCAGCTTAATTTTGACTAACATTTGGTCAGATAAAATCAGATAAAATCATTATTACATTTATTTGTTAAATTGGCATCCTATCTTTCTATCCTTTTGACACTCCAGTCAGTTTACAACAATGTACAATTATAAAATATGAAAATAATATCAATGCAATTAGAATCAGTGGTAAAATTAAAATCAGTATCATTACAATTAATATATGCAATAATTAAAGGCTTGATGGAAGAGAAGTTTCTGGAGAATGGATGCCACTGAAGGTCTTCCTATTGAAGATCATTGCCTTCCTGTTTTTTCATTGAATGTTGTTTTTAACTTATACACTGCCCAGAGCCATTGTGAGTTAGATGACCTACAGTATAAGTATGATTTGTAAATAAATAAATAACAAGGCAAGTTCATAGCAAGAGATGCAGCCTCACAGCTAGACTGATGCCATTTAGGGTTTAAAAGTCAATAGTAGCACCTTAAACTGAATCCAGTAAATAACTGGCAACCAACATAAATCTTTCAGTATGGGCATCCTGTGATCCCCGTACCTTGTACCATTAGCAACCTAGCTGCTGCATTTTATACTAACTGTAATTTCCAGAAACTGTTCGAGGGCAAAGCCAAGTAAAGCACATTGTGGTAATCAAGATGGGATGCAACCCAGGTTGATAACTGTTGCTAAGTCTGATTGACTTAGAATGGATCTCAGTTAGCACACTAGTTATAGTTGAGATAACTGTCAACAACAAATTCAGTGACAATGAGGGATCAAGGAGCAGCTTTGAGTCACATATTTGACCATGACCCCACTGCTCCAGGGTAGCATACATTTTACACCAAGGGAGTAAATAATGCAACCCAGAGGGGCTCCCAGCTGGGTAAGTCTTCAACAGTCCTGCTCCTGCAAAGAGAGCTGCAGGGCAGTGGTCACATTCTCAGGTTCCTCTCAATACTTAATAATACACACACACACTTAGGGCAATTCCACACTGCAGCCTATGCTGCTTGTCTCCCATGCTGCTCCCAGCTGTTTTTTAAGCCAATTTAATTTCAGTCTGGATTGTAGTGGGTTTGTCATAGGGCTGTGCCATGCTTGGCCTGGACTACGGCCACAAGATCTGATTGGTTGTTGCCCTGCTCATTGCTCTTCGCATCTATGCATTGACTGGCTCCTGGGTGGACCAGCCTGCCTTTTCCTTTTAGGAACTGTTCCTACCTTTTTTCTTAAATTTGGTCAACTCAAGGTGGCAAACATACCTCCTGCCTATTTTCCCCCACAACAACCACCCTAATCCCCATGACTTGATTTTGCTTTCCCAAATGTTTTTACCCATGTATGCTTTCACCCCATGTCCCACATTATCTCCTTTGACACTAACACGGACCCTTTCTCTTTTTTTACTCTTACACTTCCATGGTTGCTCAGAGGCTACAAAAATCAAAACAATAGAGAACAGGTTGTACTTTCACTCCTACAGTTCCTTGTTGCTCCATGGAAACTTCGTAGCAAAGAAGAACAATAGATTCAGCTTCACAGAAACAAAGTAACAACTTTCCTACATTGCAAGTGTATGTGTGTTTTAAAGGAAAGTTTTTCAGCACTTTGGGGAGGGGTGAGAAAGCAAGGGGTGCATGCTTCACTCTGCCTGGACAGAAACTGAACATGGTAGATGCTCTCTGGGAGATGAAAGGGTTGAATGGAGCATGGGCTTCTGCGGCTGAGGTTCCTTCATTGTCTTAACAGGCCATTAACCACAAGATTATTTTAAAACAGCAACTGCCAGCCAACAGAGAACATAGAAACCTATGGCAGCAACCACTACTGGAATGGGGAGGGGACATCAGGCAGCGCAGCTGTATGAGCTAGGGCTGCCACTAGACGAGAATGAACTGCTGGAGACCATCTACTCTGAAGGGTTTGAACAGATGTGGTCCAAAAACGGCAGTCTCAAAACAAAGCTAGAGAACACAGGTGTAGAATACATCTGCAAAGTGCTGGAAGTGGTAGAAGGACGACATCATCCATTCCTGCACTAAGGAAGCAGTGGTTGGCCCATACTGGTGATAAGCAGAAAGTGCAGATTTATTCTTAGAGAAAATTCTCAGCAAATTATAAAATAATCAAGAACCTCAGAAACTAAATATAATAACAAGGTATCATTGGATTCTTAATCAATTAAGTAAGAGTTCCCATACTAATTTGTTTTGCATATGAAACCATCCCTTTTCCTTTGTTTGTGGTGGTGAAGTGCTGTATACAATTGCTCTGTATCAAAGAATTGGTGCCCTCTCATTTAGAAGAGTTTATAACAGCAGCAGCCAAAAATAAAATGGTGATTTGAATGTTGTAGCATCATTACTGTACTGTGACTTGTTACGTTTTGGAAACAAATGTGGAATCTACTTGCTGAGCTAATAGAGGTCAGGCTGTGTCAGATATGTACATATGAATGCTAAAGGTGAAAACACACGGTTAGCCTGCTTAAACGAGTCACATTCATAATACTCCCATCATGTTCAGGATCATTCACCTTATTTTCAGCAATGAAAAAAGAATCTAAATTTCCTTCCAGCAAGATTTGTAACGGTTGCCTATTCTAAAACACTATCAGACTCATGAGCAGGAATTCAAAGATATCTGATTTATTAAAGAATAGTATGCAGGATCACAGAGAAAGCTGAGAATGATAAAAGCGCGCCAAATGCAAACTAAAAAACCCTCGGTACAAATGAGATCCCTCCCCCCGTAGAATCTTCCCAGGCTCACAATCCCAGGTGCTCCTAATGGCTTCTGATGGTCTGCGGGAAAAGTCCTTGAACAGAGCACATAACCCAAACACATTCCATTGAAATGAACATAGATACAGAGCTTGGCACAAGGTTTCACAGCAGCTCCCTCCCAACAGAAACGCGCGTCAGCGCCATGGCATGTGAAACGTTACGATGTACAGTGCACATTGAAACAGTGAACATGACAAGATTTCACTGATGGAACACTTCCTTATACAGTGTGTATTCTCCCTGTGTGCCTGAATAGTGGTTTATTTGTATTTGTTATCGTCATATTTCTTAGTTTAACATACAAAGAGAGTGTGTTGAGTTTTATCCTCAGTGAATTCACTGCTGATCTAACAAAGTATATATGAAGAAATGTCATTTTAAGATGACATATATGGGAGGAAATGCCACTATAATTTTCTTTGTGGACAATACTTCTAAGTGGTCTTTCATTTGCTGGTTGTCTGTATATACTGATTTCTTTTATACTTATTTTAAGTTTTATACACTACTTTCAATTTACTGATAACAGAATTTATTTTGATAACCAAATTTCTTAGAACAGTATACATGTTTTAATAACATAACCAAAGTTTTGAAAATGTTACATTAGAAATTCCAGATGGATTATGTGGGATTTTGTTTAAATATCATACAAATTAAAGACACAAAAAGTTGCATGTTAGAGTTTTTGTTTTGTTTTGTTCTGTTCTGATGATTCAGTGGCAGGAATTAGTTTCTAACTGATATTTAATTATTTTTACATTTCTATTCAAGTATGAAAGGACTATTTAGTTATAAAAATGAAAGCATTAGCATGCGTTATTTATATTTCATTGGGATGACTGCAACATACTCCTTTCACCATTGGCACTAGATAGGCACAACCATACCCATTAAACCGCCATCTCTCAACATGTGCATATGTGGAGACGATGATATAAGGAGCTGTATGCAAGGTTCAATGAACTGGATCCAGAAAGCCTGAAATGGAAGCTGTAGTAAAAGTCCACATTACATTTAATAGAAACAAGATGGCAAGTGTCAGATTAGATAAAGTTTTGCAGCAGGAGCAGAGGATTGCTGCTACTTCATTAAAAAATATATGAGCAAATCGAAGCCTGTAGAATGATGCAGCTTTTAAAAATTTTATTAAATTAAGAAATTTCTGTACATGTCTGCAAGACATCAAAATTGAACATTACATAATCTGCAAGGTTTACTTGTGGCATGACATGCAAATATCAACTTGACAAATATTTAGAGATGCAACAGTATGTGGGGACAATACAGTAGAAGGATGTGAAGGAACAAATTATATGCTGTGGCCCTGATTTTGCTGACTGTTTTCCAGCAGCAGATTAAGATATATTCTCATGCCAGATATCATAAGGCTTTATGTATTTCAGCAGCGTTCCATAAATTATATATTCATGACATCAGTTTATAACCTGAAGTACTTAGCTGTTGTGGATTTGTTATTTATATATATGTGTAGATGCTTTTAAATAATATTCTAATAAATGTAACTATTTAAATCTCCCAGTGCAGTTGTTTCTTCATGATTCCCACCATCACTATACAAACACACAGACACAGAAAACAGCAGCATTTCTTTTTCTTACCTTTTATTCAGACCACTGATAAAGCATAGTAAAAGCAGTTTCATTTCTTCCATCTTAAGTTTTGCAAGTACAATTTACAGCTTCCCATTGCTCTGCTTACTACCCCCGTTTTCCTCTTCATAAAAAAATACTGCTTCAAAAGTACAGGTGAGAACATTTTTATTTTGAATACCAACATTCGGTTCTGGTCAACTCTAAGCAGGTGTGTGTGTGCATGTTATCCTATCAGTTTAACGTATGTGTGCTCTATTGTAATTCTATCCCTACCTATTCTTCCTAATTTTAGAGTTTAAAAAGGACTTACAAGTATTAATGGCATGGTTTCGTCTTTCTCAGTCAGATGAACTGGTAGCTAGGCTTAACCTAGCTGGTGGTACTGAAGTAGAACCTTTTATCTTCTTTCTTCTGTCATCTTCAATGCCATCAAGGGTCCTCCTCAAGGAGTAGATAAAGTGCCATGCTGATCCTTTTTCTCTTCAGTACTCTTCTCCAGACTGCACTTTCAAATGCTTCGTGGACCACTCACAAATGAGCTTTCAGCAATGCCAACTCTGCCTAATCCATGTTAGGATCACTAGCCACCCTTTCTTTGGATTAAAAACAATAATCTGTCTTCAATAGCCACTAAAGCTAAGTCCATATTAGCCATTTCAACTCCAGCTCTCACCTCCATTTGAAGTTTCTTCTTCCCGGAGTTCTCCCTCAAAGTCTGGGTGTGTTTGTTTTTAAGTTTCCCCTTTGCTACTCCATATCTGTTATTCCTTCTCCTAGGAGAATAATTTCCTATCAGAATCTAAACAAATGCCTACTATCAGTTCCTTATGAGCAAAGCAAGTAAACTCTATTTCTTTGAATATCTGCATGTGTGCTTGGATATGTGACAGGCTCATCACAGTGGTGGATGCCTTACATTGATTTGATGGATGAAAGTCATTCTCCTTTATTTCAACCAGCAGAAGTAAAAATCTATGCTTGTAAAGGACATTCATTTAAATTATGAATTCTGGAATTCTATTTTACAATGTAACCTGATATGACAATGATCAAAGGTTACCAAAAGCAGAGAGAATGCAAGGGTTTTTTTTTTTAAGTCATATTTATTGTTGAGTCATATTATTTTTAAGGACTTTCAGAAAACTCTTGCTATTTCTGATGGACAGTCTTGACCTTCATAAGAATATCCAGTGGTAAATAAAAAATGGCAAATGAATTACACAGATAAATTTAGATATACATATCCCTGTTTCACAAATGTAGATCTACAATCATTACAAAGAATAGGCATAACTGTTACTATCTGTCTGTCTGTCTGTCTGTCTGTCTAACAAATTTGTATGGCTGCCCATCTCACAAAAAAGGTGACTCTGGGTGGTGCACAACACAATTAAAAAACCAATAAATATATAACAATATTCAGTATAAAAACTATAAAAAGCACAAGAAAAACAGAGAATGATGTTAGTCACAGTAAGGGAGCCATCACAAGATCTCCCTGGTCTGTGACCCCCCAGGCCTGATGGCATAGTCAGGTCTTGAGGAACTTGCGGAATATTAAGAGGGATGGCACTAACTTCACTTCTGGGGGGAGAAGATTTCATAAGGCGGGTACCACAGCAGAGAAGGCCCACCTCCTGGGACTCACCAAATGTAGTTCCCTGACAGACGGGACCTGCAGCATGCCTTCTCTGCCAGATCTGATGGAATGGGCAGATATAATCAGGGAGAGGCAGTCCCTCAGATAGCCCAGCCCCATGCCATGAAGGGCTTTAAAGGTTAAAACCAGCACCTTGATTGGACCCAGAAGCAAACTGGCAACCAATGCAGCTTCGGAACAGAAGTACATATAATATGTGCCATTCTAGGGCACAGATAACTGCCTGTGCTGCTGCATTTTTCACCAGCTGAAGCTTCTGGATATTCTTCAAGGGCAGCCCCAAATACAGTGCATTACAGAAGTCCAATCGCAAGGTGACTAGGGCATGAGTGACTGTCAGCAGATCCAGGAATGGGCTCAACTGGTACACAATACGAAGCTGTGCTAAGGCCTTCCTAGACACGACTGCCACCTGCTCTTTGAGCAGGAGTGGTGAGTCCAGGAGGATCCCCAGATTGCCCACCGGGTCTCTCTGGGGCAGTGCCACCCCATCCAGCACCAGGTATGACATAGTCCTAGAACCAGAAGGCCCCAAAACCCAAATCCATTCAGTCTTGCCAGGGTTCAGCTGAAAGACATCCATAGCCTCCAGGCACTGAGATAAGACATTCACAGCATCGCTTAATTCGCCAGGAGCAGAAATGTATAATTGGGTATCATCAGGTACCATACTGATGATACCTCACCCCATGGTGATGAATGAACTCACCCAGCAGCCTCATATAGATGTTAAATAGGAGAGGGGAGAGCACCGAACCCTGCAGCACCCCACATAATAGGAGCTGAGGGCAGGATCTCTCCTCACCAACCACCACCAACTGGAATCAACCCCAGTCCCAATGCTCTGAGCTGATCCAGAAGAACACCATGATCAGTATCAAAAGCCACAGAGAGGTCAAGCAGGGCAAGGTTGGATGCACAACACCCATCCCGCCCTCACCAGAGATCATCCAAAAGCATGACCAATGCTGTTTCCATCCCATACCCGGGTCTGAATCCCAACTGAAAGAGATCCTAATAATCTGCTTCTTCCAAGGTCCTCTGAAGCTGCTGTGCAACCACCTTCTCAATCACCTTCCCTAAAACGGGGAGGTTAGATACTGGACAAAAATTGTCCAGTATAGTGGGTTCCAGCAATGGCTTCTTGGGGAGGGGGCAAACCAAAGCCTCTTCAAGAGGCAAAGGAACCCCCCCCCCCCACTCAAGGAAGAATTAACCATCACTAGAACTGACTCACATGACATCCACCAGGCTGCTTTAACTGGCCAGGAGGAGCATGGATCTAAAAAGCAGGTGGCTGAACTCACAGCCCTAAGGATCTTGCCCACTTCCTCAGGACCAACAGGATCAAACCATTTCCAGATAACAGGGTAAGACTCCTCCCTAGGCATCTCCTTTGGATCTCCAGCAAGGCCAGCATCCAACTGAGAATGAATCCAAGTGACTTTGTCTAACAGATGCTGCGCAAATTCCACACCCCTGCAAGAGTTTCTCTGAGCTCCCCTTACCCAGGACACAATAAGAGCAGAGAAGGAATGACACTTTGCTGCCCTTACTGCTACTAGGTAGACCTTAATAGCAGCTCTAACCTGTGTTTGATTGAGTTCATCCCTCATTGAGCACCAGCCACACTCTAGAGGTTTCTTCTCCTGCTTCATCTCCATCAGCTCCTCCGTACACCACGGGGAGTGCCGGGATCCCTGAGGTGGGAGAGGTTGCATGGGTGCGATCCAACCCACAGCCTCAGCACCCCCTTATTCCAAGTAGTGACCAAGGCTTTGGACAGACCATGCAGCAGACCAGAAGGAACCCCCAGTTTCCTCTGGAACCCATTCTAGATCCATTAGTTGCCAGGGATGGACCAATCTAATGGGTCCAGCCTCCCTGCAGTGGACAGTGGCACTACAGAATCCCATGGTAATCAGGGCATGATCTGACCATAACCAGGGGGACACCAAAAGCTCCCCAATTCAGATCACATAGCCACTGCTCTGACAGGAACACCAGATCTGGTGTATGCCACTGCCCATATCAGACTCTGGATGATCTGGGATAGGACCATGGCTGCCATGGTGGCCATGAACTCCCGAGCCACCTCAGACTCCACTGCTAGAGAAGGCCAATTGAAGTCCCCTAAAACCTCAAGTTTGGGGAGCTCCACTGCCAACCCAGAAATAGACTTAAGGAGCTCAGGTAGGGAGGTTGCTGTGCAGCAGGGAGGTTGGTACAACAGCAGCAATCCCAACTGACCCCTAGAGCCCAACTTAATGAACAGGGTCTCAATCCGGTGACTTGTGGTGTAGCACCCCTAAAGGATGTTAAGAGATTCCAGACGACAATCACCACACCTCCACCCCTTCCCCAGGCTCTTGGCTGATGCCACAGCCAGCTGAGGATATCTCTAAAAAGGCTATCCCCCCTTCCAGACCCAGCCAGGCTGAGATACATGCCAGATCAGCCTTCTCATCAATGATTAGATCACTAATGAGGGAGGCCTTATTACAGACTGACCTGGCATTCAAAAGCAGCAGCCAAAAGCCAGGGCCTCTGAAGATCTGCTGATAGGGTACCAGGACTAAGACCGAGGAGCTGGAACATGAATCCAGTACAAAACAATGGTCCTGCATTCTCTAAGAATGGCCTGTTCCCCATCTCCCACCATATCTCTCCATGCCTGTCACCACCATAATGCTTTGGCCTGCCCCTATCCCCTCAATGGCAGCCCCATACCCATACCCAGGCCCCTCAATTCCCAAGATTGGGAACCTTCCACTGTCCTCACCAACCATCCCTGGGAGGGGGAGCCTGGCACCCTGAGGCACTTTACCTTCACCAGCTCCCAGCACCATCAGGGTACTCAGCAACCACCTCCCCACTCCACTACAACACACCCACACACACTAACATTCACAGGGACCCCTCCCCTGCTGCTCCCACCAGTAGGTAGAGGGTTCCCTTCCCACTTATCCCCCCCCCAATTCCTCCTCTCACCCAAAGGAATCAAAACACACACACACACCCACACATACACACAAACACCCTGGCATTCACAGGACCCCTCCCTTGCTACTCCCCCTAGCTAGAAGACGGTTCCCTTCTCATTCACCCCAACCAATTCCTCCTCTGGCTCTCACCAAGAGGAAGAAGGTAGTGCTCAGTTCAAAGTGGGAAACCCACAGTCCAGCACTCAGGCACTCAATCGTCAGATGGAAGCCCAGTTTTTCTTCTTCCTCAAGGGCACCAGAAGGGAGGGCAAAAGGCCTACACAGGTGTGGGGGGGTCCATAGCAGCCTGCCACTCCATTGCAACCCCCCACCCCCCACCCAGCCACTGCTCACATCTCCTTTTGGAGGAAGAAAGATAGAGAAACCTTATTTTGTTAGTATTTTATATATTTAAATATAGCAATAAATGCAAGAAAGGATTACAATACAGATCCATATTAATGACAGATTTTATTCCTCAGGTTTTGTAAAGCTACCCTAATTTTAGAAAACTATAAAAACTAAAAAGAAAAAAAATGATTACAGGACCTTTCATATCAGCATTCTGAAACACTTTGAGATCGTCATCAGACCTGACTGATCTCACAGTGTTATCAATTTTCAGGAGCTCAGCTAATTTATTTCTGATTGCTCCGGTTTACTTGAAACAGTGATAAAGGTGGTGTTTGGCTCTGCAGACCTTGTGGCTGGTGTATTTTTCCCATTGCTAGGAAATGTATCATTCCACCAACAAAGTCCTGGGCTTAAGCCAACCATTATTCTCCCCACATGGATGTTCTTTCCCCATAGATATTTAAAGTTCTTTCCTGGAGCCTTTTTGTTAAAAGTTTACCCTTCTCCTCCAATCCAGTTACTGTAACAACATCCAACTCTTGTAACAGTTATTAGGAAAAATGCCTCCCATAAAAATTGCCCACCTGCTATCATTTTACCTTCACAACTTAAAAGACCAAGGTGGGTAGATGGTCTTTGGGAAATTTATTTTTCTGTTTGCATTTTTTACCAGCAACCTTTCCATGTATAACCTCTGCTTGTAGCAACCTCTTCAACATTTTTGCAAAATTACCAGACAAAAATCCATTACATCACAGTGTGCTAAAACATTCAGAGTTTGGCTAAAACATACACATTTCTATCGAGGAAAGACATGCTTCCTCCTTCAGAAGACCTCAGAAATACAGAAAGAGAAGTTATGAACCTATATTTTTCACAGATCTCCGTATTACACAGCAAGCATACTATTAAGAATCATACTCGTCAGACTCAAAAGCATGTGTAATTGTAAGGATGGAATACTCAGTTGCAATGGCTAGTTGCAACTGGATGCTCCAGCCTTACACAGAGCTGAAGAAGAAGACTGATGGGGAACAAGCGAATGCATTTGGAGCCGGAGGCATGAGCAGCCATTAACTGTCAGAACGAACAGAACAAGCTGTCACCACAGAGGAGAGCCATCAACGAAGAAGAGAGGAAGGGGCAGGACAGAAGCAGAAGGTGGGAGGCTTAAAAGAGAAGGCAGTAGGCCCCATTCGTGGCTTTAACAGAGTTTGATACTTTCCCAATAAAGAACTACGCTTATTTATGTATTTATTTATTTATTTATTTATTTATTTTTCAGATTTCTATCACTGCCCATCTCTCCTGAAAAGGGGACTCTAGTGGCTTATCTCTAGTGGCTTGTGCTGTGAGTTGCTGGATTTGGGGCATAAAGATCAAGAACCTCACAGTAATTCAGCATTCCCTCCCTGCAATAGCTAATGTCTATGGGACATTCAAAAGCAATATATAAGCACAAAACATATTGCCACTCATGTTCCTAGCAAGTGGTATCAAAAGTAACAAAGAATCTTCTTTGTTACTAGATATACTTTATAATATCATGACTAATAGCCATTGGTGCCATCATCATCCATGAATTGGTCTTTAAATTCCTTTAAAGATGTTCAAATTGATGGTCATGATTAATTTTTGTGGAAGTGAATTCCACAGCTTAAGCCTACATCACTAGATGACTCCAGGGTTCTAATATTTTGAAAATGGGATAAAAACATTTACCTTCTTGTCAGACTTCTCTCACCATATTGTACCAGAACCAGTTAAAAAGGCACACAAGAATCCAGAAATTTCTGGTTGGTAATTTTATTGTAGAAAAGCTAAACAGCCACTATAAAATAATTCCAGCAACTGATGCATACCAAATGCAAGTCCTAGTATTAAAATGCTTGTGCCTCCTACCCAAGGTATGCAACAGGTAGGACAGCCCTCTTTTGGTCAGGAAGCCCTGTTTCTCTCTCTTGTTTTGGTAATAGATGCTCACTTTCAGCCAAGCCAATTTCAAATTCTTTGGTGAAAAAGGTGTGATATAAGAATTAGATAATGTTGCAAAGGATGCTGTTGATGGTCCAGGTTTATATAGTAATTCTATGTAACTATACAGGGCTTAGAGCAGAGTTTTAAGTCATCTCTATTTAATATCTATTCTGAGTAAAAATTTACACTTACCTTTAAAAGATCATGGTGCTTTATGATACCTTTAAAAGATCATGATGGTCACAGCCTGGCTTATAAAGGTAATTTTGTGATATAATGTGTAATTGTTATCTACGAAAACAATAAAGATCTCAACAAAATATGTAAAAATTCACTGAATCTGTTCCTGTTGGCTTGGTTGATATTTTTTAGGAACAGTCAGCTGAATGCAATTGATTCATATAGCCACTAAAGTGAATGATTACAGCGGCAATAAAATGTCCACAGACAGCATGTAAATCATTACATCTGGGAGACAGATGCTTTTGATTGTGGAAAAAAGATAATTGAAAATTCAACATTCTCCCCTTGCCCCAATACCTCTTCTAAATTTTATTATGGAAATGTATCTGAGGTAGCACTTCACTGGAAAGTATTCTAGCTATTTCAGTATACCTTCTCCTGCCCAGTTCATGTTAAATTTTCTCCATTTGTCATATAACTGTAATACAAAGAAACTAGGTTTTTGTGTGTGGAATGGGGTTTTGTAGCAGAATTGCCTTATGGGTATAAAGGTAAAGATACATCCCCAGTAATGGGTTATTGAAAAGGAGGACACAAAGTGCACCCTAGCTTGCTACTGAGTTGCTTTCTCCCTCTCTCCAAGTCATACATTTAAACTTGAAGGTTGGCTTTTCACACTACATTAAGGCAAAATTTGCTTTCTTTGTGACTTAGTGTTTTATGTGAACTCAGTCAACACATCAAAGGAAAGCAATGAAGTTTAGTGTGGCATTTGAACAGAGATCTGCAATGTAGACAGAGTTGCCTTGTTCCTGAAGAGTAAGGAGAAAAAAAAAAATTCTGAGCACAATTAGGAACCAATTTAATAAAGGAAAGCTGGAAGTGCCCCACTTCTTGTCTTCCTGAGCACCATTTATTCTCGCTTCTAAATGTAAATAATTATTTATGCAAGCAGCTCAGGGCTTCTAAAATGGAGTAGTCTATCAAATAAACTAACAAGTAAATTTATCACTTCACCATTAAGAGCAGAAAACCATTTATTTGAATGAACATCTCAGTGACAAATTATTGTAAGTCACTGGCATCTAAAGGTGTTTGCTTGAGAATTTATAGATAATTTAAATGTGAAACTATATACACAATCACTGAAATACTCCTATTATTAAAATGAGCTGCTGTATATTGGATTATTGGATTATCACTATTTTAACACTGATAACTTATAGCCTGGAAAGAGTTATGGACATGACAGATTAAAAGAAAACAGAGATGGTGGATATCCACAGGAAAATATTCCAGAACTTATATAATGAGTTTATATATGACAAAATATTGGAATCCAAGGGAAGATGGTAAAGCCATTAGGTACCTCTTTTGACAGAATAAGACCTCTTCCTAAATGTCAAGTCTGAAATTCTAATATACAGTACATGTGAGACTGATGGAAGGACTTTCTTGTCAAAGAAAATGCAGTCTAACAGCACCTGACTCTTATAGCAAGGTACCACCATTGGTAATGCTTTATTAATACTCTTATTTGCAAAGAATTGAATCAATAGAGATGCACAATGAAAATAATTCTGATATTCAATCCAATATTGCTATTGTCAAGGTGAAGACATTTTTAGTAGGCAATCCTGACAACAGAAAATTCTGAATAACCAGTTGAAAGCAGAATCTGTCATCTCTTTCTAACACTCCAGGCAACTTTTGCAGAAGATCTTTGAAATAAATTAGTAAATATTCTAAACAATATGAAATTAGTTATTAATTTACTTTCTTGTCACAAGTCTTTGTATTAAACTTCATAATCCACTGTATTCTAACATAATGCAATTTTGAGATAGTATTAATGTGTATTAGAAGTTTCAAAATTTAGTCTGTTTCATTTTAATTGACTACTGGGCAGCAGGTTAATCAAGATGTTGTGCAGTAAATAGAAAGGAATAGAAGAAATAAAGAATGAGACTGATATCCATTCAAATTTATTTTACTAGAATGTATTACTTTTCAGAATGTATGAGTGTAGAGATTGTATAAAATACACCATATATAATATACTAAACTAAAAATTGTTGAGTTTGAAATACGGGATGTTGAGTGCCTAGGTACCACTGTATTATTATTGTGTTATTGTTATTTTTTGTTACTATTTTGTTGTTTTTTTCTCCTATGTTAATCTCCCAGAGTTCTGAATGCAAGTTGGGCAGCCATATAAATTGATATCATCATCTAGTTGGAAATACAGGTAGTCCTCACTTAGTGACCACAATTGGGACTGACAACTCCATAGCTAAGCACCACAGTTGCTAAACGGAAAATCATGTGACCATGACAGACTTACACCACTTCCTATTCAGTCATTAAGTGAATTACCATGGTTGTTAAATGAAACATCACTGCGACTACGATTTTACTTCCATGTTCTCCATTAACTCCACTTGTCACAAGCTGGTTGAGAAGCACACAAATGATGTCATGTGACTGCAGGATGCTGTGACAGTCGTAAATGCATGCTGATTGTGAAGTGCCTGAATGATGGTGTGACCACAGGACACTGCAATGATCATAAATGTGAGGATTGGTAACAAAGCTGTTTTTTTTTTAACCCAGTTGTAACTTTGAACAGTTGCTAAACTAGGCAATCAGTAAGTGAGGATGACCTGTAACGGTTCTGACCTTAACAGAAGTGTTCCAAGCTCAAATTTGAAACAGCAGCACTTTTGCTCAAAAAACTTTCAGGATGGCTAATATTACTGGAACACTTCTGAGAACTTGAATCAACATTTGGAGCCCAGAATATTTGGAATTCAAACATTTGGCACAGTTCTAGTGAAGATGGTTGCTATTCAGATCTGTGAAAAACTAGATAGCATTTTATGAGAGTTTTTGTAGGAGAGTTTAGGAAAGAACAGTCTTTCTTGGACTATTTGCCTCAATGAGGCTTATGAACTCATTTGACAGAGAAAGCCCCCAGAAGAGTAACCTGCAAAGAAGTCCATATAATCTGTTCAGCTGCAAATCAGAGGGAAATCGTTATTTTCATGACAACATGTCATTACTGCACTTTGACTGGATTCAGACAAGATGCTTAATCACATAGCTAGGTTAATAAAATGTAATCTGCTAGGCTTTACTTAACAGTATTATGTATTAATATGACAGTATAGTTCATACAACATGCTAAGACAATGACAGATTCTCCACCATGCACTAAACTGCAAACAAGACTTGTTTTAGTCTAACCTAGTACAGGATGTGAACTCAGCCATAACATTTCACAATGTATAACTGCTTTTGAAAATTTCCATTACAAAACTGAAAGAGATCTGTTGGACCAACTAGTAAATTATTCTATTTGATGCAGGAAATCCACAGCTAGAGCCCATCCAGCAGATGCCAGTCCAGACTGTAAAAGACTTCCAGGAGAGATACCTCACCTCTCCAACCACATTTAAGTAATTGACTTCATTGTCAATTTACCATTACATTCTGTCAACCCTGTGAGGTGGGCCAGGTCAGGAAGCAGACTCCACAAAGGCTATTGGAATTCTACCTTATTGATGCAGGTTATAATTACAGAATTTTGAAAGTCTGACAGAGATTCTGTCTCACCCTCTTACACCAAAGAAAATCAAGGTGGTGTCCTGACTACCAGGAAACACACTGAGACAATGACTTGGTCTCTAATATTTATTACTAGTACTTAACAAGAATCCTAACAAACTGAGGAAGCGTGGGAAAAACCCCGCCATATAAACCCCAAAGGTTAAGGCGGTCCCGATCTGTGTCTCTTTGAATAGCTGAACAGTTCCTCAGTGCTACGCATGCGCTTGACAGTCTGGGTGGGAGCCCCCTGCTCGCCATCCTTACTCATGACATCACCCTCCCCTCCAGATTGATATTCCATTTCAGCCCCCTCCCCTCCAGAGTCTTGATAAGATATGTTGTCTGCTTGTAAAGTCCCATGGGAACTGGGCAAAGAAGGCAATTCTTCAAAGGACAACTCCTCCACGGACGAAGCAGTGCTGCCCTCCCAATCCGATAACGCCTCCGAGCCAGGTGGCTGCTGCTGAAAAACATCTAGAGAGTTAGCAGGGTCAGCCCCCCTCCCCCCTGGGAAATGCAAGCCCAAGGTTGAGGGCTGTGGTTCACCCGGCTCCTCTGTAACTGGAGTCGAGGCTTCAGGCGGGGGCGGGGGGAAATACACACTCACAAACTCCTCAGCTTGGCCTTCTTCGGCCTGCTCAGGCGAAAGAGGAATCTCGGGTAAAATGCGAGGCTTGGGTTTGTGAGGGAAAAGCTGATGGAATCGATGAACCAGTGCTGGAGCATGTACATCTCTGGCATTCTCCCACGTGCGCTCCTCCTCAGGGTACCCTTTCCAGTGTATGAAATATTGGATGCCCCTTCCCCTCCTCCTAGAATCCAGAATCTCCTCCACTTCATACTCTTCCTCTCCCTCCACAATTACTGGAGGTGGGGGGGGGGGGTAGTTGCGATCGCAAGTTACTTGGGGGAGGGTCTTTGGCTAGCAAGGCTCTGTGAAACACTGGATGGATCTTCATGGATGGTGGGAGCTGTAAACGATAAGCTACTGGATTTATCTGCTGCACCACAGTGAAAGGGCCGACAAACTTAGAGTCCAATTTCTTGGAGGGTCTGGTAGAGATCAAAAACTTGGTAGAGAGCCACACTTTGTCTCCTACTGCAATCGCTGGCCCCTCCTGCCTGTGAGCGTCTGCCGCCCTTTTGTAAGCACTCTTTGCCCTGTTCAGCTGCTCCTTTAACAACTCCTGTGCGGCTTGTTGCTCTTTAAGAAAATCAGCTGCGGCTGGAACAGTTCCCTGCTGGGAGGAGGTGGGCAACACCTGAGGGTTAACCCCGTAGAGCGCTTGGAACGGAGACATCTGGGTAGATGACTGCACAGAGTTGTTATAAGTGAATTCTGCCATGGGCAACAGGGCTGGCCAATTGTCTTGCCGATACGTGGTGTAACACCTGAGATACTGCTGTAACCACTGGTTAATTTTTTCGGCCTGCCCATTACTGGCAGGGTGATGCGCTGATGACAGGTGGATCTGGACCCCTAATGACTGGAAAAGGGCCCTCCAGAACCTGGAAGTGAACTGTGGGCCTCTGTCACTCACCAAGTGATTCACCATGCCTCTATACCTAAAAACGTGGTCTATGAACAACTGCGCTGTGGCTGGTGCAGATGGGAGGCCCTTGCAAGGAATAAAATGTGCCATCTTTATGAAAAGGTCCACCACCACCAGTATGGAAGTCAGGCCCTGGACCGGGGGTAAATCAGTGATGAAATCCATGGAGATCGTATCCCAAGGCCTACTGGGGGTGGGTAGGGGCTGCAAGAGTCCTGTGGGCTTCCCTGGGAGAGGCTTGGCTCGTCTGCAGGTGTGACAAGAAGCAACGTAGCCCTTAATGTCTGCAACCATCTTAGGCCACCAGTAGTCTCTCAGAGCTCTATGGAGAGTTTTGAAAACGCCTCCGTGGCCTGCCGTTTGGTGGTCATGACACAGTCTCAGTACTTCTTCCCTCAATGAAGGGGGAATATACAATCGCCCACTATGCCAGAGGATTCCTGCCTCCACATTGAATGGGGAGGCAGTGTCTTGCGGGGCCCTCTGGAGGTCATCCATCCTGGCCCTGGCATACGCGTCCTGTTGCTGCTGAGCTCTGGCTCTTGAAAATAGGTCCTCTGCTTGGCTGCCTGCTGCTAAACTCTCTGTTTGGCTCCCCCTCATCGGCTGATCAAAGTTGTGAGGTTGTAATATAGCAGCCTGTACTTCCTGGTGAGTGGGGGGTTTTGCCTGAAAGAATCGAGACAGGGCGTCTGCCAAGCAGTTTTGCGCCCCGGGCACATAAGAAATAACAAAATTGAAACAGGAGAAAAACTGGCTCCATCTGATCTGGCGTGGGGTGAGGGATCTGGTGTTCTGTAGAAGCTGTAAATTCTTGTGATCGGTGCAAACTTTCACAGGAAAGGTCGCCCCTTCTAGCCAGTGCCTCCACTCTTGGAATGCTGCTTTAATTGCCAGCAACTCTCTGTTAAAAACATCATAGTTTCTCTCTGCTGGTGAGAGTAGGCGTGAAAAAAAAGCACAAGGAAGCAATGTATTCTCTGCCTTGTTTGTATATTGCAATAACACTGCCCCAATGGCAACATCTGAAGCATCTGAGTACATTATGAATGGCTTCGTGGGGTCAGGGTGCCTTAAGAGCGGTTGGGAAGCAAAAAGCTGCTTCAACTCCTGGAACGCTGCTTGCTCCCTCTCCTCCCATACGAATTTTGAGCCTTTCTTCAAGAGCTGTGTGAATGGTCTGGTCCGATCACTATAGGCCCGGACAAAACAACGATAAAAATTACAGAATCCTAACCATTTTTGTATATCTTTAACATTTCGGGGAGGTGGCCAAGAGAGAATTGCCTGGACCTTAGCAGGATCCATGGATATGCCTTCTGTGGATACTATATAGCCCAGGAAATGTACTTCAGTTAAATCAAAGGCACACTTCTCTAGCTTGGCGAACAGCCTGTTCTCTCTCAGTCTTTGCAAAACATTACGTACATGGGTTACGTGAGTTGTGGCATCCTCAGAGAAAATTAATATGTCATCTAGATAAACGACCATGTACTTGTCTAGTAAATCAGCAAAAACGTGATTCATAAATCTGGAAAATATGGCTCCTGCATTAGACAAGCCAAAGGGCATAACAAGGTACTCAAATTTGCCAAACCTGGTGTCGAAGGCAGTCAGGTATTCGTGCCCCTCTTTCACCCGGATCAGATTGTACGCACTCCTGAGATCCAACCTGGTAAACATGCGTGCCTTCTGTAAGCGATCTAGCAGCTCCGAGATTAAGGGCAGAGGATAGGATTCTCTCTTTGTTGGTTTATTTAAAAAACTGAAGTCGTGGACCACTCTCATGGGTGTCTCCTGGGTTGCAGGTGCCAACGGGTCGGGCTTCTTTGGTACGAAGAAGGTAGGAGCAGACGCTGGGGACGTAGATGGTCAGATGAACCCCTTTTGGAGATTGGAGTCCAAGTAATCCTTTAAGGTGGCTAACTCCTTGGGGGACATGGGATATTGTTTCCTTGCTGGAATCTTGGCTCCTGGTAACAACTCAATGGTGCAGTCACAGTCCCTATGGGGGGTAGTGCTGTGGCCTCTTGTTCGCTGAAAACGTCTGCAAAATCTGCATACTTGGCTGGCAAGTGGACCCCCCCTGCTACTGTGACTGCGTTGGTTGCTGGAGAGTGTGGAGCGGCTTGACTCTTGTGGTGCTGGCATTCCTTAGCTGGGAAGGAGATTGCTCCTGTAGTCCAGTTCATCAACAGGTTGTGGATCCTCAGCCAAGGCGTGCCTAGGATTACCGGCACATTTAGCGCTGCAGTAACATAAAGCTGGATCTACTCAGTGTGGTCTCCCACTGTCAGCTGCACCGGTTCTGTGAGCCTTCTAATTGGCCCTGCCTTGAGGGGCTGGCCGTCAATGGTCTCCACTTCTATGGGGCATGGTAATTCTCTGGTCGGTATGTTGCAGTCTTGTACGGTCTGCGCATCAATAAAATTTGTTGAAGCTCCAGAATCCACGAGGGCCTCTAGCTTGACCTGGTGCTCTGGGTTGACTTGGACTTTTACGGGTAAGTAGTAAAAGTCTTGCCTGGAATCTTCGGAATGAGCCCTCCTTAATTGATTTACGGTCTCCCTGCTGAGCTCTTGGGAGGGAGACCAACGGAGTTTCCCTGATTGGAAACAGAGGCGGGGATGGGTCCTGTTTCAGCTGCTTGCCCTGGGGGTCTTACTGGAGCTGCTTGGCCTCTCACTGGGCAAGCTCTCACCATGTGCCCCTGGGCTCCGCAGTAGAAACACAGGGCTCTCTCTCTCCTTCTCTGCCTCTCAGTCTCGGAAATCAGTCTCCTGCTTGCCCCAATCTGCATTGGCTCCTCTCGTGCTGAGTGAGAGGCTGCTACAGAGGGAGCTGGAAATCCTGAAAACGCTCGGAGGGTCTTGCTTCTCCCCAGCTGCATCTGCCTAAGCTCCTCTAGCCTGGCATCTATGACCACCGATAGCTGATATAGGGCTTCTAACGTAGCTGGTGTTCCCTGGCGCACCAATTCATTCTTAATCTCATCATCCAGCCCCTGTTTGAATTGGTCTTTTAATGCACTCTCATTCCAGTCCAGATCTCCTGCTAACAACTTGAAATCAGCAATGTAGAGTCCCACCCTCTTGTTACCTTGCTTGAGCCTCCGAATCTCCCGGCTGGCCATGGCCTCTCTGATGGGGTCGTCAAAGTGTGCTCGGAAGCCTGCCAAAAAGTTCTGGTAGTCGTTGAGAATCGGGTCGTTGTTCTCCACCATGGGAATAGCCCATTTGGCAGCTGGTCCCTTCAGCAGGCCTAGGATGAAGGTGACTCTGGTTCTGTCTGTGGGAAACTCTGCGGGTCTGCTGTCGAAGAACATAGTACACTGTGTGAGAAAGATTCTCAGCTGTTCTGCTTCTCCTCCAAATTTCTCTGGTAGACTGCCCTGGGATCTCAACATTACTGGTGGGGCTGCTGCTGCTGCTGCTGCTGGTTGTGGGTTAATCGGAGCTGGTTGTTGTAACTGCTGTAGCATGGCAGCTTGTAATGTGTTGATCTGGAGATCTACTTGTTGCTGGTGTTGTTGTAAGGCTGCTGCCAATTGCTGGATGGTGAGGCGCATTTCTTGGTTTTCTGAAGACATTTCTAAACGTATCTGCTTAATTGCTTGTTCCTCCCTCTTTCGATGGGAGTAGGAGCTTGTTAGGATTGATGTCCTGACTACCAGGAAACACACTGAGACAATGACTTGGTCTCTAATATTTATTACTAGTACTTAACAAGAATCCTAACAAACTGAGGAAGCATGGGAAAACCCCCGCCATATAAACCCCAAAGGTTAAGGCGGTCCCGATCTGTGTCTCTTTGAATGGCTGAACAATTCCTCAGTGCTACGCATGCGCTTGACAGTCTGGGTGGGAGCCCCCTGCTCGCCATCCTTACTCATGACAGGTGGGATGGTTTTGAGTTTCTTTCTCACTCACTCCTACTTTCCAGGCCTAAGCTGGTATTTACCTAACAGCTATTGAATTCTTTCTTCAAGACCTTCTCCACACTCTTCTGTACTTTCAAGACATAATCAACATATTTTTCAAAATGCATCTTCCTGTAGCTCCACAAGACCTAGTTTAGCACAGCAAAGAGTTAGTATTGTTCTTCTTCTTGAGGCCTTCCACAAGAGGCTTTGATGCCATTGCTGAATCAGTATTGTATCCTAGTGTTCCCATGACAGTGTTCTCTTTGTGCAACTAAGCTGATATTCTTCTAGCTCAACTGTAAGAAAGCTCAAATCACAATAATGCTGGATCTCTGTGGGGCTTGGGGCAGCCATTTTCCCATTTTATCTCTTCCAGCTGCCAACCACATGAACCTGGAGCATTCAAATAGATTTTACAGATGGCCTTATAAATAAACCTGATGTTAATACTTTCAGTTAGTTTCAGATTCTGTATTTTAAAAAATGCTTTTCCCTGTGTAGTAAGTTTATTGTTGTAACCACAAGTCATAACAATGGGACACAGCATAAAATACAGTAAAACAATGAAGCAAAAAATACAGTAAAACAACAAAGCAATAAAATAAAATAGAATAATAAACAGAGTCTTAGATAACAAGAGGTCAAAACAAGATAAGGCCAGAACTACAATTAAGAACTTTCTGAGTTTAAATGATGACAAAACAAAAGTAGCAATCTGATTACTAACAGCTGGAAACACATCTACAAAAAGATAATTCAGCCTCATTGTAAATGGGGCAGTGGAGGGCTTAGAGAATAATGTCTTCTACTTGACCAGCACCACAGGGACAAAGATCCTGTTCAACAGGCCACTTACAAAATCTCCCTTCAAAATAGGCATTGTCTGCAAGCAAAGGGATGTAAAAGCCTTTCTCGGCGGGGGTGCTGCTAATATTAACCAGATACTGGGAGAGGCTTCTATGTTTTTCAAAGTGATGAAACCAAGATGAAAATGTGGATGTCTATACTGTAATAGCATTGTTATTGGCATCCCTTTCAAAAAGCCTATCCCTAATATTTTCTCTGTTCCAAGAGCTGAGTTCTCCTAAGAAAATAGGGAATACATTTGTAGAATAGGTGACAAAAGTTTGCCCCACTGATTCCCAGCTGTGTAATGCAGAAAAGGAACTTTGGCGAAGTGGGGTTCTTGAAAGCTTTCTTAGATTCTTATAATGATCCAGCAGTGCAAGATGTATTCTGATGGTGATGGACGATAACCCTATCTCCATCCTCAGGTAAGCAGCAGAGGTGCTCTGAGGGAGTCCCAAAATCTTCCTTATAAACGTTGTTTTGGATTGCTTCCAGTTGGCAATAACCATCTCATCCCACGTCCGGATCTCAGCCCCATACAGCATCTGGGCTACCACCTTATTTGGAATATTTTAAATGCAAGGCTACCAGCTGCTCTCCTTTGGAGTAGGAACCTTCAGAATAGCCCCCACTGTGCATTGGGCAGTTGCTAGAATGGTGGTTAAATAAGTTTTTTCCATACAAGGGATTTATGAAAGGTGATGCCTAGATATTTAAAAGAGGTGCATTGCTCTATTTGGTGGGCACTGACTGTCCATCTATGTTTAACATTGCTTCTATCAAAAAGCACTACCTTTGTTCTATCATAATTTATTTTCAGTTTTTCCTTTCACAATAATCAACTAATCTGGCCAATAATCTTCTAAAGCCAATCTTGGTACAGGAAATAAGAGCCATGTTATCGGTATACATTAAAACTGAAATTTCCCATCCACTAAGGGAGGGGAAGGAGAAGCTTTGTGACTCATGGCCATTACAATATCGTTAACATAAAAGTTAAATAAGAAGGGAGCAAGTAAACAGCCCTGTTTGCCTTCTCTCTCCAGAGAGATAGGATCTGAGAGAGACCTTTGTAGGCCCATTCTTACTCTGGCCTTGATATCAGTACATAAGTCAATTGTTAGTGAAGGAGCGAAGACTGAACTGAGAGGGGAATTCATAAAAACCCTCAGATTATCAGTCTATCCCACAAGAGGTACATTATATAGACAAGCAAAACAAATCTTTTAGGTAAGGAAAGGGGGTAAGAGTGCTAAGTGTATCTATTGCCCCTAGTGGTCAATAGTTTATAGCTGCAAAAAGCCTGTGCAGGCAAAACTAAGTTCTAGCATTGTTGTTGTAATATCCTAGATCGTGTCCTCAGCAAAAATTGCACGAAGACGAGGAAAAACCTTACTTTAAAACTGGAATAGCTAAATATGATTTTAAGCTGTGTTCACTATGAACTGGAGAAGAGACAAAAGTAACAACATGAGGATGTAATTTCAGCACGTTCATCCCAGGTAGAGAAACAGAAGGATGAATTCATAAATAACTATTAAACAAGGAACACTTTTGATTGTAAAATACATTACACTGTAAACAATATCAAAGCATAGCTTCTATTGATTTTAAAAGTCTTGGACTGTACTTTTAATCTATCAAATATTCTAAAACAGCCTGGTAATTTTAAGGAAAAAATAAAATGTTACAGAATTCCTCTTACAGCTCATTTTGTTTGTTGATCCTCAAACAGCTTCATGCAAAGTGTTTGGACTATTTTTGTTTCAACTGTAGTGTGATCTCTTGGTTTTCACTTTAAAGGCTTAGGAATATGCCTGTATTCAAAACAGATGTTATCAACAAATGGTGGATTTTGTATGCTGTACTGGGAATAAACCTTTTACATCATAGAATTTTGCAAGTATCTTTGGGGGGGAAACCTTTTATGCTAAAGAATCTAGCAGTCTTAAGGTATGGCATCTAAATCTGACTTAAATTTTTTGTTTAACACCTAAAGTACTGCAGGGCAAAATTTCCATTCAGTAGGATCTGGTTTTACAATCCTACTTTGTATAAATCAAGATTAATGAATATGTACAGTATGTGCATAAAGTTATTCCAAAGGCCACACTCATATGTATTATGGATCTGGCAGAGCACTTGTATATACAGAGAACTGATGATAATTTGGGGAACAGAGTATGTGTTAATTGCTGAATCTGCTCAGGTAACCATTGCAGTGGTAATAGACAATGTCCTGCGGGCGGTGGGTGTAGAGTTGTGACAAGTAGCATTTTGATAAATCACGGATTTTTATTTACTTAATCAAAGTTATGGGCTACCTCAATCAGAGTCACAAGTTTAGGAGGCTATGTCCTGGTTGGTAGCTATTTGTGAATGGGCAAGCCTCTCCCTAGCAGCCAGTTTGTGAGAGTATTCACATGTTCTCAATGTTCAAATATGCTTAACAAATCATAAAGGTGGAGGCTACTATGCTAATGAACGCACAGCTCAGAATTCAGTTTGGCACATTTGACTTTATTTTGTAATTCTAAAGTAAAACAATAGCACTATAAAAAGGGACTTTCTTGAAGAGGTCCCAGTCTTCCATTTTTTCTCAGTGCTTGAATAACATTTGTTCTTATTACATATGAAGAGTCACAGTGGCAGCTTAAGGTTTTAAAGACTGCATTCTTAAGGTTGTGGGATATTCTTACAGTAGCTATTTCAAAATTCCAATTAAGTGTTTCATTATAAAATCAGAGGCTTCAACAGAACAGGTGGAACCTGGGAGGAGTGACTGTCCTAAAAGTGTAGGTGGATAGAGTCAGGTTCCTCCCTTACTGTGAAGCTGTGAGAAAACTTGAGTTCCTTGCCAAACCTGATTTTGTTAGGAAAATTGGCTTCCTTTGTACCAAATCATAAGCTACTAGAGAAGCATCCAGACTTCACAGAGAACATTAAGTGGACAGTCTCATCAGGAATAAAGGACATGGGAGAAGACTACATGGCTCAGAAGAAGTATTTTAAGAAGTGAGTTCTTAAAATACCCTTTCCTCAAACACTTTGTTGTTGTTTTTGTTGTCTTTGCATTTTTGAAAAAGGTTTGCATGTTTTACTTTTAGCATTTAATAAGGCTGTGCTTCACAAAGTGAGCTAGTAAAGTAACATACACCCTTCTCAAAGCACTAAGATGGTTGCATTTGGCTCAGCATTATTCTGAGACCTTCCCTAGGTTGTCTGCACATGCATGCACAGATACACTTCTGCAAGGACTCCCAGAAAAGCAGAGTGATTATGCACACACACACATGAAGATACAACTTGAGAAACCCTGCAGCAGTTCAGCCTTCTGGTTATTTCACTACCTTAAGGAGGGGTGCTTTGTGTGCATGTGCCAATGCTTTGTGAAGCACCTTTTTGGAAGATTTGTTCAGTCCATAGTATTTAAATTGTTTTTGTGTGCATTAGTACTAGCAAAAAATCCATGAATTTCAAGGCAGTGAATATCACACAAACTATCCTTTGATTAAATACATGCCATCTATTGTGATACATATATGAGTCCAGGGCATTAACACGCTGACAATGTTATTTTGTTTTCAAAAGTTATTAATAAAAATTTACAAGGAAGAATTATAGAATGGTCCAGATTTAGTCTAGTCCAACATTCCTAGGTATATTCAATACTTAGTGAACTTCCATTGTTCTATTGGGGAATGATTCCAGTAGCTTATTTATATAGGAATAAAGAATAAGAATACTGTTGGAGATAAAGGATCTGACAGTGTTATTCCAGAATAACACCGTCAGATCCTTTATCTCCAACAGTAGCTAATCAGATTGGTTAATAATTAACAGCTAGTATTGGTATAGCCACAGATAACTAAAATATTGATAGTGATGGTAAATATGAGAAGAATGACTTACCTTACTGAAGAATAAAGTGTTGGTTCAAAGCAGTGTAACTGGAATAATTCTTAAAGAGAAACTGACAGGGCAAGTGAAGCAGAATCAGTGGCTATTCTGTTTTTAAAGATCTCTTAGAACTCCATGTCAAATAGTTCTTGGATAACTGAATACTATATGCATGCCAATTTTCATCCCAATACCAGCTGGATACATCCCAATATTATCCCATTTTTGGACCAGTGGTGATTTATTATTCTGAACATTACAAACATCAACCCAACAAGCACCATACTATGTACCTTCTATAACAAGATGTAAATTATCTCAGGTTGTGGAATAAAGCATAATTTCCTGGCTAGAAAATATCTATCTATCTATCTATCTATCTATCTATCTATCTATCTATCTATCTATCTATCTATCTATCTATCTATCTATCTAGAAATGGACAATCCAGTTACTTTAAATACTATAAAAAGAACATTCATTGCTTGGGTTTGGACAGAGCACTGAACCAAAAAGTAGCCAACCATATTTCAGGCCACAGTTATATGACCCCAGCTCATAAATTTAGTTCACAGTTAAGTGTGTTGTGCAAATCAAAAATTGTGATTGGACAAAACATGGTTAAGCCTGGATGAGGATGCCATATTAATAATATTGTAGAGCACCAACAGTTGCCAGCATTGAACCTATCAATTTTTACATGCATGTCAAGAACTATAAACTGCATGCCAGCTCAAATGACACTCTCCACATACCACTTAGAATATTAGTCCTTTCTACTAGAATCCTGTTTCCACTCAGATCATATATTTCAGAGGCAACACAAGTGTTTTTATTTGCATGTACTTTCACTGGCTATGGATGAAAGGCAACTAGTTCAGATGCTTCTATTTTGTTTGCTTTATTTCATTTTTTATTTTTGAAAAATGGTATTTCACCGATTCATTTCTCATTTAGATTCTACCTTTCCATGTGAACAGTTTTGTTTGTGAGTGTGTGTGCAGCATTCAAATACGCTATATTACTACTTGTATTCTGATGTGGTACAGTCAAATAAAAGGAATGCCATGAGCTTTATTTTCTCAATATTCAAATCAATACTGCAACAGACGAGATAACACAGAAATTATGAGAAAAGTTAAAGCTATTTATTTAATAACATAATCTGCAAAGAACAAAAATCCCATCAAAGATTATTATGCCTCTAGTAGAAATTTTATGAGAACTCCTACAGAGCAGTTCAAAGTTGTTCAAAGTTCAGGCATTCCTAGCCAATACTAGAAGCTTAGGGTAGCATGTTTCCTGGAAATATTTTCTGTTCTATAACAATGTTAAGCTGAGTTGGTAATACGAAAAACACACTTTAAGGAAGTGGTTTGCACATTACATTAAACCATGGTTCAACTGGCCAGATTCAGCTCTGCTAAGCCATAAGAAATCCCACAGATGTTTGGAGCAGCTTTAAGGGCTCCAACTCTAATAACAAAAGACTCTGACACCAAACTGTAGCATTCCTGTTATCTGCTTTGCATGTCATCTTCCATACAGGGATGGGGAGGGGGTGAATGAATGTTATGGCTAATAGCAATTTGGGTGCAATTTAGAGTAAGAAATTGTCATAATAGATGCAATGTCCTTCTAAGTACACGTTAGAACAACTCTTTTAAGTTTTAAAAAAGTACTAGACAACCCATGACCTGTTGGGTCATCCTTCTTTTCACATATAATATAGGCTGGTGCCATTTCCCCTCCCCTCATGACCCTCAGAAGAGCCCTGGTGAAGCCTCCTCCTCCTCAGCTGACCTGCAGAACTGCCTGCCACTTTGCTGGGGGGAAGGGGAACAAAGGGAGCCGTGGACTGCGAGGAAAACTGCACCCGCACTCTCCATCCTGGTGTGTCTGCAAGGGCCCCCTTCCTCCAGGAAGGAAGAGAGCTCACCTGTCAACTGTCAGAGCCCCCCAGCCAGTCCTGTCTCACCAGCAGGCATCCGAGTCGCTCCCTCATCCTTCTCTTGATGCCTATTGCTGGTTCCAAAGTAACCAATTGCCACTTGTTCGTTGAGACTTGCCACCAGCTGATTGGGTGCAGGGCCAGAGAGAGTTGGGAAAGAGGGCAAGGATACACCCATCCCATCTTCCCTTGTGCAACACAACCTATGGGTTTCTAGGAAGCATAGTCTGAAATCACAATCACATGACTGTGGTTAACTGTGGCTAACTGCGGCAATGCTGTGGTGGCCACAACTTTCTGAATAGAACTGATGTGAAGATCCTTGAAATTTCAATTCCATTGGAGTCATGGGTCCTGGATTTTGGACACATTCTTTAAGTTAGCTCACTTGAGGTACCTTGCTTCAAAAATTGTTGCTCTATGATGCACCATTTTGGCCAACTGAAGGTTACAGACAGACAAACAGACAGAGAATTTTAGTAGTATATAGATAGATACTCTCACCAGTCTCTTATGTAACCTGGATTTGTTCTGTGCCTTTTTACTAGAGAAATTGTGCAGCTATTCTGCCCATCTACTGCCTCCATATAAAATCTCCAAAAACACAAGCATCTATAATGTGTCTGGTATAAATGCACCACAAACATAATATGACTTATTAGATTTGATCCTATTTTTACAGATTCAAAATGAATTATAATAAACATAAAATCCAAGTTAAATATTACAAGATTAAAACTAAAGATCTTATCCAAAAAAAAGTGAGGATGAGGAATAGAAAAGGAGAAAGACACAGGGATGTATATATGTGTGTGTGTGTGTGTGTGCGTGTGTGTGTGTACATCACACATACATGCCCATTATGCTAAGTATTCTTTTTTGGGGGGAAGCAATATTATGCAGTATACTGAAAAGGAGTAAGAAATAGTAAGTCAATGAAATTAAGGACATGATATAATAAAAAGGAAACAGAGCTAAATCTTGATTACACCAATACCATTCACTGTATCTCTCCATACCTTTCTATCCTTCCAAAGTATCGTTCCTTTCACCATGTCCACATATCACTTCACACATTGCCTTTCGGACTTTAAACTTCTCACCTTTCTTTTTTAGGGTATCTTCATCCAACAATGACTTTCTTGGGTTCTCTGCAAATCATTCAGGTTCTTAGCCTTAGAACTGACATGATCTGAATATAAAATAGCACATACATTCACATCCCAAACATACCTCTAACATTACTACATGCATTCTTTAATAATTATCCATAAATACATTAAACAATCAAGAGGACATTACATATCCTTGTCTTACTCCCGGCTCAACGTAGAATAATTCACTGGGTGTTTCATTATGTTCTACTTCCATCATATATGGCTCTTACCACATTCAGCAGCAAAACTTCAACACCATATTCACACAAAACATTCCACAATTCAAACCTATTCATCTTATATTTGGTCTGTAAATCAATACATACTTTCTCATTCATATATTTTTCAATGACCTGCTAAAGGGGAAAAATTATACACCCTGCCTTGCATAAAGCTGCACTGCACTAACCAAGTTTTGTCTGTTGTCATCCCTTGCACACTTTCAATCAGAATTCAGCCAAAGATCTCTCCAAATTCACTTACACTGATACCTCTGAAGTTAGGCATTCTCTTTAGCTACTTTTCCTTTGTATAGTGGTACAATGACAGCATTTTTTCTCAATTGTCACAAATGCACAGGTGTTTGATAAGTCACACAGCCATTTCCATAAGTAAACCACATCCTAGGTGCTCTTGGATTGCGGCAGATTATAAGCACTGAAAAACAAACAAATAAATAAATAAATGCTTCAATGTTTTTCCAGTTACATCATTTATACTGTACCTGCAGCCTTATCATTTTTCAATATTCGCTCAACATTTATAACTTCCTTTTCATCAATTTTTTTGTGTACTAAGATTTATAATATTTGTTTCAATTCTACTCTTCAACATATCACTAACATTTCCATGTTGTTGTTATTAGTCGTTGTCATTTCCATACAAATGTCTAAAATACTCTTTCCAGCATTCCTCCAGTTCAGTTTCAGTCTAAATAATTTTATTACCTTTATTTTTAAACTGTGTTCACTCTGTTGGAGACACTTTGCTTAGCCCACTTCAATCACCTACAAAACAACTTGATCTATCATCAAAAATTGTCTGCATTTTCTCTACATCATTTAATCATAACTGTTCCTTGCTCTTTGTAACTATTATACAATATATTTATCTCATCCTGATTTTTGCAGCCATCATTCATTTCTGTTCTCAGCCACAACCTCTTTCACTTCATCATTTCGCTAAGCATCCTTTTTTCATAATCCCCATTAGTGTAACTGCACATGCTTCTGTGACTCTCTGTAATTCAATTCTTTTCATTCTGTTCCAAGAAGATTCTATATCCTCTTTATGTCCACTTCTCCTTTTTTATGTTGGAAGATTACTCTGGTAATATTTTTACATACAGGACTAGTACTTGCTTTTCCTTCCATCATTTTCCACAGGATCTGACCAGTTTCCAATCTGCTATATCCTTTTCTCATACTTTCATTGACATACACCATGATCTATTTTTCTTTTCTTTCATTTGTTAATTTATGCACTTTACCATTTACTCCTCTTACATTCTAAGTCATCTCCCATACACTATGGTCATCACTAGATAGACCATAGATATTGGACCTCAGCTGCCCATAAAGCTTCACATAACACTTCTTAAGCAGTAGTAAGTACAGAATAGGTTACAAGGTTTTATGGTTCCCAGGCCACCTGCAACATTTCCTGCTAAATAATGACAGTATCAGTTTGTTTTGCCAGATTTCAGCCAGTATGCCACAAATACAACTAGAGATCAGTTTTACCATCAGAATGTTGATGCTCTTCTTTGAAAGCTAGGAGGTCTAAACTAGAAATTATTTTCCAAGACAAAATAAAATTGCCCAGATCTAGGATTTGGATTTGAAGACAAAAAGGTGCTACAGAATGGGCATGGGCATACACATTGCATTTGCTGGTTCATCCTGTATCCCCACCAACTAGGAGATATATGCAGTGAACTGATACATGCTTAGAATCCAAAAAGGGAACCTATGATGTCGAAATTAAAGAAACAGAAATATTGCTGTTACAGGAGTGGACCTAATTGAAGACCACTTGGGTAATGGTGGCCTTGTATACTCCCCTTCCTTGGATAAAACAAATGATTCATTGTTGTTTGGGTTGGCAAAATACAAATATACCACTTTTAATACATGTAACTTGTATATCACAGGGTTTCCTAAACTTTATGGAACAACAGCTGCCCATTGTGGGCATAATTGATTTTTTTATGTGACTTTCTCTGTTGCTTGCAACTCCCAGAATGTCCTGACCCACATCTGTGAGAACCCAGGCTTAAAATACAGCATAGATCCAGTCTTTATGGAGCATAGCTGTTTATTTGGCAAACAATGACATAATAAACTAATTAAATATGTGGAACATTCCCAGTGTCTCTGAATTATCTTCTCCCTCACTATTCTTTCTTATATCTTTTGTAGGAAGCTCTGATTAGATTTCTATATTGCCAAAAGCCATTTTGTGGCTTGTTTGCTATTGTGGACTGCAAATAATGACATATGGGTTTAGAGTGCTTTGTGAATCTAGCCAATTCAATCAATCGTAACTAAATCATGGCTTAATGCATGAATCTAGACTAAGCATGCAACACATATTTTTTTCTTTTATTTAGCTTTAGTTCTGTTATGATAATAGAAGTTGTCTTACTAGATTAGTCCATCCAGACCAGCATTATCAAAGTAATCTGAATAACATTTTTCTCTGATCCTTGAATTCTAACTATAAATTTTGGTGGTCATAGGGTCTTTTCAACACATACTATGTGATCAGCCATTAGGTATACGCTTTCTTGAATCAAGCTTGATTTCTGGTGGATACAGTGTGGACGTGTTCATGTTGCTTTTGTGCAACAATACAGAATAAGTTTGTCTGCCTCCCCACCCTTCTTCCCTATAGCCATTAGAATTGATAATGAAGATATAGAAGTGGTAGATAGCTTCTGCCTTATAGGGTCAACCATCAACAGTACAAGAACTTGCAGTCAAGAAATACACCACAGACTAGCACTTGGTAGAGAAGCCATGAAGACCTTGGAAAAGATGCTCAGATGCCATGATGTGTCTATTGCTGCAAAGATCAGAATACTGCAAGCCATGGTATTCCCTGTGACACTCTATGGAAGTGAAAGTTCCATAAAAGACTTCAAAAGAAAGACTTCAAAGAAGCAGGATAGGAAGAGTACTAATGCTTTTGAGCATTAGTGTTGGAGAAGACTCCTGAGAATACTTTGGAGAGCTAAGAAAACAAACCAATGGATCCTTGAACAAATCAACCCAGAGTTTTCACTCAAGGCACAATTGAACAGGCTCAAATTATCCTACTTTGGACACATTATGTGAAGACCTAGCTCTCTGGTGCAGGCTCTAATGCTGGGAAAGGTGGAAGGAAAGAGAAGAGGATGATCAGCAGCACAGTGGATGGACTCAGTTACAGTGGTGATGGGTACACCATTGGAAGACTAGGTTAGGGACAGACTGTCATGGAGAAAATCTATCTATCTGGTCACTTAAGAGTCAACAACTTGATGGCAGATAATCAATCAATCAATCAATCAATCACCTATAGCAAAGGGATTTCCAGTCCAGAAGTAGGTGCTCCAAACTGGAATAGGACAGTGAATGGATAAACCAGAATTTCTACTTGTATTAATAGCAGATTTTCCACTTTCCTAACTGCACATTCCTGTCGGTTCAGCAATGCAATTTCACTATTTTTAAAATATTAGATTCTTACTCAAATTGAGTAACACTAAAATTCAGTGGGAAAACGTACGACAATAGAAAAGAATTAAACAGAACAACTTGCAATAATCAGGAATTTTGGTGATAAAGGAACAGCTTACTATGTTAATTTTCCTTTCGTAACTTCCTTTAGATTCTCGCGTAAGCAAACGGACTTGTTGCTTACACAAAAGCTACAGCCAACTATCCTTTTAAAAAACACACCCAAAAGCACTGTGACGGACCTCTGCTCTTTCTTCCTAAGCATTACCACCCGATGTTCAATACACACGAAGAAACCGCACTCGCTTTTTCCTTATTTTGAGGACACCACTTCAGTCTCGAAGGCTTGCCTCGAAAAGTACTACGAGAAAAAGTCACCCATTTCAAAACAGCCAGCAGAATTCTCCGCTCCTTTTCCCCCTACTGCTCTATGACGTCAAAGTATCTGAGTCTGCGCAGAACAATCGCTTTTCGCCTCCTTACCCCGAAAGCGTATTTTCTGAGCTACTTGTGGGAGTGGCTTTGTGCAGAAGGAAAAGAGGGAGGAGGAAAAGTGGGTGAGAGAACCCCCCTCGCCCTCTGTACCGAAGGGTGCGCGTGCTTGCTCTGGGCGGTTGCGTGACTGATTAGAAAGGTGGCGACGGGGACAGGGACAGCGCGCGCGCGCCCTTCGTTAAACGACTTACCGCTGTCGTTGTTGGCGCGTGGTCGGAGCCGCGCCTGCCTCTCCCTTCCCTTCCCCTCCCGCGCGCTCTTGTTCTGTACCCTTCGTGTGTGAGTGTGCACCAGTGGGGGAGGGGAGCGAATGAGGCGTCTCAGCTCTCCGCCGGTTCATTTTTGTATCCATCCCTTCCATGGTCCCTGCTCCACCCCTCTGGCTGGATAGCCTTTGCCTGCTTCATTTAATCTCCGGGGCCCTAGGGAAGAAAAAAGGGTCGCGACGGAGGGGGTGGGAAAAAGGTGACGACCTGGCGGCGGTAGCAGGCGGCGGCAGCGGAGAGAGAGGGAGGCACGCGGGGAGGCTGAGGCCCAGAGGAGAAAGGAACAGGGAGCGGCGGCAGCTGCTGAAATTTTCGGCGTAGCCATTGGAACCTCCGGGACGGATTTGGGCTGTTCGGTGTAAAAGGACGGGATTTAACGCGGTGTGCTAACTGACGGCGGCGGCGTGCTGTGCGGGGAGCGCGGAGGGGATCCTGCCCGCACCCCCTCCCGCCTCGGCCGCCTGCGAGGATAATTCTCCCCCATCTGGACCATGGCCGACGACGACGTGCTGTTCGAGGACGTGTATGAGCTGTGCGAGGTGATCGGCAAGTAAGTGGCGGGGGGAAGGCAAATGGGCCGGGAAGGGGGAGAGACGGAGGCGACCAAAGCAGCAATCGGCTGCAAAGCCTCCTCCCTGACGGGAGGGAGGGAAGAGGTGGGGAAGAGATGCTCGACTCTTTTCCCACCTGAGTTGCGCTGCCGCCGTGTCTCATCCGAGGAAGGGAAGAGAAGGGCCAGTTCCACGGCGCTGGAATGGAATGATATGACGAGGGAATCATCGTGGCGCCCACGCGATTTCACACGATAGGAGAGGTGACCTGATAGTTTTTTTTCTCTCCTTGCCTATTCTTTCATTCGCCGCAGTTAAATGTTCCTTAGGGTGGTCTGGTTTTGCAGAAAATCTGGTTTTGCTCTACCTTAACGTTTGTGCAAATTTACATGACAACTTGCCTACCCAGAGGGTAGACAAGGAAAGATGGGACAGGGTCCTTTGCCCTGCATTTTTTTGTAGTGTCTCTGTAATGCCAGATACTTTCCTATGCCTTGCTACATAATATCCATCTCATTGGCGAGGAATTGACACACAGGTAATGGTCAGGTTCTTCCTAGTTCTCTCTCAGAATAATGACTGCAGGAGATGTTGGCCTTCTAAGGCTCATTATGCAACTTTTAAAATTAATGTTCAGAGTTTGCCCAAAAGTGAAGTTGCAACAGTTGCTAAAATGCCTCTGCTGCCTATTTTGAATGTCCAGTTTGATAGGTTGTTTGAAAATGGCAGCTTAAGTTTTCTCTGTTTATTATCTGTTATTCTAGTACTGGGAAAATGAAATTAATTATGCAAGTGCAAGAATATAGAAGCTCAGGGGGTTTTCCCCACATACCTGCTTGTTGATTTGGTGAGCTTGTTCTTGTGTTATATTTTTGAGAAATCATGTCAGTAAAAATAAAAGTTAAATGGAGATGCACAAGAATAACTTCCCTTATTGGAGATCGCTGAATATGTTTTACAACTTAGATGGTTTTGTTCCTGTTATGATTTGGTAAAGTAAGTTCTAGTTTACTTTATGTTCTGTTTTTACTATAATTGTTTAGATTCAAAGATTTAGTGTGAAAAAATAATACCTTTTTTAGCATGAATTTTGTATAGGCTTATTTTCATAAAAGTCTTGTGCCTTTGCTTCATATAGTTGGGTGTATTTAATGTTGTAACACCTTTTGCCAAACACTTAGTCTTTGCCTTATACAATATAGGGATAGTGTCTCAACTTTAATTTTTAACAACTTTCTCTGTGAGAAGAAAAACTCATGGCAATTTAGCAGAAGCCTAGAATTTTCAGTAAGACATTCATGCATTTTTTTCATAATTCTGACATTCTTTTTTTCTTTGCAAAATAAACTATATAAATAATATATAGAATGTGTGGCAAATAATATATTTTTTCCAAAATGTCCTTTTTGCCTGGGTATAATGTTCAGATCATGATAGTACATACCTGGGAACATACAACACTTGACCTTACAGACTCAAAGATTAATTTGTGAAAATTTCCTATCCTGCCTGCCATTACTTAAGGAGGAATCAAATTAAATTGACCTGGAACAGGGTATTTCAGTGGTAGCCCCTCAATTTTGGAAGAAACAAGTTATTTCTTTAGGCTTTTTTTATTCTGCCAAGCTTTTTTCATATTTGTTATTTCTGGTTCTCTATATGCTGAATTAATTAATGCATCACTGTGAAACATTATGTAGTGAGGTACAAATGGGATGAATGAAGAAATCTTAGATTCAATATTGAGTAAACCATGAACTCCTTAGGAGACCTTAAAATAATCAGAGATTATATTCATACAACACATTCAAGAATATATTTGGCTGTGTCATCTATACCCAAACTGTGAGTAAGAATGTGGTTTAAAAATTCCTCCTCAGTAGCATTTTGTAATTGTGGCTTGTTTTAGACTACTCATGGTCTCACATGTCATGTCAACCTGGATTAAGAGCTAGTTTATGGTAACTATCCATGAATTCTCCAGGAAAATAATATGGGATGCAGCCACAAAATAGAGTGCTTTGAAAAGAAAGCTCAGTTGTTCCATTTTTTTTTACTCTATTCCATACATGGGACGTGGGGATTACTTTAGACGGAGTGGGGGAGGATTCTGATCAAGATCCAGCTATCATCAACTATCATCAACATTTGTTTCTAGACTGGGATTTGTGTCATGAGTAAGGATGGCGAGCAGGGGGCTCCCATCCAGACTGTTAAGCGCATGCGTAGCACTGAGGAATTGGGCAGCCATTCAAAGAGACACAGATCGGGACCGCCTTAACCTTTGGGGTTTATATGGCTGGGTTTTTCCCACGCTTCTTCAGTTTGTTAGGATTCCTGTTATGTACAAGCAATAAAACATTAGAGACCAGTTCCTTGTCTCAGCGTGGTTCCTGGCTGTTAGGACAATTTGGATGCATGAAATGATGATAGTTGTTTCAGTAGAAAAGGTAAAAAAGTGCTTTTGGAGAATTTCTGTGCAACCTCATGGTAGGTGAGTTTTGAGATGTCTCAAGGCTCTGTCTTGGTTCCCTTGACCCTCTTTTAAATAAGTGGAATTTATTATCATTTATTAAGCATAGGTAAATAAATCTATAGGTTTGGGCTAAAATAACATTGTGACTCATGGGTTTTTTTGTTTCTATCTTCTAATTCCAGGGTTACAATGGAAATCCTGAATAGGAGTCTGAGCAGTTTTGGGGTGGGAGAGAGCAAACAAGTTGTTTCATCAATGAAAGAGACAAATTCTATAAATGAAATGGTAAATCTGATCAGAAGTATACTACTGATTCCAATTAAGGTTGCACATCTTGTAAACAGCCAGAACATAATTTGGGAGTAACTAGTCTTGTTGCTTACCATGGAATCACAAATAATGTCAATGGCCTGAAGTTCTAGATAATGCTGTTCTGTAGGAGACAGAAACCATTGGGTAAAAAAAAATCACTGATTTTTAAGCCCCCACCCCTACGTGGGAATGGTATAGCAGTTTCCCTAGTCACTTTTCAACATCTTTAATGCACTTTATGTTATGGTACTATTTATCACTGTTACTGATAAGTCTTATAGTAATAACATACAAAGTCTAAAATAACATTTCAACACTTGTTAAAACAACTATGTCCTTAAACAAGTTAAATGGAAATTACTTTTATGTAAATTATTAGGGTTACCAACCTTCATATTCTGACCCTAAGTGACATTTTTAAAAAGTATTGTTAATTCTAGTAGAACTCCTATGTATTTTTAACATGCAATTATCATAGATAATAAACATTATTAGATTCAGATGACTATCTGAATATCTGCTTTGGAAGTATAAAGAGAAATATAGTTCCCTGTGGAAAACTTCAAGGTTTTACATTGCTGGATATTAGGAGTCTGTGCAAAATGTTTTTAAACTGAACTTATTTGAATTTGAAACATTTTATTTTGAGTGCAAAATGAGCTGTTTTGATCACTTTGGAACTGATTTGAGCTCAAAACAGAGGGAGACATATTTATTCATGTAATAGTGGTCATAAAATATTTGTAATACACTGTGAATATCTGCCTAATTGGTACTTCATAATTTGCTTGTAGTAGTAATTTTTTAAAAAAATATATTTTATTTTTGATACCTTTGAGTCAATGTTGACTCCTGGTGACTGCCTGGCAGTTTTCTTGGCAAGATTTTCAGAAGTGGTTGGCTCTCAATAACCAATTAGGAATTAAAAATATAAACAGTTTAACTTTTTTTCTGATTTGGATTTATCACCTGCCATAATTTATTTTGCATACTTATTTATATATCTTCCTGGAAAATATTTCAGTGCAATACTTTCAGATGTAGAATTTGGCTTGATATATTGTTTTACCTTGTAAATAACTTTCTAGTACTAGAATAATACTTTCATTTAAGTGATGAGCCATGCTTTTAACCATTTAGTGTAGCTTAAGATGGTAGAATTTTCCCTCTGATATATCATTTTAGTGGTAATTAATAGAATAATCTGGGAGTTTATAGTTATGCTCATACTCTGTTTAATGTTAGTAAATGCTCATTCAGTACTAGAACTAGAGGAATTTTTATTTCATGTAGTTAGCCACTTCATATTAAAGAACATTGACTAATTATGTGCCACCAAGTTAGTGTTGACTATTAGCATTCATATAGATAGATCTTCATCATGATGATCTGCCCCAACATGCCCCTTCAAATCTTCCAACAGTGTATCCATTGCTGCTGTAATTGAATCCATCCACCTTGCTTTTTCCTCCCATATATCCCAGCAATATAGACCAGAGAGCTAGTTTTTAAATAATGTGTCCAAAATATGATAATTTGAGCCTGGTCATTTGTGCCTCAAGTGAGAACTCTGTATTGATTTGTTCTATAATCCATTTGTTTATTTATATTTATCCATGGTGTCAGGAGACTTCTGAAACGCTAAAGCTCAAAAGCATCAGTACTCCTTCTGTGTAGCTTCTTCAAAGTTCATCTTTCACTTCTATAAAATATCACAAGAAAAAACATGATTTTTGCAAGTTTTTGCGTAATTTTGATCTTTGCAGGTATAGACATGTCATAGTATCTGACTATATTTTCCAAGGCCTTTGTTGCTTCCCTACCAAGTGCTAGTCTGAGGTATATTTGATGGCTAGTTCTGTTACTGTTATAGTCGATCCTAAAAGGGAGAAGCTATCCACCACTTCAGTATCTTCATTGTTAGTTCTAAGGGTAGTTGTTGTATCTATTGTCATTAGTTTGGTCTTTAGATTTAATCATAATCCCATTTTTTCACTATGCTCCTTGACTTTTATTACTAAAGCTTCTAGATCATTTGCATTTTCGGCAGAGTAGTGTTATCAGCATAGTGCAGGTTATTAATGTTTCTTCTTCCAAGTTTAAAAACTCACTCATCTTTTTCCAAGCTAGCCTCCTAAGTATATATTCAACATACATTGAATTAATGAGAGTAAACAGGGTAGCCTCACTCCTTTGCCAACTTCATTGGAAGAGTTTTTAAATGTATTACAGTTTCTGTGGTTAAGCCTTTTTTCCTTCAAAGGAAAAAGTATGGCTCTTGCATTTTACACCCATGTTCATACTTAAGCTTTATCAAGCTTGTATCCCACCATAGTCACAGGACTCTTAGCTTTAGAGCTAGGAGTCTTGTTGGCTAAACAATTCTTTTACCTTAAAAGAATCAATTAATGTAATCTTACAGCATCACAGTCTGGGATTTTTGTGTTTGATCTATATTCTGAAACTGGAAACTAAAGCCGTTTGCTGTATACTTTATCTCCAACCATTTGTTAATAATCTGCCCAGAAAGATTGCAAAGCTGCTGGTGTATAGGTCTTGCATAGCTGGACTTTCAGGTTAATTCAGAAATGTAGCCAGAGGATCTTATTTGAGTACAGTTTGCAAAGTGTGAAAGATGAAGATTTAAATTTTAACATTTAAAAGATGGAGATTAAATTTTAGCATTGTTAGTATTAAATAGGTTTGTGTTAGAATTTTTCAGGTTATGACTTTTGTTAAGCCAGAATGATAAATGTAGTACAGGTAGTCTTCATTTAACGACCGCAGTTGGGACTGAAAACTTGGTCATTGAGTGAAGCAGTCGCTAAGTGAAACCCCAACTGTGTTTATGATCTTATGTCAGCTTTCCTTTGCTGTGCAGACCTGAGAAGGTCATAAATGCGAGGATTGGTCACAAAATTACTTTTTTATCACCATAACTGCAAACACTCGCTATATGAGGCAGTCACATACAAGGGCAACCTGTATTCTGACTTACCTATTTTTATACATAACACAATACACTTAGCTTTCAATATGGTGAGGGTAGTATTCAAGATGAGGCTCCTGAGAAACAGGTAAGGGGTGTCAGGTATTTTGGTGAAACTCTAAGCTTTGAAGAAGTATAAAAATATTATTTAAAAGGATTTTTCCAAAGTTTGAAGAGGTATTAAAATATAATTAAAAGGACTTTTGAAATAAAACATAAAACCATATATTGTCCCTAACTAATACACATTTCTGGGTTTCATGTGGATCCATGGGGACTGCATGTGTATGCATATGAAGGAATTTGTTGATGTGCCTTTTCTTTTAGTTTAAAATGCAACCAGTTATTGTAGTTTTGTATATAATCTCATGGCACATTGACTGATCTGGTGAGTGTTATCACAATTATGCCTTAGAGAACTATAAATCCATCTATTCATAGAAAGTAGTTTTATATCTAATAGTGGATACCTGCCATTGATAGCATTAGTCCTACAATTACAACTGTACCTAAAGCATTTTCTGATACTGGTGTTAAAGTAGGTAATCTAGTCTTCCATGTTAGAAGTGTGCATTAAATTGAAATGTGTTGTTTTGAACAAGCCACCATGGTCTGGATATTATGCCAAACTGTTAAGAATTAGCTCTGGTTTGGCAGAAAGCTTTGCTTGTTGCTTTATTTCAGCCAACACAAAATCGAGAGGGATCCTAGAATGACTTTGCAGAATGAGTAAGACAAATTGAGGATTGGGTACTAGAAAAGGCTTTATTTCCTTTACATTCTGGTTTTATGACTGGTAGTTGTACCTTTGATAATTGTTTTACTTTATGTCATCTTATTGGAAAATATGCAGTAAAAAGGAGCCAATTGTTCACAACCTTTATAAGTCTTGGCACAGGTTTTGATTCAATTAATAGAGATCCAGTTTGGAGGAAACTTGTGGTATTGGATATGGAGCCCAGACTTCTCTATTTAACCAAGGCTATATATACAAACACTTGTTTAAGAGTACAGACAGGAATGAATGGTGTTTTGACTGAGAAAATTAACACCTTTCATGGGGTTAGACAGGGTTGTATTTTGGCTCCTATCCTGTTTAATTTGCATATAAATGATATCCCAAGATATCTCTAGTCAACCAATTTATATATGCTCAAAGTCAGACATAACTGTAAGCATCTTATTTTATGTTAATGACAGTTTGTTATCTTACTCCCATGTAGGGATGAAAAGATAGCTGCACCAAGTTAGTTCTTATTGTGAACTTATCTCCCTGAATATTAATAAGACCAAATCTAAGATGATTGTCTTTGAGAAGAGCTAGATATAAATGGAGATTGGATGGGGAACCAATAGATCAGATTAAATCATACCTGTACTTAGGTGTGGTCTTTTCAGAATCAGGTTCCTAGATTCCAAATATTAATCAGCTAATTCTAATTGTCTAATGTACCTTAGTTGATTAGCCATCCTAGAACTTTAACCCCCACTCTTAAGGTCTATAGTGCAAAAATTGTTCTGATCTTAGCACATAGAACAGAATTATGGGGTTTTATGCATGTTCCTATACTGAAACAAATTCGGTGTTTAGTGGTTAAGGCAATGGGCTAGAAACCAGGAGACTGAGAGTTCTAGTCCCACCTTAGGCACGAAAGCCGGCTGGGTGACCTTGGGCCAGTCCCCCTCTCTCAGCCCAATTCACCTCACAGGGTTGTTGTTGTGGGGAAAATAGGAGGAGGAAGGAGTATTAGGTATGTTCACTGCCTTGAGTTATTTATAAAAAATAATAAAGGCAGGATAAAAAATAAATCATCATCATCATCATCATCTTGAGTGTGGATAAATCCACACCGGTCTCTGCAGCTAGGGCCAAGCTGGGAATATTTTCCATACAAGCTATCTTATAATTAAGATATGTAACTGTTGGTTGAAGACCCAATCAGCAGAAGCAGACTCCCTAAATTGTGCTTGAAAGAACAGCCTGGTTATGCCTCTGAACATACTTGAGCTTCCCAAATCACCAAAACCACCTTACAGTATGGAATTTCAATGCAGTTCCTAGTACAGGCAGGCCCTAATACTAAGAAAATTGTCAAGCAAAGGATTTATGATGTTGCTGCCCAAGAGAATATTACATCGCTTAAATGTGCTAAATCTTTGAAATGGATGACTAAACACAAATTTCTGTTTCATATGGAAAAAGTATTTAACAATCCGTTATGTCCCAACACCATAGATGAGGTTTTACCAGAGCACATTTGAACAACTCAAATCTATGGTTAAGCTTGGGAGATTTTATAGAGTTCTTTATCAGGAAAGATTGTGCATATGAGGTGCAAATGCCATTGAAGATATTACTCATATTAATATTACTTGAATGTCAATTTTATGCTGTAATAATAACACTTTATTGATTAGCCATGAGGCCATATCAGAATAGAGAATACAGAACAATAAAAACACCATTTGTAACAAAATAGAGAAAAAGGCAAAATTAAAGGAAATACAAATCATATTTCTGAATCACCCCTACAATTTACCCCAATCATATCCACATATGCAGTTCTCAGTTCTACTGTTTTCCACATGTAAAGAGCCATGTTATATGTAATTTTCTATTTTCTATTTTATTACAGTCCTAAGACCAGATACGTGTTATATGTAATATTTTGGTTCTGAGCACACATGAAATATGTTTTTTTTAATGTATGGATCCCAATAGGCTGTTTGTGTAATGTGTGATCCAAGATAATTTTCTTTCTTTCTTATACAATTGGCATTCAAATACTACATGGGCTATGTCCTCTGGAGCTCCACTAATACATATATGTTCTTTGTAAGGAACTTGGTTAAACCTTCCATATTTAACCATTGTGTCCAGCTGCTCAAATCTCGCTTGAGTAAATACCTCCCTAAGATGCTTGGGCATTTCTGTATTTAAATATTTGCAGTATGGAAAGTGTATTTATAGCAGTTCATCCATTTCAATGTGCCAACCTTACTGAAGGTAGCTATATCTCTCTGGCCTTCTATATACAAAATTCTTTCTGGAACAGTCTTTTTAACTTGTTTTCCAGAGACAGCTGGACAAGAAACAGAGAGACCAGAACTCCTAATATAGTTTACAAGTTGTACAATCCAAGAGGTCTCTGAGATTTAGTCTGTTGTATCAGACACAATTTTGGTTCCATAGCATTGATTTTGCACCAGGAATTGTATGTCTGATTTTAGACAAAGAACAATGTATATGAATTCCCAGTTCAGCTCTAACTGCAGCATCTGAGGTCCTTTTATCCACACCCCAAATCCTCCTCAGATGCTGAGATTGTGTTTGTTCTAGTAATGTTACATCTTTTAAACTTCAGCTGCACTTAAGAGTTTGTGAGCCCTTTTGAATTTTCAATATTTCTGCATAAATATGACCTAACACGTGATCTGTTCTCCACACAAGTTCTAAAACTAGGTAAAGAGAACCCAATTAAACAAATGAGTCAAAAACATTATACTTGTTCATTGAATTTATTGAGGAAAATGATCCAAAGCTACACATTATGTGAAAGTTCACAAGTATGTGAACCTCTAACCACCCAGAGTCCCTCCTTGTGGGGGGAGATGGGAGGTGATAAAAATTTGATAGATAAATAAATAAATAATCGGTTCATTTGAAGCGGAAGTTAGAGTCAGATGTTTCAGTGGGATGATAATCAGGTGGGAGGTATTGCCTTATTTAAAGAATAGAATTTTGGGTATTCACTATCAAGGTCTGATCTTCACAATACAGGTATGTGGAAGCGTGTCATGGTTTGAAGAAAGGAGATTTCCAAGGACCTCCGAAAAACAGTTGTTGAGGCTCAACAGGCTGGAAGAGGTTACAAAACTATTTCCAAAGAATTTGGCCTCCACCAGTCCACTGTCAGGCAGATTGTGTAAAATGCAGGCAATTTAACATCGTTGTTACCCTCCCCAGGAGCGGTTGACCAACCAAGATCACACCAAGAGTAAGGCGTGTAATATTCGGGGGGGTCTCAAAGATCCCCAGGGTAACATCTAATGAACTAAATGCCTGTCTTGCATTTGGCGAATGTCAGTGTTCATGAGAACACCATCAGGAGAACAATGAACAACAATGGTGTGCATGTCCAGGTTGCAAAGGGAGAGCTACTGCTCTCTGAAAAGAACATTATTACCCATCTACAGTTTGCAAAAGACCACATGGATAAGCCAGAAAGCTATTGGAAGAATGTTCTGTGGATGGATGAAACCAAAATAGAACTTTTTGGCTTGAATGAAAAGCATTATGTTTGGCGAAAGGCAAACATTTCATTCCAGCTTAAGACCCTTATCCCATCTGTAAAACGTGGTGGCAATATCATGGTTTGGGCCTACTTTGCTCCTCTGGACCGGGATGGCTTGCCATCATTGATGGAACTATGAATTATGAATTGTACCAGCCAATTCTACAGGAAAATGCTAGGGGATCTGTCCATGAACTGAAGCTGAAAAGAACGTGGGTCATTCAGCAAGACAGTGACCCAAAACACACAAGTTGTACAACCAAAGAATGGTTAAAGCAGAAGAAAGTTAATGTTTTGGAATGGCCCAGTCAAAGACCTGACCATAATCCTACAGAAATGTTGTGGAAGGACCTGAAGCAGGCAGTTCATGTGAGGAAGCCCACCAACATCCCTGAGTTGAAGCTGTTCTGTAAGGAGGAATGGGCTAAAATTCCTCCAAGCCGATGTGCAGGGCTGATCCACAGTTACCGGAAATGTTTAGTTGCAGTTATTGCTGCCTGCGGGGTGGGGTGGGGGCATACCAGTTACTGAAAGCAAAGGTTCAGATACATTTGCCTAAACAAGGGCTATCTGTATATACACATTTATCATTCAGGCTTGACAAAAATCATAACTTGGGAAATTCTAACACATACCTATTTAATATTAATAGTGTTTAAATTTAAATCTCCATCTTTTAAATGTTAAAATTTAAGTCTTCATACTTTTGCCACACAAAAATATGTAGCTTTAGATCATTTTCCTCAGTAAATCAATGAACAAGTATAATGTTTTTGACTCATTTGTTTAACTGGGTTCTCTTTATCTAATTTTAGGACTTGTAAAGTCCTAGGTCATAATTACGCAGAAATATTGAAAATTCAACAGCGTTCACAAACTTTTAAGCACCACTGTAGGAGCTTGGGGGGGGTAACTTTGGCTTTGTATAAATGCTGTAGAAAGGACTGATCAATTGGAATCCCACTTAAAATTTAAGAACTTTTGGAAGACTAAGGTTAAATTGTCCCATTTACTGCAGGGAACCAGCTTGTTGGTAATTAGAAGGACCACTTCTTTTATATATAAAATAATGTAGAAAAGGAAAGATTACTTAGCTCAAATTGGAGTTGACTGTACAGGCAATGAAAAGATTTTACCTTTATTGATACTGATTACAGTTTTAATTGTATTTCCTTTCTTCATTGGTATTTTATTGTTGGATGATATGGTCAAAAGACTAATCAATGAAGTGTTTATGTATGTATTCTTAATGTCTTTAAATTACAGTTAGAAAATGACAATTGGAATTTCAGCAGTAAGTTTTTTATAGCTGCTTTTTTTCTATTTGAGTCACCAGTTGTACTATAGAGTGATCTACCATTTTGTCTTTGGCAATATGTTGCTAATGAAGCAAAACATCTGATTCAGAAGGCTTACTTTAATGTTCCTGTATGCTCTTGATTTTAGACTGATGAGAATTCACTCGCATGGAATATATTCAGAGTTCTACATATAATTAAACGTGTTACAATACTGTGTTTCCTTGAAACAATATGAGGTCTTTTCTGTTCATGTCTAGTTTCTCCTGTAAGTCATACTAATTAGTTCTGTACAGTATGAAAATGAAGCCTATTTTGCAGCCTAACAAGAAGCAAGAAGTTGCTCTTATTGTAGTTATTGTTCAGTAACCTTCCCTTTTGTAAGTTTGTTCAAGTAGAAGAGTCAGATGAATGTAGTGCTTTTCAAGCAGTCAGAACATGTAACATTATCTTGGAGCTCCTAATATAATTTGTGAGATCAACCAATATTATCCCCACATTATATATGAAAATGGTTTGCACAAGTTTATGGTGAACCTGTTTGCATGAGGAGATTTGAATTCGAGACTTCTTAGCTCTTTCTGGGCCACTATTTCATACCACACTAACATGTACAAATCATAATGCTTTATAGTGAAATTTTGTCTTCAGATGCCAGGTAAGATTAACTCAAGATAACACAAGTTAAAATACTGAAAATTTATATTTCCATCCATATTGGCAGGCAGTATAAGTGGGAGTAAAGAGGAAGGTATTGAACTATATTAGTCCAGTGTATATTTTGATATTTTGTGCAGATGGAATTTAGAATTATTCATACAATTTGGATGAATGAAAAAAATATACAGTATCTTTTCTAGAAAGAGAAATATTGTCTGTTGAGCTTTCCTCAGCATGCTTGTATTATGTGGTCCCATAGGATTGTCATGTTAGGTAACTTTAGAAGGTGGACTGACCAGTTGAATAAGGTAGCTTCTTGTAGGCTTAAGTATGTGTATGTGTGGAAAATGGAACAATATTGTACCACAAATATCTAAAGTAGAGTTGAGCTCTGCTCTTAGTAATTGTCAGAGTTCATGCCAGGAAAAGCTATAAATCTCCCTTCTCCAAAAGCTTAACACCACATTCTGGACTCAATAGCAGCAGAAACTTTACAGACTTGACACAGATAGAAAAGTTTCTCTAGTGCAAATACAGAAAAAGTCAGCAAACCTACTGTGGAACACAGTCTGTTTATATGTGTGAATGTATCATCCCCAGGATTTAAATCCTAGGTTTTTTTCCTTCTCCTTTTGAGTCAATGGATTTTTGGCCATTCTTTTTCTAGTCTTGAAGGTTGGGGGTAGGTGTTCTGTATTTACCTAACAATTCTGCTTGAGTTCTGACTTACTGCTTCCTACCTCACCAGTTTTGGTCCTTATGCTGCCTCCCTTTCTGTTTTCTTCTTCTCTTCCCTCTTTGTACTTGGAAGTGCCAGATGGTACTCTCCCTCACTTTCTCAATTTGAGGGAGAGAGAAGGGCTTGTGCTCCTCCTTCTGTTTTCATTTCTTCTTTGGCTGGAACTGGCAGTTCTGGTCCTTCAAACCTCCTACCTATATCTCCTCCTGCTTGAGACTCTCCGGCAGGAAAGATGTTTCAATTTCTTCTTCATCTGCAGTTGAAAAGGTTTAACTTCCACTTTCAGGCCTTTTTACCACCCTGCTTCCTCCAGCCAGTAACTTTACTGGGAACTCTCACCTTTCTACAACTTTCCCTTTCAGTTTCAGGTGGGACAATTTATCTCTGTCTCAGTAGTACAGATACCTCTCCTCTGATTTCTTCAATATCTGCACCAAAGCCAGAACACATGGCCAGTTATGTGGTTTGGAGTTATGAGGATATTGTAAATCGAACTGTCATAGGAGGTGAGGGATATCTTCTGCTGCCTTCCATGGACGTACTGTTCCTAGGTAGTCCTTCAGTGAATCAGCTATTGCAATCTGTTCAGGAGTCCAAAATACGTTCAGCTACAATTGTTTCCCTCCTGAAATCCCAATTTTAGGACAGATGTGCCTCCTAGGAGCAGGAGAAAATTATGGAAAACTAGAAGTATCTTCACAAGGGACGCGGTGGCGCTGCGGGTTAAACCGCTGAGCTGTTGATCGGAAGGTCGGCGGTTCGAAACCGCGTGGCAGGGTGAGCTCCCGTTGCTCGTCCCAGCTCCTGCACACCAAGCAGTTCGAAAACATGCAAATGTGAGTAGATTAATTGGTACCGCTTCGGCGGGAAGGTAACGGCGTTCCGTGAGTCATGCTGGCCACATGACCCGGAAGTGTCTATGACAACGCCGGCTCCAAGGCTTAGAAATGGAGATGAGCACCGCCCCCTAGAGTCGGACACGACTGGACTTTACGTCAAGGGAAACCTTTACCTTTTTAGAAGTATCTTCATTGTGGGTGGAAACTGTAGACAAAGCAATGGGATTGTTCTGTACAACTGTAGGAAATGATCCAATAAACTTCCAGATTTTTAGAAAGTCATGTGGAAGAGTAAATGTGGTAGAAACCCAGATGTGGTTTCCTACATCAGCGATTGGTCCTCCCAGCAGATTATCATTTTGATTGTATGGAGTGCTGACCGGCTTGCACTTCCTGGAGAAATGAGAGGCTCCTGGATGGCAGGGGGGGCAGAAAGCATTTGATGATAAGCACAGGTGGTAACCCTTGGTGGCCTAAAAAGGTGACATCTAAGTAGAAGCAAGAACTAAGTTGTTATACTCAAAGTTAGCCATAGATTTAAAAAATCAGGCCAATTGCTTTACTAGTCATTCACATAGCAACGAAGGTATTATTCTAAGGTGACATTCCTCCCCCCCCCCCGCCATTTCTTTATCTGACTATAAGTGATGGCATCAGGTAGAGCTTAACTTTCACTAACTGTAATAAAGCTTTCCAAAAATGTGCTATGAATTGTGTGCCTTTGTCAGAAATGAGAAGATTGGGCAAGCTGTGGTTTTGGAAAACCTGTTGAATAAATAAACAAGCTGTCTGGAGTGCATCTGTATACATTTTCTTGTGCAAATAGTGGAACACTATAACTTCCAGATGCATAGGTTCAATTTTCAGTCTTTGATGAGTGGGCAGGAGAAAGGAGAGAACAATAAAATAGTTGTTTCTTCATTTTCTGTCTGCTATCTCAAATCTTCTATCAATATCCAAGCAGACCTGGATTAAAGAAGACAAAATATCTGGGTAAAGAATGAGTTTGTCCTGTATTTCAGCATATAGTCCCTCTTTATGCTGGCCACTTAAGCATATTTTATTTCGTCCCACATCCTGAACTAGCAACTGAAAGTTAGCAGTTGTGATGGAATGTAGATCTATTCTAGGAATAGGGAAGGGATGAACAAACCATTAAGGGAGATGTATTTTTTAAAAATGACTCAATCCTGGGAAAGAAGAAAGCATGAAACTTAAAATAACCTTACCTTGATTTTATTTGGTATAAGATGTAGTAGAGGGAAATTCTGACAGGCCTTCAAGATTTGGCTATTATACCCTACAACAGTATAGAGGACTTCTGAAATCCATGCTATTCCTTCCTTACTTCAAAGGGCTGACAGCAGTATACTCCCATCCAAAGTATATACCTTGCTAGAGGCAGTGGATCTCACAGTGATGGTCATTTGTTTTTCTGATGACCTAAGTTAGCTTTTAGAAGTATTACAAAAATAGGTGTAATCATTCAGGTCTGGGCTGATCTGCAAGAGAAGTGGGGACTCCCCATTTTGCAGCTTTCTATGTCATTAGGCTGATTATATATTAGGGCTGCTGACTGTAACAGATTCTGCTACACTTTCTGGACCAGGTGAGTTAACTGGCCACTTAAAGCACAACTTTAGTTTTGATATTGGAGCAAATCATTGGTGACTAGATCCACAGCCATTGTTTAATCTTGGGGTCAGAGCCTGTGTTACTGTCCTGTAGTGTTTGGAGTATAAGTAAGCAGGACTTGCTGACAGACTCCAGGTCAGAAACTGCTTAAATCTGGCCTTTCCAGAATCTTAACCCCTCATTCAGGATGAAGCTTCACAGACTCAATACAGCTAGGCAAGTTGCTTTATTTTGACAAGAAAAAAGTCATGAATATACACAATAGATTTTATGGCTGAAATGAAGGGGATGGATGGATGAAACACACACACACACAGCCCACCATTTAAATCGTAGGGTTTTTTCCTCCTGCTTTTTCAGGTCATCAGATATTTAGCTGTTCTTTTTCTGGCTTTAAGCATTGGGGATGTCTGTTCCATGTTTACATATTGATTCTGTGTGGGCTGAGAATCACTGTTTCACCATCTTGCCAGTTTCAGCTCTTTGAGTGACCCTATGGAAACATTCATGTTGTTTTCTTGGCAGTAATATGGAAGTGGTTTTCTATTGCCTTCTTGCAGGTTGTAGCCTAGTCTACATTCCTTGGATTTCTTGGTGGTCTCTTTTCCAAGTACTTACCTCTTCTTTTTTTTAACATCAAAGTTAATAGGTGATGTCACCTGTGAAACTGTTCAGAAACTGAAACTTCATACTGTTTTAATTAAATATGAGAAGCTGTAATGCTACAAAACAAAGCACTATCCCCTATTATCAGCTATATTTCTAGGTCCAAAGAAAATGTAATAAATGTGCAACTTCAACCAATGCTTTGTCTGGAAATGTACCTATCTACTGAGAGAAATGAAGAGAGTAAAGTAGAGAGTAACTTGCAGGTGATGGGCTAGAGATCACAGCTAGCATTCTGGTAAACTGGAGCTTTATAACTAATTGTGTCCTTGATGGCAACCATTACTAAATGAGCAATACCCCTTCCCATTGCCAGTTTGTAAGAGCACCCACAATTCTCAAAATTTGAAATGGGCCCACCAGTTCAAAAAGGTTGAGAACCTCCAGGCTAGTCACTGCCCTTGTTGAATCCAGATCTAATAGGCAAATCGGCTTGAGAACTCCGGTTTTACAGTGAGAGTCTTTCTTTGAAATTTGAAATTCTTTTGTCAAATGTATTACAAATACTTCTCTTGCCCACTTAAAATATCTAATTTGAGTCTAATTAGACTTTTGATATTGCTCTGATTGGTTTGAAGGTATAAGCTAAAGAAGATCTGTAAGACAACTTGGTTGTTTACTACTTTAAGAAAATATGTTTAAATAGCCAAACAAACAAACAACCACAAAAGTGAAACACTGTAAAGATTTATTTTATATCTGTGTGATACAGATTTACTATCTCTTGTAATGGTGGACCTCCTACTACTGCTTTAGCGATGGATTTTCATTCCTTTTATATAATATGTAGGACTGAGCACTTCACATTTGAACCAGAAAAGATGCTTTGGAGTCCAGGGGGATGCTCATATAGCTCCTGTTATCAGCTCCTTAAAGTAACTATGTCTCTCCCAAAATCATATGGCTGTCCTCCACTGCTACAGCACAATTCCAGGAAAAACGTGTGTTTAGTTTAAAACGCTGCCAACAGGTGCTGCCTGCACATTCATGGATGTTCCAGAGCCCTATTTTCTCTTTGAATCTGAAGTGCTGCACAGCCCTAATAATATGTCAACTAAGCAGAAATGTTATGTTTTTTATGAAATACCAAGAAAAACTAATGTAATTACTATTCTATAAACGATGCCCCATTTTTTCACTTCATGTAATTTAAGATGGGAAAGACTGCAGAAGTACTTTAGAGCAGTTTTACAATAATATGGCAAGTGAAAAGTTTGAAGAGGTTTCTCAACCACCAAAAAATTACTTCAGTGTAACAGATGAGAGCCTGAAGATAGAATCAAGTATAATCCATTTTTGTAAGAGAGGTGTCCAATACATTAGAGACTGTTGTATTCATAAAAGGACTCCTGTGAATGAAAAACATTAACATTTTTGGATTTTCCTTGGGGAAGATTGTGATACAACTAAAATACTAAAGCTAAAATAATCTGTGCTCTAGTTGTGAGCTTTTTAGACATAACTGGCTTGGCATTGCACACTTGTCTGATCTGATGTTGCTAGGGTTAAATTCTTCGTCAGTGTACTGCTTAAATTGATGCACAACTCATACAAAAAAGATTAATGGATCAGGGAATGGGCAAAGGATGACAGTTGCAGTCCTATCCACAACTGTTGCATGGGACCAGGTTATTTGCAGGACCACCTTTCCTAAGGACATCTGCCTGTCCTATCAGATCAGATAAGGAGGACACACTCCTAGTCCCCTTCCCTTAAATGTTGCCATCTCACGGGACCTAGGAAGCATGCCTTTTCCATGGTAATCCCTGTCCTGTGTAATAATACCCTTCTCCCTGAAATTTGGCAGGCCCTTTTAACCTTCTGAAAAACATTCAAGACCTGGCTCTTCCGCCAAGCACTAAGGTAGAGTGAGCTCGGTTTAGCTATGGTGTCAGGTTTTTTCTTTCGGTTTTAATCTCTTTGGTTTTAATATCTTGGTTTCAGAAAAATGAATAATTCTGAGATTGGCAGGAGGAAAAGAAACCTCTTCGAAGTCTGTGGGAAGCAGGAATGCTAAAATAGTTAATTAAAGACTGACAGTTCAGTGGACATGATGACTTGTTTGGCAATAGAATGAAGAAAATTCAGAAGGGAGAAGGAATTATGTGGAATGAAGTGGCTAGAAATCTGTACAGAACAATTCATATTATAGCTATTGGAGATATGTCATATATGCATTAAGAAGACTCACAATTGGCAATGCCGCATAAGAGCTATCAGTTACTCCTTAAAAATAATAATTAGAAAAAATTGTAAAGGGAAAAGTCTTTCTAAATAGATGCCCTCTGTATGTCTACTTTGGCACTGCTATTACAGGACTTAATAATTTCTTGCAGCATCAGCAGTTTATGCATCTTGTCTTTGAAAGTAATATATGCCATTATTTGTCATACATTGTCTTCAGCCAATTCAGCCCCCTCCCCCAAAATGGGCCATCAGCAGTGATACTTAAGTGAGAGCCACTTTGATATAGTGGTCATTCAGGCATCAGGCTAGAAACCAAGAGAACTTGAGTTCTTGTCCTGCTTTAGGCATGAAGCCAGTTGGTTGACCTTGGAGCAGTCACTTTTTCTCAGCCCTAGGAAGAAGCAGTGGTGAACCACTTCTGAAAATCTTGCTAAGGAAACTGAAGGGAGTAGTCCAGACAGTCACCAGAAGTCAACTGGGGTTTTTTGGTACTCAAAGGTACCAAAAAACCCCAAATGATACTCAAATACCAGACAGGAAAGCAGGGTGTTCCATCACTGGAAGTTTCCACAAAAATATTGGACAACCATTTGTTTAGGATGGTATAAGGATTCTTGCACTGGGCAGGGGGTAGAACTAGAAGACCTCCAGGGGTAGAACTAGAAGACCTCCAAGGTCCCTTCCTACCTTATGATTCTATTGTACAAGTTTGGTCTGCACTCAGAACAAAATTGCCCCATTTTACAGAATAACACATCTGAAACACTCATTTTTAATTTAGACATGGATAACTGTGATGCAAGAAACATATGGCATATCTTGCTTCTTAAGTTGTATAGGAAAGGACTGGGATTTCTGAAACAATTTATACTGGTAAAGAAGGGGATGGGGCAACTGGATATCAAGTCTCTGGGACAGTTAATAACAATATACACTGTACACTTGAACCCTTTAATGAAATTTGTAAGCCAGGTGAATTACGCAAAGTTTCAGGAAGTGACCTTCATGTAATCAGAGGTACCTATTCCAAGAGTTTGCTTTGGAATTGAAAACAGATAACTGGGATTATACCTTGTAAGGCATAGTGCAGATGGAATTGTGAATGGGATTTGCATGAGTGTCTCAGACAGAAGGAGATGATATTTTGATAAACATGTGAGTCCATTATTTTTTAAAAAAAATAATTAAAGGAAGATGGCTTGAACCAAAGAGAGAGGTAGTGAATATGAATTTTTTAAAAACTTGATATTCCCCAAGGTGTCAGTATGCAAATTCTACCTATATATACAGAGGTAGTCCTTGACTTATGACCATTCATTCAGTGACAGTTCAAAGTTACAATGGCACTGAATGAGCGGTACGACCAGTCCTTGGAGTTCCAGCCATTGCAGCATCCCTGCTGTCACGTAATGGCAATTTCCAACATTCCCTGCCGGCTTCCCACAAGCAAAGACAGTGGGGAGGAAGCAAATCAGAAATCACAGTCCTGTGAAGTACTCACTTAACGACAGCAACCTGGACTGCCAGAATTACTGCAGCTAAGAGGCACAGGCATGTGATGTCACACTTTATGACTACTTCGCTTAGCAACAGCAATTCTGCTCCCAATTGCCGTCGTAAGCCGAGGACTACCGGTAGTCCTCGGCCTACAGTGACAGTTGGGACTGGAATTGCCATTGCTAAACAATGTGTTGGTTAAGTGCAATGTCACGTGACTGCATTGCTTAGCAATGGCAATTCTTGCAGTCCCGGTTGCCATTGTTAAGCAAGGACCATGTGGGTCATTAAGCAAGGACCTCATTACCACGAGTTCCAACTCCCTGCCAGCTTCCCCATTGACTTTGCTTGTGGGAAGCTGGCATGGAATCTTGGAAATTGCAATCACTTGACTTCAAGGATGCTGTGACAGCCGCAACTACAAGGACCATTGTAAGTACCATTTGTTCAGCATCATCGTAACTTTGAACAGTTGCTGAACTAATGGTTGTAACCCAATTTTTTCAGCCACTTTCCCCTTTGCTTGCTTTAAATCACTCTGTTTTACAATGTTCAGTGCATCACTTAAGTTTCATTCCTACACTTTCAAGGCAGGTGATTGCTCTTGATAATCCGCTGAAGTGAGATCCTGTATAGGCTAAGTTTCCAGCCAAGGTTTCAGAAAAGGAATCTTGCACAATCTTGGTGGAGGAAGAGTCACAACAGTCACATTTTTTGATTATCTGCTGCAAGGAAGCATAATTTGTGAAATAATACATAGCCGCATCCAGCCAGGTTCCACAACAGGTCGGGGAGGGAGAGCCAAAGTAGGAGCAATTTCTTTGAACTTTTGTACTTGAAGTGGAGCTTTAATGAACATTTTTTTCCCATTCGAAATTATCTTATCTACATCAGGATAGCTGCTTCGAATCTCTTCGGCCACTCTGTGTAAACCATGTGCAAGGCATGTGATATGGATGATTTTTGGATAAAGAAGTTTAAGTCCCTTTGCTGCTTTAGTCATGTATGGAGTGGCATCTGTTACAAAGAGAATATTTCCCCTTTTTACACCAGCCAGCCAGAGTAGTTTCATAGAATTGTCAAAGAGCATAGCAATAGTGGAATTGTTTACTTTTTGTAGAGTTTCACATGTTAGAAGAAATACTTTACCAGGCTGGTCGCATTTCATAGTGCCAATAATAACATTGGCTACATATCTTCTGTTTACATCACTTGTTTCATCTATTGAAACCCATATCTTATTGTTGTCAACAGCAGATCTTATCTTTGCTAACACATCTTCATAGCAGGCAGAGATGTAATTTTTCCTTGCAGTTGATTCATTTGGAATCGGGTGACTGGTGTACTTCTTAAAAAAATGCCTGAGGCTACCACCACCTAATTTCCTTAAGGGAATATTTGAAGTAACCATCATTGTACAGAGATCCTTACAAAATTCTGACTGGGTATTTGATGAACCTGCAGTTGAAGAAGAAGCTCTCTTAAAAAGGAGACGTTGCCTGTTCTCAGTGAAGGTAAATCTTGCTAAACAACTCTTGTATTTTGCATTGTCACAATGTTGAATATTAAAACACTTTTGGGCTGATACCTTAACTTCACACAATTTACAAAACAAAATATCACCATCGCTATTGAAAATCTGCTCCCCAAATTCTTGAACAAGACACCGTAATTTCACACTTGCTGAACATCTACTTTTAGGCATGTTGAAATCAGATTGCAGCTCTCACCAACTCAAACACACACACCTGAGTTGGGAAGCAAATGAGAAAAAGAAAAAAAATTGGCAAATTCTCACTCTTTTTTTCAGGCCTGGTCAGGGGAGAAGCCTCTGCCTGCTGAAGTCATTTTAAAAAAGGTTGCTCTCCCTCTCTTACGCGTACACACACAGAGAGAGAGAGAGAGAGAGAGAGAGACCTCAGTTGGAGGGCAAATCAGAAAAAGAAAAAACAGGCAAATTCTCACCTTTTTTTCAGGCCTGATCAGGGGAAAAGCCTTTGTTCCCATCTCCCTCCCTCCATCTCTCTCTCTGTCTCTCAGTCTCATACACACACACACACACCCCTCTCCCTGAGTTGGGGAGCGAATAAGAAAAAGAAAAAAACAGGCAAATTCTCACTTTCTTTGCTGGCTTGAACTTGCTGGCTTATCAGGAGGGTTGCCAATGACCAAAATATGGCCAGAATATGACATTTTTTACAAAATTAAGCAGAAATATGACATAACACCTTTAAAAAGTCAAAATACGACTTTTCAGGCAAAATAAAAAGCATCTAATTCTCACCAGATTACTCTAAAACATGTTTTAACTTACTTATAAATTCAAATAAAGGTTCCAGAAAAAATATGACATGTCATAGAAATCCTCGCCCTACTGATGACTATATAAGTATTCTGTACTACTTCCAAGGAGAGGTAGTATGGAGGAATTCAGGGAGAGAAACTTAGAGGTGTCTTTGTACTGAGTAGCATTGGTTGGAAGTCTTCTGAGAAGCTAGGACCTTAGGAAAGATACTGTCTGACTGAAGCCCAGGTCCCAAAAACCCTGGGAGAACTGGACCCACTATGGTAAAGTTAACAGGATTTCTAAAACTTTATACTTCTCAGTGCTGCTTGAAGATTTCCTTTCAACCTCCCTCCCAAGTTCTATAGTATTATTTTTGTTCCTCAGATCTCTCCCTCAATCTCTTTGTCTATTTGCTCAGGTTAATGATTGAGAGCTTTGGTGTGCACAGTTCAGCATCATGCAACTTGGTGCATCGAAACTATTCTCTCAAATCCTTACTTTGTTGACTTTTATTAAAATAAAATATCTGTTATATTTTAATCCAGTATGGCATGTTTTCTTGAGTATCATGTACTTGAAATTTTTTGGGGCCTAGTAATTTTGTTTAAAGGGGAAATTTAAGCCATTGATTTAAAATCCTATTCTGGAGAAGGGGGATTTCCTGTTACGCTCCACTCAGAGTTCATGTGAGGGGAAGCATCCCCCCCTTTTGTTTTTACATTTTTACATGCAGCAATCACCAGACTATCAGGAGTTTACCATGGTAAGTGCAAACAAAATTAAATACCAAAAGTTAAAACATCATAGTAGGATTAAAAAAAACAAATAATAAAATCAGAGGTACAGATTATTCAACCTAGAGATCGTCATTCATTATAGACCCTCTGGAATGACTACATTTTCAACATTGTAGAAGCCAGTATTGCAGGGGCCAGCCTAATTTCTAAAGGAAGGCTGTTCCATAGTGCAGGAGTTACCACAGAAAAGCAGTACCTATAAGCATCCATGCTATATATCTCATGGAAATAGAGGATTGCTGCAGTTTCTCCCAGGATGCCTGGGTTGGGTAGGTCAATTTTAGCTGAAGAAAGTGATCCTGTAGGTACCTCAGTGCCAAGCAGTATAGGGCTTTATAGGTAACAACCAACATTTTGAGTTGTACTCAGAAGCTGATAAGGAGCCATTATCAATGGTTGTAATGTGCTCATTGCTTTGAGAGCCAGGCAAGAAACAAGTCACTGTATTGTGGACTACTTGAAGATTCCAGTTGGTCTTCAAAGGCAGTCCCATTCAAGAACAGATGGTGTGGCAGAATTGCTACTGCCTAAGTGGGACTAGATCTGGAGGAAAAGCCAGATCTAGATGCCATGAAACTCAGAGGGTGTGTTGGGATGGAGTTGTATTGTTCTGTAGTGTCCCCAGTATTTCTGGATATAGGAAAATTCATAAGATGGCTTCCTTTGTTGGAATGGATTCATTCCTATCATTTCTATGCTACTTTATTCCCAAAATAGCTTCTTGTCAGTTACTAGCATAAAACTAGCAGTTCTAAGGCACTGATTAATTTCTAAAAGTTTAAATAATTTGGGGCTGCTTACACTGCATTTTTTCTTATATTTTCTCTAGTTTTAGTTCTTGAAGAACTTACAAAGGTTAAGTATTTCGTAAAAATAAAACAAGAGCTCATTATTTTGATCTTTGAAAAGCAGAGATTCTTTTAGTATTTCTTGGGACTAGCAGATTAAAATGTTTTTCACTTCAAATGTCTTGCTTTTAAATAAGCTTACAGTCAAGTATATTTATTTGCTTCCATTTCTACTGTCATTGCTGTTACAATCCTCTAATAATGGGAAAAACAATTTTGTATGACAAAATAATATATATAGTTGTGATACAATTGGTACTGAATACTTTTTAAATCTGGGGCTGTTTTAGCTTTTAAATATCTATGAAACAGTTGGCTTCTGCATAGCATCTGGACCATAAAACATCCTCTTAAAACTGAGGCTATTGAACTTTGTTACCTAATCCTGTTTTGTTTACAGTGAACTTTCAAATCAGAACACACTGGTTTTGTTTAATTTGTGGCAATCTGGAATATCTTTATTCAGTTAAAAACATTCTGTCTGCTCAGGGATTAGATTCAGTCCCCAGATATCTGCAGTAGGTATTACTGAGTGAAGGACAGAGTACCTTACTTTCTCCCTATTCCCAATAGACCAAATTCAAATCCCCCTTTGGATATCCTAAATGTGTTATTTTAAGCTGAATGTATTGCTACAAGTATTGCATGTGTGTGATATATTTACTACAAATATTAATGAGAAAAATATACAAAGAGGGCATTTTCTCCTTTTAGTTTCATTTTGGCACCAAAAATTATTTCCTTTTTTCACGCAGACTCTTAGGTCTTGGTACTCATAGCATGGACTTAAATCACCATTTATATAAACTATGATTTTAGTATTACAGCCACTTAGTATGCCTGTTTTATAAGACTGACGGGATGTTTTATGCATCAGACTTATTTATTTAGGCCACCCATCTCATATACATGACTCTGGGCAGCTCGCAATTAAAACAGAGTTAAAAACAACAAAAATAACATAAAAATAGCAGCTGAGAAGACTTACTGTATTAAAGTTTCAAAATACAGTTAAAATACAAAGTATAGAAAAGCTTGAGGAAAGAACTAAAAGAAACTAAAAAGTGCAAGAATAGCTTAAGAAAAGATACAAAGAAAGTGACTTCTGACCTTCTTCAACACAGATATATATGCATATTATGATACCTTAATCTCTTTACTCTAAACAAACAACAATTTAATAATCAAAACCCAAAATCAAAACTTCATTTTTTTTCAGTTACAAGCAAATAGTCCAGAAGTGGATTCCATGTAGAAACAGATCCAGTCACAGTATTTCTCTTATCAATGCTGTCAATTTTGCCATCTGCGCCAGCTCCAGTAATTTCACCATCCATTCTTCCATTGTGGGAATTTGTGCATCTTTCCATCTTAGCGCATATAAAAATCTTGCTGCTGTTATCATATACAGGAACAAAGTTCCAAATTTTCTTTCAAGTTGTTGGTCCATCAAGCCCAGAAGAAAAAGTTCTGGTTTCAATTGTATATTCACTTTAAGGATCTTTTGAATAATGATACATATTTGCTCCCAATATTTCTTGACCTTCCTACAAGTCCACCAAAGGTGATAAAAAGTTCTTTCACCTTGGGAGCATTTCCAACACACATTTGATAACCCTTTGTACATCTTTGACAACTTATCAGGTGTTAAATACCAGTGATACATCATTTTATAAAAATTCTCTTTCAAATTATAGTTCAGTGTGAATTTCAAACCTTTGTTCCACACATTCTCCCATTGGTCACGCATAATATTATATCCAAACGTTTTGTCCATTTAATCATACAGTCTTTAACATATTCATCTTCCAAATTCATTTGCAATAATATCTTATACATCTTAGTAATAACATGTTCACCATTACACTGCATGCACAATTATTAGGCAAGTTGTATTTTTGAGGATGAATTTCATTATTGAACAACTACAGTGCTCTCGGTCAATCCAAAATGTTAATAAACCTCAAACCTGAATATTTAAGAAAGTAAAAGTGAGGTTTTGGCTTTCTTAGGAGCATATCTGTGTGTGCACAATTATTGGGCAACTATTAGTGTGCAGAATTATTATGCAACTAAATGAAAAACAAAAATTCCCCCATCTCACTCGTTTATTTTCATCTGTTAAAGTGAGAATAATAAACAACTCAAAATTTACAAATAAACATTTCTGACATTTCAAACAACAAATCAGTGACCAATATAGCCACCCTTCTTTGCAATAACAGTCATAAGCCTTCCATTCATGGAGTCTGTCAGTTTCTTGATCTGTTGACGATCAACTTTTTGTGCAGCAGCAACCACAGCCTCCCAGATACTGTTCAGAGAGGTGTACTGTTTTCCTTCACCATAAATCTCCCATTTGAGAAGGGCCCACAAGTTCTCAATAGGGTTTAGGTCAGGTGAGGAAGGGGGCCATGTCATCATTCTTTCATCTTTGAGGCATTTCCTGGCTAGCCACGCAGTGGAGTACTTGGATGCATGCAGGAGCATTGTCCTGCATAAACATCATGGTCTTCTTGAAAGATGCAGACTTCTTCCTGTACCACTGCTTGAAGAAATTGTCTTCTAAAAACTGGCAGTAGGTTTGGGAGTTGATTTTGAGTCCATCTTCAACCTGAAAAGGTCCAACTAGCTCATCTTTAATCATACCAGCCCATACCAGTACCCCACCTCCACCTTGCAGGCATCTGAGTCGAAGTGGAGCTCTGTGCCTGTTCCTGATCCAGCCACGGGCCCATCCATCTGGTCCGTCAAGAGTCACTCTCATCTCATCAGTCCATAAAACCTTTGAGAAATCTGTCTTCAGATATTCCTTGGCCCAGTCTTGCCGTTTCAACTTGTGTGTCTTGTTCAGTGGTGATCGAGTTTCAGCCTTCCTTACCTTAGCCATGTCTCTGAGCACTGAACACCTTGTACCTCTGGGCACTCCAGGTAGGTTGAAGTTCTGGAATATGACAGCACTGGAGGATAATGGGTTCCTGGTAGCTTCACGTTTGATTCTTCTCAAATCTTTGGCAGTTAATTTGCGTCTTTTTTTCTCAACACATTTCTTGTGACCCTGTTGACTATTTGCAACAAAATGTTTGATGGTTCTGTGGTCACGCCCCAATATCTTAGCAATTTCAAGAGTGCTGCATCCCTCTGAAAGACTTTTTACAATTTTTGACTTTTCAGAGTCGGTTAAATCTCTTTTTTGGCCCATTTTGCCTGAGGAAAAGAAGCTGCCTAATAATTATGCACACCTTGATATAGGGTGTTGATCTCCTTAGGCCACAGCCTCCCTCATTACACAAATACACATCATCTGATATGCTTATATCCAATAAGCATTCAGGTTTATACAGCTTGGAGGTGAAAATATGCATAAAAATGATATGGTCAAAATACTCACTTGCCTAATAATTGTGCACACAGTGTAGTACATAAATCCACTTCAAGTTGAGTTTTTTCATTTACAAAATTATAAGTCTTTTTACCCACTTTAAATTGTTCTGTCAATTGTGCAGAAGTGGATCAATGTCAAATATGACCTTCCAATTCTAATTGTTCCCTTGTTTTCAAGTTGGGTTCCCCTTCCACAAGAACTTGGATTCTCAAAATGAGTACTGTATACATAAATTAGGTTTAGGTAAAAGAAGTATTCATGCACAGAATATAAAGTTGCAAAAAGAGGTGCATTATCTCTGTCACGCTAAGTTAATGTTTGCATTTGGGTTTGTATGTTTGAGTATTCCTGTTTTTCTCATAAGTTGTAGGATTGCTAGCCTGATATTCTGGTATCATGTTGTGTAGTATAGCAGACTGAGCAGCTGCTGTTATATAATGGGAATAAAGAAATACCCAGCGTGCTATCTTTAGATAAAAATTCATGTATATTTACATTTATTAGTTTTTATTACTTTAATTTAAGGGAGGGGAGAACTAAAACTTTACAAAAACAAGAGAAAAAAGGGATATAAATTACATATAAAGTATACTGTGGAGCCCAGTTTTTAGGCACAATATTAAACCTTCACCTTATGGAATAATGAGTCTTTCCATTACATTGGCAGAGACTGAGTTCATAAACATTCAGTGAATACATATCAATCCAAGATAGTAAATTTTAAACATATTATGGATACATATATACTCATTATATTCCCTTTCAGTGTAAGTTATGCAATTATGCAAAGTTCAGGCAAAGAATAAGAAGACATGGTAAAGAAATTAAAGGCAGGAAATAAGAAAAAAGAAAACAAACTCTTAACAAAATATAGCTTGTGCTAACACCATTCACCATTTATCTCTATATAATTTTCCTATTCTGGTAAATCATTCTTGCTTCAACAATACTCATACATGATGTGTTGCCTTTCTTTAAACACAAAATAAAGTGAGCAGAAGCATACACTTATACACAATCATATTTTATCTTTCCACAAACATTTCTTCATTTCAAGAGACTAAATATTATTCCCTACCTTTCTGCTAGCATTTTCATGTCTTAAAATTTCTCCACCCATTTCCCCATGTTTATTAAACATTCTACCAAAGTACCCATTTGTCTAATTTGTTGTTTATGTGTGAGTTGCATTTCTGTGTAAGTTCTCTCCCTTTTCCTTGTAAAACACAACTACCCTATTCTTTTGTCCATGGATTTGTCCATACTTCTCATTGTATCATAAGGGCTATCTGGCATTTGCTATAAATCATCTAGATAACCAACCATAGAGCAATCTCTACATGCAAAATTACAGTGCATTCACATTTCTTACCATCACATTCTTAATGATATCACAGACATTTATCTGTACATGCATTAAATAATTAAGGAGACATCATACATCATTATCTTATTGCCTGCTTAATGTTTAACCATTCCTTCATCATTCCATTTACTCTCCCACATACTTTGTTTCCATCATATACCAATTTTACTACATTCAGCAACCAAATTCAGCTCCATATTAGTGCAAAATACCGTAATTCAAGCATATGTACTTCATCATAGGCTTTTTCTAAAAGTTTCATCCAAAAGAAAATTGGGCAAACTGCCTTACAATATTTCAGCTTATATGTCATTACTGTCTTCTGAATGTGTAGAGATGTAAACATCCTGCAGAGACAAATTATACCTACCACTCTTCAGTTCATAAAACTTACTCAAGGATAGACATGTGTTGGGTTTCTAATTCATTCTCAGCTAGCATCATAGACATGGAGGTAGCAGCTCCGAATTATAGAGATCATGTAAGACTAAATAGATGAACTTCCAGGTCACAATGAACTATTATTATTACAACAGGATATTAAACTGAAGTATTACCAGAAACTGAAGAGATTCTTCCAAATCAATTTAACCCTGATGTTTCCTTATTTGCAGTCTGAGAGTCTAGTAAAGCTTGCATGAGTTTTGTTTATCTCTCTGACATCCAGTATAAAAAAAGCCATACAAAAAACAGTGGGGTATATTACTGAATGGTTTGAAACAATTAGAATCAAGGCATAAACATAATTCAATCTTCAATTTAGAACTAAAATAAAAGCAATATAGAATCAAATAGTTTTATTGGAAGTAAAGAGACTTATAAGGAGGCAAATTTTATAAAGCAAGAATAATTTGAAAAAGCAATAAGTGAAATAAATTGTAAGCCTGCCAATTGTGTAAGGGACAGGCTAAAAGAACTTATTTGGAGTGGAGTCAAACATGTTTTTACAACAGAAGAGATGATAAAACCATTTGTGAAATATTATTTCAGATTATATAGTAAAGACAGCTGACATGGAAAAGATTGAAGAATATTTTAATAATATATTACTTTAAAAAATTATAGATCAACAAAAAAAAGTTCTTAATCAACCTTGAAATAAAGATGAGAGCAAAGATGCTATTAAAAAGCTGAAATTGAATAAAGCTGCAGGACCTGAGAGTATCTCTGCAATATACTGTAAGACACTCCAAGAAATTTTAGTAAAACCTCTAATTCAAATAATGAATGAAATTCAAGAACATGAAGGACTTTCTTCACCATAGAAAAAAAACCTTTCTCTCTTTGATTTAAGTATGTGAGAGGATGAAATACTAATGGCAGCTTCTTCCTTCTCCTACAAATTCAGTTGTGTGGAAAGGAGTGTAGAGGAATGCAGCAGCAAAGTTGGGGAGAGAGGAAGTTGTGCAGGTTATGTCGGGAAACTCTTAGAAGACAGATTTAAGCATGTTGTTTTGTTCTTTATTTGTATTAAGTGTGAACTAAGAAGTGTTTTTAAACTGCTTAGTCCAATGATCTTCAGCCCAAATTGAAGAAATAAATTTATGCAGTATGTTATCTGTAGGAAGCTAGTGTTGCAAATTAGCATCTTAAATTAATTTTCAGAAGAAATACAGGAACAAAGTTTAGTATTACAGTATTCTTAGGCAAATGGAAAAGTCTGACAATTGGATGTTGAATTAGTTATGGTGAGAAAGGATAAACAGGGAGATGCAAAGATGTTTTGAAAGCTGTAAGAGGAAAAAACTTACTTTGGGTTGCAACAAGATGTTTATGGTTTGTAAATAAGCTGTTTGTAGTTAATATAAAAAATATTACTGCCATGCATATTTGTCAGTCTTACTAGGTAGACCAGACAGGAAACACGGCCAGATGAGCTAATTCTACTTTATTGTAAAGCTACATTAACAGAATCTTACAAGTCTGAAAATACTTTTCTCCTCCCATTCCCTTTACAGGCTCAAAACTAGGGAGGGTCTCTGCTGAGCCTCTTGCCCTGCCCACATTCCTGCTGTGGGCTCAGCTGCCTTTTATCTGACCATTCCTTTGGCTGCATCTCTTTGCCCTGACTACCAAGGTCATTCCCTCATACCATTACATCACCCCCCCTCAGACTCAGCCTCCCCGCCCAAGTTCACAGGGGAAACTGATCTGGGGCTATGAGAATGAAATGCAGCTGTGTTGCTCCCCTCTTCTGCTAGTAACTCCCCAAGATCACACAGGTCTTGCAACTCAGCTACACCTGTAGACGTGGCTGTCACTCCCCAATCAGGAAGCTGCCCCCCCCCCCATGTCCTGTATGCCTGTGGTAGATTTCGGCAGTGCCGCTGGTTCACAGGAAGGAGGGAGCACGTTCCAAGAAGGGGAAGGAGATAAGCGGAAGCATAGGCCAGAGGGCAGTTTTGGGAAAACCAAGAGATTCAGAATAGCCCCACCCTAGAGCTTTCCTAAGTTATTTCCCCTTAGGTTAGGTAGGTAGGTAGGTAAAGTTGCTTTAGCCTGGCAAGATTCTGTCTATACGGTGTTAGCAAATGAAGAACTGAAGTTTGGATGGACTGGTTCTTGGTTGTTCTTGGGCTGAGCCTGACAATGTCTGATGTGGAAGGCTTTGGGTCACTTTTCCTGCCCTCTACTTGGTCTTCTGTTATCCCCAAGGCACCCTCCACCCCATAGAAAAACACCTCCATTTTGGTCAGCACCAAACTCCTGCAAGGCCAGTAATTGCTGAGGATAGGGCTTCTTAGGGTATTGATCATGAAAGTGGTGCACCAATAGTGGCACCACTTAGATGTGCACATCTGTTGCTGCCTTTCATGACCTCTTCAACTCTGTGTAGCCTTTCCAGTGGAACATGTATTCAATCCACTTCCCTCTGTGTCTAGAGTCTAGCACTGCCTGCACCTCATACTCTTCCTTCCTGTTTACCAGTATGGTAACCGTCACTGATGCTGGCAATTGCAACTGAAATGTTACTGGGTTTATTTGTTTAATTACTGGGAAGGGACCAATAAATTTTGAGTCAAATTTCTTAGAAGGCCTCAAGGAAGTAAAAAAAATTGTAGAAAGATATACCAAATTCCCTTCTGCAATTTTAGCTCCCTCTTCTCTGCATGCGTCTGCAGCATTTTTGTATGTGGCCTTTGCTAGTTCTAGCTTCTCCTTTAAAAGGCTTCGGGCTGCTTACCTCTCATGCAGGAAATATGTGGCATGAGGAATGGTGCTTTCTTGTGTGGTTCTTGGCAAGACTCATAGGTGGAATCCGTATGTTGCCTGAAATGGGGACATACTAATAGAGGAGTGTGCTGCATTGTTGTAAGCAAATTCAGCAAGAAGTATGAGATCAGTCCATTTGTCTTGCTGATATGAAATATAGCATCTTTTTGCTGCAACAGTTGATTAATCTTCTCAGATCCTCCTTTGGACTGCAGATGATATGCGGAAGACAAATTAATTTTAATATTTAATAAGCGTAAGAGGGCCTTCCAAAATTTGGAAGTGAACTGACTTCTTCGGTCTGAAATCACATGATTTGCCAATCCTCTATATCTAAAGATGTCCAAAAAGAGTTGAGCTGTTTCCTGGGCTTCTGGGAGGCCCTTGCAAGGAATAAAATGTGCCAGTTTGGTAAATAAATCCATTACCACCAGATACTACTACTATCCCTGCATTGAGTGAAGATTGGTGATAAAATCTAGAAAAACAGTGTCCCAGGACTGTGACAGGGTCTCTAATGGCTGCAATAACCCAGCTATCTTACCAGGAATTGGTTTTGCTCTACAACAGACATGACAAGAGGAAACATAACCTGTAATGTTTGTTCAGACGTTTATGCAGCCACCAGAACTCTGAGAACTCTATGTTGGGTTTTAAACATCCCCTCGTGTCCTGCTGTTTTGTTGTGGTGGCACAGCTGTAGTGCTTCTTCCCTTGGGGAAGAAAAATATATAAACGTCCATTGTGCACCAGCTGCCCTCCTATTTCTGTGAAAAGTGCAAAATTACCTTGGTGGTCTCCCTGGAGGTCATCCCATTCGGGCCCTGGTGAATGTATTTTGCTGTTGCTGTGCCCTAATCTGATCTTCTAGATCAACAGCTTGTCTTCCTGCTCCCAGCTTTTCAGGTTGGTCTGATTTAAAGTTGCATGGCTGGAGCGTTGTTGTGGTGGAAGGTGACTGAGGCACATCGTGCTGTGGCTTACATGAGACTGGAAGTTTGTTTTGGGAGCCTGGAATGTAGAAGATGTAAAAATCAAAGTGGGAGAAAAATTGTGCCTGCCTAATTTGCTGAGAGGTGAGAGATTTTGCATCTGCAGAACCTCTAAATTCTTACAGTCTGTACGGATTTGTATAGGGTGGGCTTCTCCTTCCAGCAGGTGTCTCCATTGCTGGAAGGCAGTTTTACCGCCAGCAGCTCCTTATTGAAAATACCTTTTCTGCATCATTGAGCACTCTGGAGTAAAAGGCACATAGTAGTAGATCTCCCCCCCCCCTTCCTTCTCTGCTTAGAGCAGGACTTCTATTTCTCCTACTGCCACATCTGAAGCATCCATCTGTCTGCACAACAAAAGGGTGGGAGGGGGCAGGGTGGTAGAGGAGAGGCTGAGAAGCAAAGAGTTCTTTTAACTCTTGAAACACTGCTTGCTCTTGAGTTGACCAGGAGAATTGCTGACTCTTTCTGAGGAGCTGGGTCAGCGGTTTTACACGGTCAGCAAGATTAGGGGTGAATTCCTAATTGGGGGAGGGGTGTGTGCCATGATAGAATAGACTGTGCCTTTGCTGGATCCACCTGTATGCCTTCTACTGAGATTCTGTAGCCCAAATAATCTAATTGAGGCAGGTCAAATGTACATTTTTCTAGCTTGGCAAAGAGCTTGTTGTCCCATAGTTTTTGCAATACATTTCTAACATAGGTGACATGCAAGGAGGGATCTTTGGACTAAACCAAGATGTCATCTAAGCGTACCACCATGTACTTGTCTAAAATGTCTGAAAATATTTTGTTGATGAATTTAGAAAAAACAGCCCCACAGTTTACCAGGCTGAAAGGCATCACTGTGTATTTGAACTTGCCGTATCTTGTATCAAAGGTTGTCAAATATCCATGTCCTTCTTTCATTCTGATTAGGTTGTAAGCATTATTCAAGTCTAGTTTTGTAAAGCCTTTTGTAGTCAGTCTACAATAAGGCTTTACAAAACTAGATCCGAAATAAGTGGAAGTGGATAATGGTTATTAATTGTCACTCTGTTCAGGTCTTTGTAGTCATGAACAGTACACATGGGTGCTCCCTCCTTTCCTTTCACAATGGCTGCTATATCTCCTTGTTTTGGGGGCACAAAAAGTTGGTGCCGATGCTAGTGAGTTGGAAGGGTGAATGAACCCTTTTTTGACATTGGCATCCAAATATTCCTTGAGAATGGCTAACTTGCGAGTAGACGTGGAATATTGTTTCTTTGCTGGGATTTGGGCTCCTGGCTTCAAATTGATGCTGCAATCACATGCTCAATGGAGGGGGGAGTGGTAATGCAGCTGCCTCTTCTTCCCCAAACACATCTGCAAAGTCTGAGTATTTTTCTGGTAGTGCCAATCCTCTCTCATTCTGCACTGGAGTGGTGGTGGTGGGACTTGTCCTGCTCTTAGTGGCTGTCCCATCAATCATCTCAACTATCATTGGGCTTTCTAGAGTTTGAGTAGGCAACTTTAGTTTCTGTATTATATCTACATCTATGAAATTAGTGGTTGCCCCCAAGTCTGCAAGAGCAGGGAGTTCCACATTCTGCCTGGAATCTAGAGTAACAGTAACAGGAGTAATTAGGCATGCTTGTCTATTGTCGGCATTCTGAGCTGTCCTTAAATGCTTGAGGGCCCCCCTTCAGAGCTCCTGGAAGGGGGGCTGGAGAAGTCTCCCTAGTGTGCTGTTTTGAAGCAAGCTGGGCACTTGTTCTCTATGTGCTCTGTTGATTTACAAGTTCTGCATTTCGTTGCTGTGTCAGACACTTGAGCTTTCACCAGACATGATCTGGCTATGTGCCCAGGAGGGCACAGTAAAAGCACAGTCTCTGATCACTTCTTCACTTCTCTCCTAATGATAGGGATCTCATGGTTCCTCCAATTTTCATGGATTCTTCTGCACTGTATTCCAAGGAGGCTATGGGGAAAGACATATGCTGTAGGTTCTTTTCCCTTTACCGTTCCTTCCCTGCCTTAACTCCTCCAGTCAAGTGTCCATTATTACACAACATTGATACAGCTCTTCCAGGTTATTTGAGGTTCCTTGCCTCACCAGCTTATCTCTCAGATCTTCGGTCAGCCCTTCTCTGAACTGGTCAATCAGCACTAAGTCATTCCACCCTATATCTTCAGCAAGTAACTTAAAGTCTGAAATATATGATCTTACTCTCCACTGTCCCTGCTTGAGCTTTCGGATCTCTCGACTAGCAGTGATGCATTTTATGGGATTCCCAATGTGTCCTCTGAGTTTATGCATGAAGTCCTGATAGTTGTCCAGCACCAGATTGTTGCCCTCAGTATTGCCCACTTGGCTGCTGCTTCCTTCAGCAAACTTAGCACAAAGGTCACTTTGGTGTGATCAGTGGGAAACTCCACTCATAAACATTGAGCTATGAATGTCCAGAATTGATCCTGGTCCCCTCCGAACTTCCCTGGCAAGCTCCCATTGGAACGCAAGCACATTGGCTGAGCCGCATGTTATTGTGCTGCCACGGGTTGAGGCAAATTCTGTCCCAGCAGTTGCATAAGTTGTATCATTGGCGTTCTGTAAGTTGGTCATCTCTGCATCTACCTGCTGCTGGTGTTGCAACAATGCTGCTGCTAGATGCTCACCAGATAACAGAGTCCCCTGGGGATTGGAGGCTATTCTCAAAATTCCTCTCTTTGGAAGAGAGTATGAGACTTGCAAGATTGATGTCAGCCTTACTAGGTAGACCAGATAGGAAATGCGGCCAGATGAGCTAATTTTACTTCATTGTAAAGCTACTGTACATTAACAAAATCTTGCAAGTCTGAAAGTACTTCTTTCTTCCTGTCCCCTTTACAACCCAAAAACTAAGGAGGGTCTCTTCTGAGCCTCTTGCCCCACCCACATTACTGCTGCAGGCTCTGCTGCCTTTTATCTGACTGTTCCCTTGGTTGTGTTTCTTTGCCCTGTCTCCCAAGGTCATTCCCACATATCATTACAATATTGTATGTTGTACGCTCTTCATTTATTTGATTTATCTTTCAAAGTTTAAACTTTTTTTTAAAGTTGTGGTGTCTGCTTAATAACCAAAAGTCAACAACCGCCCAGAGTCCCCCATGAGGTAGAGTTGGGCAGTGAATAAATTTATAAATAAATAAATAAAAATAAATAGATACTGATGCATCCAGCAAATTTTTCCATAGTATCACTTTATGTATAGAGATCCTAGCATTTGAAGATTTTATCAGTAGGGGCACTCCTTATCTTTCTGAATTAAAATACCTGCTGGATCCATATGGATTCCAAGGACCCTTGGGGAATTTCCTAGCAATCTGGTGTGTGGTCTAGTCAAGCACCTGCTTGATCTGATTCTGAAATATGTAAGAAACCAGAGTGCTTGACAAGATTGCCCCTTAGCAGGTCCTCCCTGTGCAATGATCCTGGGGAGCCCTTGGATTAACTGAAGAGCTCCAGGAGATGAAATGGTAGAAGGACACGAGATATCTTGATGGGAGTGCTAGTGCCACCCCTCTCAAAAGGGCCCTCCCTGAATCCAGTTATTGACTACTATTGTCCAGTCTGTAGTCTTCTATTTTTAGGGAAGGTTCTTGAGAGAAACGTGGTGTGCCAAATACAGTTCACATTACAGGAAGTTTATCTAGACCCATTTCAATCATGGCCCAGATAGAAACCACCCTGGTCATCCTAATGGGTTACCTGCATTAGAACATGGTTGGGGAGTGTACCTACCGGCTTCCCTGATTCTTTTAGACCCCTTTGTGGCCTTCCACACCATTGCTCATAGTATCCTTCCATACTACCTGCAAGACTTGAAAATCATCATTTTGCAGTGGTACCACTCAGAAACAAACACTTTATTAGTAGTGATGGTTTGTCCAGGTGGTTAACTACTTATGGTTTTGGCAGGGTTTCTCTTTCTCTTGTATTATTTAACACCTACAGGAGAGGTCATCTGTTTGTTCAAGTTGCAGTATCACCAGTATACTGATGTTATCCAATTGTACATGTCCACCTCACTGTGATAATGAGATGGTGAAAGTCCTGTCCTGATGTCTGTAATCTGTTAGAGTCTTCATGAGGTTGAATCTCTGTAAGATGGAGGTTCTGTTTGTTCAGAAACCACCTAACACTTTGCAGGCTCCAGTGATAACTCTGGATATAGAGGTAGTTCTCCTAAGGGGGCAGATCTGTGACTTGATGGTCCTCCCAAACTGATAGCTACTGCTAGATAGGCAGGTAGAGGTCATGGCTAAAGTAGTTTTTGCCCAGCTTTGGCTGGGGTGCCAGTTGCACATGATGCCCCTATTATCTTATGAATCAACTATTGCAGTATGCTTTACACCAAGTTGCTTTTGAAACTATGCAGAAGCTGCAGTTGCCACAGAATGCAGCCATCCAGTTTTAGTAGGTGAGAGCTACCAGACTCCTACAACATGTGTACTGTGGGTGCATCTTTCTCCTTTGTCATGGTCACATCACACCCTGGTGTCCTTGAGATTCTCTTAGGCTGCCCCCCTCTGCAGGGAGGCAGGTCCCATTCGATTGGTCTGCCCCCGGCGACTGATGGACCTGGCAGGGTTTCAGAGGGAGCTGGGGGTTATCCCCAAGGATCTGCTGCATGGTCTACTGGAGGCCCTGGCTGCCACCTGGAATAGGGAGGCAGCCGAGGCCTTGGACTGGATCATGCCTGTGTGGCCTCTCTTGCCCATTCGAACCTGACACTCCCCGTGGTTTACAGAGGAGCTGAGGGTTCTGAAGGGGGTTAAGAGATGCCTAGAGTGCCACTGGAGGAAGACAAAGACTGAATCCGACCAAACAAAAGCTAGAGCCGTGGTTAAGGCCTAACTTGTGGCGGTAAGAGCAGCGAAACATCAGTATTTCTCCGCTCTTATTACATCCGTGGAATGCCGCCTGGCGGTCCTGTTTAAGATTACCCAATCCCTGTTGGGGAGAGGGGATTCGGAACTCCATCTCCAGGGCTGTGCTGAGGAATTTTCTGTGCATCTGCAGGATAAAATTGCTCGGATACATTCCAAGTTGGACTCTGAGCATGAGGCAGAGTCTGAGGAGATACCCAGGGAACATACTTACTGGGAACAGTTTGATCCTGTTGAAGCCAAGGAAGTGGACAGGATCCTTCAGTCTGTAAATGCCACCATGTAATGGTTGCCTATCCTAAAATACTCTCAGACTCACAAACAAGAGCTTAACAAAATCTGGTTTATTTAAGAATAGTATGCAAGTACAAAGAAAGCTGAGAATGAGAAAAGCATGCCAAATGCAAACTAAAAAACCCTCGGTACAAACGAGATCCCTCCCCCAGGCTCACAATCCCAGGTGCTCCTAACGGCTCCTGATGGTGTGGTGGAAAAGTCCTTGAGCTGAGCACATAACCCAAACACATTCCATTAAAATGAACACAGATACAGAGCTTGGCACCAGGTCAGCAACATGGCATGTGAAACGTTACAATGTACAGTGCACATTGGAACAGTGAACATGACATACCGCCCCACCCAAAAAAATTCTAAGCAGAAGGCTTCAAAGAGTAAGCTAAGTGGAAACGGTTTACTAAATCAGGAGCATTGACGTGGTGAGCAGGCACCCAGTCAGGGTGGGGAAAGTGTTTCCAGCGGATAAGATATTGGAGAGTGCCTCGAAGCTTGCGAGAATCAACAACCTCCTTGACTTCAAAGTGTTGTTGCCCGTCAATCATGATAGGAGCAGGAGGAGGAGGCTGGGGATGCCAGTGTGAAGACTGATGGACAGGCTTGAGTAAGCTGCAATGAAAAACAGGGTGCAAGCATTTCAAATTGTGAGGCAAATCCAACTTGACAGTAACCAGGTTAACAAGACCAACAATGGGGAAAGGACCAATTAATTTGGGAGCCAGTTTTTTGGAGGGTTGTGGGGACTTTATGAACTTGGTAGAAAGGTAAACCTGATCCCCAATTTTGAAATCGTGTTGCACAGACCGGTGTTTATCGGCTTGGAACTTGTAAGCAGCCTGGGCATCAGCCAAAGCCTGTTTAATTACCGGCCAGGAATCGGCAAGCTGAACAGCCCAGTCAGAGGCAGAACAAGACGGGGGAGGGACTTGTGGTAGCTCAGGGATGGGAACAAAGTCGTGCCCAGAAACTATACGAAAAGGGGTCTGTCCAGTGCTCTGATGGACAGCATTGTTGTAAGCCACCTCAGCGAAGGGCAACAAATCAACCCAATTGTCTTGATGGTAATTTATGTAGGCTCTAAGGAATTGTTCAAGTGTAGAGTTCAAAACCTCTGTAGATCCATCAGTCTGGGGATGCGAAGATGTGGACAACGCCTGTTTGATGCCAATCAATTTTAAAAATGACTTCCAGAACTGGGAAGTGAACTGTGTCCCGCGGTCAGTCACCAAACGGGAGGGGCAACCATGGAGACGGCAGATGTGGGGCTGATGGGATGGAAGCACACAGAATGAAATGGGCTTGCTTGGAGAAAAAATCCTTTACAACCCAGATGACAGTTTTTTTCTGACTGGGTGGTAGGTCTACGATAAAATCCATAGAGATCTCCTCCCAGGGACGGGATGGGCTGGCCACTGGCTGCAGAAGTACCTGTGGTTTTCCCCCTTTATGTTTTGACATGGCACAAACAGGACAGGAAGCAACATAGTCTTTCACGTCACGCCTTAAGGTTGGCCACCAAAATTGACGCCTAACCAAATGCAAGGTTTTGACGAAACCAAAGTGTCCAGCAAGTTTGTCATCATGGGAACGCTGCAAAACATCAGCCCTCAAAGCTTCAGGCACATAAAGGCAGTGTTCCCACCCACGCCAGACCATTTTCAAAAGAAACATTGTCTCTATTAGCTAGCAACCAAGTGTCAGATTTCAGTGCCTGGAGAAAGTCTTTTTTGTAATAGACAAGGAACCTGCATTTTCTGCTTCCCAGCCGGGGCTGGGGGCAGGGTTGCTTGAGCATGGGTCTGGCTCCGGGTGACGGCAACCAAGCCCAGTTGTGGTTCAGTGAGAACAGTCCCCACTATATCTGACAGGTGTTCAGAGTCCTGAGGGAGACGTGACAAAGCATCGGCCAGAAAGTTTTTCTTCCCCAGAATAAACTTTAATTGGAACTTAAAGCAACTGAAAAATTGAGCCCAGCGAATTTGTTTAGGACTGAGACGCTGGGGGGTGCGGAGGGCTTCTAAATTCCTGTGATCAGTCCAAACTTCGAAAGGGCATTTAGCACCTTCCAGGAGGTGATGCCAGGCTTCCAAAGCAGCTTTTACAGCAAAAGCCTCTTTTTCCCAAACATGCCACCGGCGTTCAGTTTCAGAAAATTTTCTGGACAGATACACGCAGGGTTTTAGGTGATTGTCGGAATCCCTTTGTAATAATATAGCCCCAGTTGAAAAGTCAGAAACATCAACTTGGACTACAAAGGGGCGTTCAGGATCTGGGTGCTGTAAAATAGGCTCAGCAGTGAAGAGGGTTTTTAACCTCTCAAATGCTGTCTGGCATTCCAGTGTCCAATTCAGCACTGCCCCAGGATTTTTTACCTTGCGTGTCTCCCCCAAACCTTTGGTGTGTAGCAAGTCAGTGAGCGGTAGAGCAATTTCAGCAAACTCCTGGATAAAGTGGCGATAATAGTTACTAAACCCCAAAAAACTTTGTAGTTGCCCCTGGGTGCGGGGGCGTTCCCAATTTAAAATCGCCTGATTTTTTTCAGGATCCATCTCAATGCCCTTGTCAGATACCCTATAGCCTATATAGTCAAGACGTGCTTTGTGAAATTCACATTTAGAAAGCTTTGCATAGAGTTTAGCATCTCTAAGCTTGCTTAACACCTGTTTGAGGAGGCGTTCATGCTCCTTGGTTTCAGTGTAAATGAGAACATTGTCTAAGTAAATCAGGACCCCTTTAAACAAATGATCATGTAATACTTCATTAATCAATTGCATGAAGACTCCGGGTGCCCCTGCTAACCCAAAAGGGAGGACTTTGTACTGAAATGACCCCAATGGGCAATTAAAAGCAGTTTTCCACTCGTCCCCTGCTCATATGAGGATGCGAAAATAAGCTTCACGAAGGTCGAGTTTGGAGAAAATTTTACCCGTTGACAAATGGGCTAACATGTCTTTCATTAGATGCAGGGGATATTTGTTGCAGACCGAGATGGAATTTAACCCCCGATAGTCCGTACAGAGTCTAAGTGTGCCATCCTTTTCCTGGAAAAGGACAGGGGCCCCAACTGGGGAATTTGCAGGTTCAATAAACCCTCTTGACAGATTTTTGTCGATAAAGTCCCGCAATGCTGCTAGCTCCTTCTGGGTCATTGGATAGATTTTCGGCTTGGGCAATTGAGCGCTGGGGACCAACTCTATTGCACAGTCAGTCTTTCGATGAGGGGGCAGCTGGTCCGCTTCCACTTCCCCAAAGACGTCTGCAAAATCTCGGTATAGGTCGGGCAAGCCTTCTAAGTGTGGTAAGCTGGGGCATGGCGTGGCGATCGCAGCTCTCCCCACTCCCACACGTAAAGGTCTCTCCGCTGTAGGAGCTTGGTAAAGCTCATCCTTAAAAGTGACAGTCCGGTGCTCCCAATTTATATATGGGCTGCGCCAAGTTAACCAGGGAATTCCCAGAACTACCATGGGATTGCCCACAGGCGCCATGATAAAGCCTCCTTGTGGCTGCCCATTTGCATCGCTACATTTCCAGTGAAATGAGTTGCCGGACCCCCACCCGCTGTTGACCCGTCTAGCTGGTTGAAGATCAAAGGCTGCTTTAGAGGAAAGCTAGGCAAGTCCAATGCAGCAACCAGATCAGGGTGGATGAGACACCTTGAACACCCAGAGTCAACGAGAGCCCAGACTTCCGTAGTCCTAGTGCGGGAGCCCAACTTCACTTTCACTGCTAGAGTGGGACAGTCAGCACTCACCATAGCGTCTTCACGCCCATCCTCCTCCCCTGCCCGCAGGCGCTTTTCAGGGCAGGTGGCTGGCGTTTCCTGCCGGCTCTGTAGAGGCAACCTCAGCCTCTCCTGAGAAATCTCTTCTTCAACGTCAGTAACCCCCTTGGCCGCTGTCATCCATCGCGATGGGGGGGGCGATTTGTTCAGCGCTTTAGTCGCTCGATCTCCAGCCCTGGTTTTTGGGCAGTCTGCAGCTCGATGTCCGACCTTTCCACATCAGATACACTGGCCTCGCGTGTAGTGTCGCTGCCACTCCTCGTCCTACATTCGGTAGCCTGATGGGGTAGCTGTTGCCCCAGTTCGGGGTCCTCACATCGCGGTTGGTGGTCTCTCGTGCCTTCTGGCTTGCACGTAGGTGCGTTGAGCATGCTCTGCCTTCCCGGCCAGACAGATCCAGTCGTGCGATGACTCTGGGTCATCTCTGCAGAGCGCCCATTTTAAAACGTCCTGATTGAGTCCGTCTTTGAACCTTTCTACTAAGGTTGACTGAGACCAATCGGGGACCTTGCCTGCCAAGGCTTTAAATTCCATGGCATAGTTGGCTACCGACCTGGGGCCCTGGATGAGATCCTTTAGTGCCTCTTTGGCTCTTGTCTTGGCCAGAGGATCCTCAAAATGCAGCTTTAATGCCAACAAGAAGTCTTCGAAGGACTCGAGCTCAGGGGCGTCAGCCTCCGTTAATTGGACATACCAGTCCGCCACTCTGCCTTTTAGCTTAGTGGCCACTGCCATTATCTTAGTCTTTTCGGAAGGGAAGCATGGCCTGAATTGTTCCATGTAGGTCTTTGCATTAGTTAGGAAAAAGGTTAGTTTGGTGGGATCCCCATCAAATTTGACAGAAAAGTCCTTCACCGCCCCTCCTGCTGGAGCGGAGCCGGCGGCAGGTCAAGTGGTGGGACCCCAGATCACAGTAGTGGTTCCTGTTCGGGGCAGAGATCCATCCCGGAGTCGTCTGTGGCCCCGCTCAGCCGGCGGTTCAGGGGGGAGGATGGGTGATGGTTGCGTGAAGCTAGGGCTTCCATTGGATCTCGCCTGGCCGCCCATCGCCAAAGACAGGTTTTTTAGCAGATACTCCACCGATTCCATTTTCGCCTCCAGTACTCTCAGCCTCTCAGGGGTTTGAGATTCCTCCCTCTGTCGCACGCTAGGTTGCCTCCCCGTTGCTACCGTGGTAGATTCCACCTCTGGGGTCAGTGAGAATGGGATGGAGGCAGTGCTACAACTGGTCCAGAATGCAGCCTTGTGGGTAATTCTAGGTGCCCCAAGGGTGGCATGTGTAACACCTTTACTGCGCGAGCTGCACTGAGTGCCAGTTTGCTTCCAGGTCCAGTTCAAGGTGTTGGTTATGACCTTTAAAGCCCTACATGGCATGGGACCAGGCTACCTGAGGGACCATCTCATCCCCATCACATCGACCCATCCCATCCAGGCATGCAGAGAGAGCATGCTAACGATCCCATCTGTTAAAGAGTTCCATCTGGCGGGGTTACAGAAGCGTGCCTTCTCTGCTGTAGTGCCTACCCTCTGGAACATTCTCCCCCAGAGCTGAGGCAGATCTCCTTGCTCCTGGATTTCTGCAAAAAATTAAAAACCTGGCTTTGCCATCATGCTTGGGGCGGGAAAGAGAATAGTTCCTCTTGGGGATGGCTAGCCCCTTAGAACTGCCCTGTTTCGCTCACGGACAGAGAGAGAATTTTAGCCATCTGGCCTCTATTCCATTTTAATATATTTATATTTTATTGCTTATTGACATTATTATGTAGTATTTCTATAATATAGTGGTTGAATGTTTTTATTGTGAACCGCCCAGAGTCCCTCTTTGTGTGGGAGATGGACAATAATAAATTTGATAAATAAATAAATAATTGGCTAGAACCATTATATAAGCAAAGAGGGGTGAAACATTCCTTAAATCCCAGGAAATAATATAGTATTATAGTATCAGAGGCTTCTCCCTGACTCATTGGGCTGTAAGAGAGAGGGGAGGTAAAACAAATCAGGGTTGACAGATTCTGTTATTATAGCCTATCTCAATAAAGTATAGTTCAATTCTTCCAGTAGACTCTACTGATCTCGTCTGCCCCAAAGCTGACAGCTGCCCTTGAACAACATTCAGAAACTGCAGTCGGTACAGAATTTGGCAGGCAGTGATTGTGTTCCGATATACTCAGGTGACCTCTCCCCCCCTCCCTGCTTTGGGAACTGCATTTGTTACCACTTGACTTCTGGGTACAATTCAAGGTACTGATTCTTACCTTTAAAGCCTTATATGGGTCTGGGCCTGATTACTGGAAGAAGTGTCTTCTTCCCTATTCATCTGCTCCTCCAACTTGATCAGAGCAAATACCCTCCAGGTCCCATCCCTTTGGAATTGTCACCTGTTAGGGCCTCAGAAGTGAGCATTTTTGGGACTTTCGGGGACAACCACAGGGAACAAGGAACCGGCATATGGATTAGCGCCTCAAAATTCCTCCCAAGAGAAAGGGGAGGACCTGGAATTGCATAAGTGCTCCACACAGATGCTCCCTGCAAGGAGACCATAAAACAGTGGTCTCCAGCAGGTTTTAGAGGTCTTGGGAGCCAAGGGAAAGGCAGCTTCACCCAAGCCACGGTTCAGAGCCTTCAACAGATGCTGGGTTTGCCCACTTCTCTTTTTAATCACTTGAAGAAAGTGGTTGTTAACTACTTTTTGGAAATTAAGAACCTTCAGAATGACAAGTTTCATCACACTGGTGATTCTCCTTCAATCCTTAGCAAAAAAAAGTTATATGTAAGTTAACCTGAAAACAATTTTTTTTAAAAAATTCTAAAATAAACAGCAAAAGGGTGATTAGAACATTAATTTTGGAAAGTTTTAGAGACTAAGGGGTCAGATGGATTGGAAATAAGATTTTGAAACTAATTATAAGAATCCTTCCTGTGGGTTGTTTAAAATCCTATTTAAAATATATGAAAATTTTGAATCTAAGTGTAAGAAATCCTCCCATGGGTGAATGTTGTGGATTAGAGAAAAACATGATAAGAGGAGACTTTGAAGGCTGGACACTAGAGGCAACCAGAAAAAGCTAAAGATTATAATTAAAGGGGAAGAGACCCTAATACAGAATGGAGAAAAATATTTTAACTTTGGAAGAATTCAAGGATATTTGGCAACAATGCACTCAGAAATTTCTCTTAAATTTGTCTGCTACCATAAAAATGTGTTTAAAAGAGGAGAGAGGAGGATACAACTGAGAACCAGGCTGTTTTGGATATGGATTTAAGAATGACAAGATACAAGACCGATATGGAAAAAGATGTTACACAGGACTTACAGATGAAACCGGCTGATTTCTCAATAACTAAAAGGTATACACAAATAATAAATCAGAAGACTGACTTGGACAACTTTCTTATCTTGGACTTAGAAAAGAGATGTGTTATAGTGATAAAGGAGTTCTCAAGAAAAGACAAAATGAAAAGAAATCAGCTTTTGGGACACTATTTAAAGGGAATAAACATCAAGATTTTAAAAGCAAAAAGAAGGAATATAAAGTTGGCTTTTTCAATCAAGGTTAAAAATATACAGTAGACTCACAGTTAACCAGAACTCAAGCAACTGTCACACAAGCAAGCAGCAGAAAAATCGAACTGAGATTCTCAAGCAACCAGCAAAAAAATCTGTATCTCTCTGCTACCATCTAGTGGGTATTAGGGTTTAATAGTAACTCTCAAGCAACCAGAAACTACATTTATCCCGCATCTACCAATTCCCATGGGTGCTGGTCAACTGAGAGTCTACTGTATATGATGTTCCTTACAGTAGCTCTTAATGGGTGTTTCTTGACCAGGACTGAATGACAAGGCTTTAAAAATTTGTTTATAGATGAGGAAATAAGATTTTTTTGTTAAAATATAGATGTTATTTCTGGAACACGTTAACTTGAGAAGGAGTTTCTGAGAGGAGATGAAGAGAAAATGATAAGAAATTGTCTTGTGGGATACTATATTATTTGAAGGGATTAAAGATTAAGATTTTTAATATGTTGCTGTTTCTGGTAGCTCTTAATGGATTGTTTTTACTAAGTTGGAATGATGAGGTTTTAAGATTTGTTTGGAGATAAGAAATAAGATATGGGCAGATGATTTTTTGTGGTTATATTTTGAGAGAAAATGAAAACTTGCTGTGTTAAAAGTAAAGAAATATGAAACTGATTTATTTGACTAAGGATATATATATATATATATATATATATATATATATACACACACATACATACACATACATACATACACATACACACACACATACATACATACATACACACACACATACACATACATATATATATATATATATATAAAATTATTATTTCTGGTAACTCTTAATGGCTTTTGTTGATTAAATTGAATGACAAGGCTTTATGATTTGTATAGGTAAGAGATGAGATATGGGAAGAAGAGATTTTTGGTTGAAATGTTAGAGAAGGTGATAAGTTGCTGAAATTGTTTGTACTTGTCTTGATAAAGGGGGAAGTCATTTCTTTATATATCTTTTTTCTCTTTTTTTCTTTTCCTTTTTTTCTCTGCACTTTTCAATGTTTTTTACTTTCTATATTTTTCTTTGTAGTTTTTTATCTTTGTATTTGTAAACTGTAATAAAAATTATTATTAAAAAAAAAGAAGTGGGCATTTTCAGTAGCTGTCTCCACACTTTGGAAATCACTCCCTACAGCAATTTAGACAGCTCTGTCCCTCCTGGGCTTTAGGAGTTTTGAAGACTTACCTGTTCTGTCTGGCACAGAAAGTGGGTATGTTGTAATTTGAAGATGGGGTCACAGGAGCATGGTATTTTTAGTTTTTGGTGGTTATTTTCCCTATTTTTCTTAATGTTTATGTTTATTGGGGATTTTCTGGGGCTGTTATTTTATATGTTGACATTGTTAGCTACCTAGACCCTTCAAAAATGAACAGCATGCAAGCAAAATAAATAAATAAATAAATCCTGATATCTATAATTAAACCATGTGTCTTTTCCCCCCAGAAATGTAGGAAAAAACAAATGTTGAAACTAGAAAAAACAAATATAGACACAAACTAATTAAATGCATACTTTATTTCTTATGTTTAGATCCTGCCTTTCATCCATTATAAAATTAATAGTGTACATGTGGTATTCTAGCAGTTTTATATCCAAACACTACCCAGAAATATGACCTGAACCAGCCAGTTCAGTCAGGCAAATACAAGTTTTAAGGGTTTATTGTCTTACTGACTTAGAAAGTTCAAAGAGCCCAAAGCTTGCCTTGTAATATGAGGTGTCGCAATCTGCTATCAGGAAAAAGGTAGAGCCATATGAGATGTCCATAACAGCCCGTGATCTGAGCATCAGAGAATTCCACAGGCTAGTCTAGTGCAATACAAGACAATGAACAAGAGCAATAGGACACAGGTCTAGAGTTGTTTCCAACAGGGGACAAAGACTTGGAAGCTGCTCTTTCATTGCCCCCAGTGCTGGCATGACTTGATTAGGGGCATTGCCCTCTCCTTTCAAGGAGACTGCGAATTGCTTTTGCTCAGTTCTTTCTAGCTGTCAGTGTGTTTGAGGCCTAGATACATGCCAGAACCTGGCCGCTCATTACCTGAACTGGGTCTCACCTGCTCAGCTCGTTACTCTTGAAGCTGCCACAGTTGCCTTGTTGTCTGCTGACTCTGGAAGCTGATAGACAGTCTTGTCTGCCTTCAGTGTCTGACTCGGAGGATTCAGATCAGAGTGTAACAAAATAATTTCATACAGACTCCATATTAAGGGCTAGCAGCATCTCTGAATGTATAGCCAAACTTTACACCAATATGAAATTTATATTCTTCAATAGTGTACGATCATTCTAATATTGGAGGGTTTTTTACATGCAGTGATAGAATTTTTTTATTTTCTATCCTGCCTTTATTTTTATAAATAACTCAAGGTGGCAAACATACCTAATACTCCTTCCTCCTCCTATTTTCCCCACAACAGCAACCCTGTGAGGTGAGTTGGGCTGAGAGATAGTGACTGGTCCAAGGTCACCCAGCTGGCTTTCATGCCTAAGGCAGGACTAGAACTCACAGTCTCCTGGTTTCTAGCCCGTTGTCTTAACCACTAGACCAAATTTGAAGAAATCATTTAGGGTTAGGTGGGTAAATGGCCCACTATCAAACTATTACTCATATTACAGATTTTGAATTAAAAAATGGCTCTAAAATCATTTTATTCATTTTAGAAGAGAAACTATTTCCTAGATTTTTTTTTCTTAGTGCCCTTACCAATTTCCCTAGCATCCTCAAGGAAAGGAATCAGGGCAAGTGGCAGGCTCCAGAAAGGCATTTTGCATATGATTTAACAATTCCAGATGTTGTGAGTAAATCACAGTTGGTTATTCATGTCATAATTCTATTACATCCAAAATATCTTTTTCTTGAGTCACACTGTTAAGTTTTTATCAGTTTTAGGTACATTTGAATAATAGAATCATGGAGTTGGAAGAGATGACAAATCTTGCAAGATTTGCTAAAGCTTTTTGGACAGATAGCTATCTAGGTTTTGTTTGAAGACTGCCAGTACAGGGGAACATGCTTCATGTGTAAACCTGTTCCATTTGCTGACAGCTCATACAATCAGGAAGTTACTCCTGATGCATAGCCTGAATCTACTTCCTTATAGTTAACTATTGATTCTAGTCCTGCTTTCTGGGATAATGGAAACTGTCCCTCCTGCTATATATGACAAACTTTTAGATGTCCAGATACTACTATCACTATATCATACCTCCCTTCAATTTTCCTTCCACAGGCTAAACATACCCAGTTTATTCAGTCATTCCACATGCCATCTTGGTTGCCCTCTTCTGAATTCACCCAGTTTGGCAGACCTCCTTTTTAGACTTTAGTGCCCACAAATGGACACAGTATTCCAAGAGACTCCCTCACAAAGGCAGAAGAAAGTGGGACAATTACTTCCTGTGATCTGGACTCTATGCCCCTGTTAATACATCCCAAAGTAGCATTTGCTTTTTAGTAGCTACATCATGCTGTTGGTTCATGTTCAACTTTGTAATCTCCTAGAATACAAGATTCTTTTCACATTTGCTAGTTTTAAGTCAGGTTTCCTTATCCCACATATGTCCCTTACATTCTTTCTCCCCAAAGCCACAATTTACATCTTTCCCTGTTAAATTTCATCCTGTTCATTTTAGCCTAGTGTTCAAGCCCTTCTAGACCTTTTTTTAACCTTCTGTTTCTTTTCTAAGGTATTAGCTAATCATTCTAGTTTTGTATCATAATCATCCTTTCAGTCCCTTCATCCAGATCATTAATAAAATCATTGAACAGAACAGGCCTTAGACAGAGCCTTATGACACTCCACTCAATACTATTCTCAGGGTTGATGTACAGTCAGTTATTCAGCCAATTTTGAATTAACAATTGTATCATCTAGCCCATATTTTATTATTTCTTAATCAAATAGTAATTGGCACCGAAAAAGAAAAGAACTAAACAAAGCATACAAGATTGTAAGGAAAAAAAGGAGAAAGGGCACCACTGACCCCCCAAAAATCAAAAGTTGTTCATAATTGCCATATATCATGAGAATTAACAAGATTAGGTCTATTGTGATTAATATAATAATCAGCCCAGGTTTGATAAAACTGTATTCTTGCCTCTGAAGATTCATTATTCTAAATTTAGTAATTTTTTCTAATAGGACAATTGAAAAAGTGTATTAATCCACAAATTGTTAAATTTTCAAGAAATTTCCAATGCTACACAATTAACTTCATTGCTAAAAACAAGTATAGTCAGCTCCTTATTTGTAAGTGTAGCATTGGAGCATATAAATAAGTGTTAACAGCTCTAGCTCAGGGGAGCATTTGACCCTTTCATTTTTAGTAATAACAATTTCACTAAAAATGTCTACCAAAAGGGTATTACTTTATCACATGACTACCACTTATGGTAACATACAGTCCCTTTTGTGTATATTCCCTCCAGCATATTTTATTTATTTATTTATCATATTTATATAGCCGCCCATTACACAAAAGTGACTCATTTTAAAGAACGATTGTGTAAAATATATGTGCTGATCTAGCTTAAGTGCCACAGATGTAGCACCTTCCACTGCAACCCTTGGATAGAGGCAGAAAGGAGATCTCCTGATTTCCATTGTGGTTTCCATTTTGATTCAACTATTGTGTTGGCTAAATCAGTTTCCCAAGCATCCTTTAGACCAATAGGGGGATCAAATTTGCAATAGTAGTGTATAAATCCTTAATATTATTCCTTTCAATTGTGCCAAATATTTTAGTGTTATCAAAGATAGTATATGGGTAAGATATGTGGTTCCTGATTCTTCTTTATCCAGTGTAATGTTAAGTGATGGCAGAAGAACCAAGATAGCCAGCAGCTAGTACATTGTTCACTTTCATTCTTATTATTTTGCCTGGTATTACTATAAAAACCATTTATCCTGCAGAAGTTAAAATTTCTCAATAATTTTAATTCAGTTAATCATATTGATTTCCATCCCCCAAAAAGGTAATTAGAGCTCCTAGAGGGGAGATGCCATTTATTAATACTGGATACTTCTTTTTCCAGATCTGAAACATTGTCTCAGTAAAGACAAGATTAGTTTTGCTTTTATTGATAAAGACATTAATTTTTGAAAAACTATTTGGCTGAAAAAATATATAATTTTTAAAATTATAGGATTCTAACATAACCTCTGAATAAGTCCACTGCTTAGTCCAATCTTCTAGTATAAATTGAATTAAATGGTCAATTATGCTACTTGATAATACATTTTTAAATTTGGGACTCCCCAACCTCCCTATTTCTGCAGCCAATAAAAAATTCTTCTATTGATTTATTATTTCTTAGCATAATTTCATTCTGCTTCTGCCATACTATTAATATTCTATCTGGAATTTCCAATGGGTGGGATTGAAATAAGAAATTAAGTTTTGAATGACCTTCATTTTAATGGCTGCTATCATGCCTCAAATATTCAAATGTTATTTAGTCCAGCTTTTTATTTCTTTATTTTTTTCTTATACTGGGCTAAGCATGTTACTTTTAAAACATTTTTTATTATTCTTGGTGGTGTTAATCCATAAGTATTTCAAGAATTTGTAAGCACTGGGAAATCCTTGAACATCAGGTGTTTGTCGGAAGCTGTCTGTGAAGGTCACAAATAGCGATCATGTGACTGCAGGACGCTGTGACCATCATAAATGCATGCCGATTGCCAAGCACCCAAATCCCAATCACATGACCATTGGGATGCTGCAACAGCTGCTAGTTTGAGGACAGGTCGCAAATCTCCTTTTCCAGAACCCTCGTAACTTCAAGCGGTCACTGAACAAGCAGTAAGGGAGGACTACCTAATGAATCTTTTTTCTTTATCTTTGTTTAGGTTATTTGCCAACAATCTTGAGTTGTTTTTAGCAAATTCATAGTACTTTTGCTGTAAAAATAACAGTTGAGTAGAAATTATATCTCTAAAGCATTATTCTCTGTAAATATGAGATGATCCAATTCTATTGTATTTTTAGTAAATTCTTAATGAGAGTCAGTTTGGTGTAGTAGTTAAAGGCACCAGCCTAGAAACCAGGAGACTTTGAGATCTAGTCCCGCCTTAGGCACAAAGCCAGCTGGGTGACCTTTGGGCAGTCATTCTCTCTCAGCCTTAGGAAGATGTCAGTGGCAAACCATTTCTGAAAATCTTGCCAAGAGAACTGCAGGGACTAGTCCAAGCAGTCACAAAGGGTAAACACTGATTTGAAGGCACAAAAACAATAAATATTCCTTCTTATCAGAATGTTATACATTTATAATTTGCAACCATCTCTTTTTTTTTTTTATCCTATTCATCCAACTTATACATTCCCTTGTTACAACTGTTTTCATGATATCCCACTTCGTTGTTAAAGAGGTTTGTGTTACGTCATTTTCTTGAAAAAAAAATCTTAAAGTTTAAATTATTTGTTGTTTGCTGATACATTACAAAGCAGTGTAGGATTAAATGCCAATTATATGGGTTTCTCATCTGTTTTAAAAGCAAAGACCAGAGGTTCGCGATAAGTATAAGTGCAATTTCCCCATGTAAAACATCTTTAAAAGTTTTAGGTGTCCAAATATAATCTATTATTGAATGAGTTTAATGTCCACCTAAGTAAAAAGTAAAACCATTTATTAAAGAGTTTATAATTTCCCACACATCTACAAGATTGCACCTATGTATTAAATTTTGGAATTTCTTCAGAATTCCAGCTTGTTTTTTTAGTTTTTAAAGGGGCTAGGTTAGTTCCTGTAGATAATTTCACTGATCGCTGAACCACTGCTTTATTTATATGGCAATCCCAGCAGAAATGTCTTCTGACTGCATATGCATGCTCAGAAGATGCAGTGAGCCTTTGAGACGACATAGCATCTTGATAGTTTGAGCAACATGTTCCAGAAGATATTTCATTCCCTTCCTGGAGTGCCCTCTGAGTGATTCACACAGCCTGATTATACTGTGCAAAGCCTTCCTATGAAAATTTTTTAAAGAGAGATACTTTGCAGCTTGGAAAAATAAAAATGTAATTCCAAATGTAGAGAACTGTGATTTTAAACTTGGTAGCAATACTGATAGTAAAGTTTCATATGTATAGTCTAAAAGCTAGTAAGATAACATTGGTAACAGAACATTTTACCTTCTTATAATCCGTTCCAGTAGTTCCCAAAATAAAAGTTTAACAAAACATAACAAAATGATTTTGTAACACTTTATACCTCTTAAAATGCCAGTTCAATGAAAATTAAATTGAAAATGAAAAATAATAAAGTTGTATGTGAAAAAAGGGGGGGTCTGAACTTTTAAATTAATAAGTGGTGTTTTTCTTTCTAGGGGTCCATTCAGTGTTGTGCGGCGATGTATCAACAGAGAAACTGGGCAACAGTTTGCTGTAAAGATTGTCGATGTAGCAAAATTCACTTCAAGTCCAGGCTTAAGTACTGAAGGTAAAAATCAGTTGTTACTATGAAGTATTTTATTTTCCCTTACTATCTTTCTGATAAATATGTCCCAAATTTTTACTGGAATTTTTTTACCCCAAGAAAATGCTCTGTTTGAGAAGTATCTCAGTTATGGGTATTTTCTGTTAGTGTTGACGAACAAAAAGAAAATGAAAATGATCAATACTGTTAGCTATAGCCCATTATATATATTATTTCACTCAGATTATTTAACAAGGAAATCAAAGGAGTAAACTGTTTTGGACAAATTGGAGAATATTTTACTAAAGAATTATATTTAATACCTTTTCACAGCTGTAGCAATCTTATATTAGTTTAAAGCTGCAGCTAAGCTCTGCCTTTTTTGTTGCAATAAAATACTGAGCATCTAGTTTTTCAAAGAAATATCATTAGAGACATTACCTTGTTTGTTGCTGACCCATACTCTGCATTAAAGGTACCTGGTACTGCATGCATCTGCATTTTGAACCAGCTGTAGCTTCCAGGTGGTCTTCAAGGGCAGCCCTACGGAGAGCATATTGCAATAATCCAGTGATGAGGTTACCACAGCATGAGTAACTTTATGAAAGGTGTCTGAATTGAGGAAGAGGTGCAACTAGTGCACCAGATGAACCTGTGCCAAGGCCCTCCTGGTTAGAGTGGCCATCTGCACTTCAAGCATTAGCTGCACACCCCCAGGTTGCATGCCCATCAAATGGGGAAGTGCAGCCCCATCCAAGACCAATGATGGTAATGTCCCCAACTCCAGGGGGCCAAACAGCCACGCAATCTTGTCAGGATTGAGCCAAAGTCTTATCTGCCCCATCCAGACCTGAACAGCCTCCAGACCCTCAACAGCTTCATCTGCACAGCTTGGGGTTGTGATTTAAGCTGGATATCATCAGCATACTGATGATACCAAACCCCTAACTGATGGATGAACTCACCCAGTGGTTTCATGTAGATGTTAAACAGGAGAGAGGAGACAGTCAAGCCCTGAGGCACACTGAGACACGCTGAAAGCTGTGGATGCAATTTCTCACCCTCATCAATACTGACTGAAACCACCTGCTGAGGAATGAGGTAAACCACTGCAGCACAGTGCCTCCCACTCCTAATCCCCACAGAAGAAGAATACTGTGGTCAACACCAGTGAAAGTCCCTGAGAGGTCAAGGATCACTAGGATGGATACACCACCCCCATCCCAGTTCAGCCAAAGATCATCGACAGCTGACTGCTGTATCTGAACTGTACTCCAGTCTGAAACTAAAGTAAAATGTGATCAGAGAATCCCTTTCTTCCAAGATCCTCTGTAACTGCCATCCGACCAACTTCTCCACAACCGTCCTCCAAAAGGGAAGATTGGAGATTGGCTGATAATTGTCCAACATGGAGGTGTCCAGCAATGACCTCTAGAGGAAGAAGCATACCACCGCCTCTTCCAAGGCCATCATAACCAGTTCTTCTCTCGGAGAGGGTGATACCACACCATAGATCCATTTCCTGGGCTGTTTTAATAACCCAGAAGGGGCCAGTATCTAACAAACAGGTGGCCATACTAACAGACAGGAGGACCTTGTCCATTTCCTCAAGCATAACAGAATCAAATTCAGTCCAGATAACATCATAAGACTGTGCCCCAGGCAACTCACTTGAACTTGCCCACAGTCTAACTTCAAGTGAATTTGAACAACTTTTTCCACCAGATAGCACAAATATTCCTTTCTATGACCCCACAGATGATCCTGGGGCCCAGCTCCCCCCAACAAGGAGTGGGTCACCCTAAACTGGGCCACTGGGCGGCTATTGGCAGATGCAATAAGGGTGGAGAGATAACGTTTGGCTCGAATATGGGGTCTCTCTCATGTTCGGTTGGATTCACTCTTTGTCTTTCTCCAATGGCACTCCAGATGTTGCTTCTCATGCTTCATCTCCCAGAGCACCCTGGGATTGGCACATAGAGAGAGGCTGCATAGGAACAATCCGATCCAAAGCCTCAGTCACACACCTATTCCAGGTTGTAGCCAAAGCCTTGGCAAAACTGCCTGACAGGTCCTCAGGGAAAACTCCAATCTCCCTCTGGAACCTGATAGGATCTATCAGTTCCTTGGAACAGACCAACCTAAAAGACCTTTCTGTTCCTTCTGTCTAAATCACTTCTGCCCAAAACAACTATGTTCCTTTCTGACCTGTTTCATTTTGTATATGGATCGAAATATCCAAAATGCCTATGTTCGGGTACAGACCATGCAAAACCAGCTGTTCCATGCATGGAATAGTTTGTCCACAGAATGTCTTGCACTTGCTGAAATAAAATAACATTAACATTAAATAAAAGCTTTACTAATTTTTGTGATGGCTTAACTGTGAAGAAAGGCAGACACAGAAGTAAAAGAGAGAGGGAGGAATTCCAATTGCCCACACATCTTAAAAATGTATTCCTTTTTTAAGGATGGGTACTCTTGAAAAAGGAATATATTTTTGAAATGCATCAAGATTTTGTATGAAGATTATTAGCAATTAACAGTATCTCAAATAATAAAAAGAACTGGCTTGCTAGCAAATTAGGTAAAATACTGAGCTTCATTATGAATATACTGAATCAGCCAATGTATTTTTCAGATAAGGGATTATATTCACCTTTCCAATTCATGTTTGGAAGTGCTGTCCAAAATATGGGTGGGTCTTGATTGAAAAGTAGGTGGGTTCTAAAGTAGGGTGCTTGATAATATACTGCTGCGTGCTATTATTTTTAAAAAATCACTCTGGATTTTTAGCATTATTTCTCATTATCATTAACAGTGTGAAATTAGTTAAAATAGAATTCTTAGTAAGTAATGATCATGCTTAATTACTGATCAATTCCCCACATTGTTGTAATTAATATACAATTATCCTTGTATTACCAAGTAAACCAGTTTTCTGTTTAACCCAGTAATCTCAGTTCTTGAATAATGCTCTGTGTATCTCTTCCTGTAACAACAGCTGTGTTTGTGAACTGCAACTGACTAAGAGGACAATTAAACGGTTTGTTGATTGTTGCTGTGCTCCTTTGATTATTGAATGCTCCAAGTAAGGATCATAGTTGGAAGGGATTACAGGTAGTCCTCAACTTACAACTGCTCATTTAACAACAGTTTAAAGTTACGGCGGCCTTGGGAAAAGTGCTTTATGACCTGTACTCTCACTTACGGCCATCATACCACCCCCATAGTCACGTGATTGCAATTCGGACGCTTGGCAACCAGCTTTCATTTATGACTGGTTGCAGCATCCTGCAGTCATGTGATTGCAATTTGCAAGCTCTTTTGCCGGTTTCTGGCAGAAAACATCCATTGGGGAAGCTGGATTCATTTAATGAGCACAGTGATTCATTTAACAACCTTAAGTCGTTCGCTTAATGACTGTTGTAAAAATGGTCATAAAATTGGGTCCGATCACATGGTGACTCGACTTATGACCACAATGACTTAAAATGGAAATTCCAGTTCCAAATGTGATCTTAAGTCAAGGACTACCTGTATTGAGATTGAGATAATTTAGTTCAAACCCGGCCCCATATAGAATCCACTAGAGTCTCTCTGATTGATGATTATTCAGCCTCTGCCTGAAGACTTCTAGTGAAGATCTCAGCTACTCCATTGGCTGATAACTCATACAGAAATTCTAACCTGAACCTACTTCCTTGTAGTTATAACCCAATGATGCTCATCCTGCTCCCTGGGGTAACAGGGAATTAGTCTGTTCCCTCTTCTGTGTGACAGCCCTTCAGATATATGAAGTCTGAAATAATATCTTCACTCAGTGATCTCCTCTGTAAGTTAAACATATCCTGATCCTTTAACTTTTCATAAAACTTGGTTTCAAACCCCTCCCCATTAGGTCCCATTGAACTAACTCCATTTGTCACTGTCTGTTTGATACCCAAAATTTGACACCGTTTTCTAACTAGGGTCTGACTAGGGCAGAGTAGAATAGAAGAATTACCTCCCATGATCTGGATTCTGTGAGCCTGTTAATGCGCCCCAAGATAGCATTTGCCTTTTTAGTAGTTGCCTCACACTACCGACCCTCATTTAACTCATGGTCGGCAAGGTCACCCAGACCCCTTTCACATATGAGAATCCATCATCTTATATTTGTGCCTTACATTTTTCCTACCCAGATGCAGAACCTTTTACAGTAACTTTGTAAAACTCAACCTTTTTTTTCAGCCCATTCTCAAGCCAGTCTAGATTTTTCTGAATCTTCTGTCTCGCTTCTAAAGTATTAGCCATTCCTCCCAGCTTTGTGTCATCTGCAAACTTGAAAAGCCTCCACTCCCTCATCCAGGTCATTGATGAAATTGTTGAACATCACAGAGCTGTGTGGCATTCCATTCAGTGCTTGCCTTCATGATGAAATGGAGCCATTATTGAGCATTCTTTGGATGCAGTTATTCAACCAGTTTAAATCAGTCTGCTTGTTTCAGATGTTAAAGTTTTATTAAGGGGAATATCATGAGGCACTGTGTTGAAGTCTTTGCTGAGATCCAGATGTCTTGTATCTACAACATCCCCTGATCTACTAAACTAGTAACTCTATCAAAGAAATTTAGGTTTAATCTGGTATGATTTGTTTGTTACAAACTTATGCTAGGTCCTGTTAATTTTAGCATGCCTATCCATGTATTCACAAACATGCTGTTTAATAATCTCTTTGATCATCTTGTGCAATATATAGTAAACTGAAAAGTAAGTCCACCCCATTGAATTTTTTTACTTTTTCAGCATATTTCAACATACAGATATTTGATCTTCATTTCCACAATACTGACAGATAAAGGGGATATAATATAACAATTATGCATGATTTAAATTTTGTAGTTCTCTGGCATTCAGATGCCCTCTGGCACTCTTCAGACCATTTTAGCTTTGCCCCCATTTTTTTCACTTGCTTCGGCTTGTCTCTCCTTTTAGTTTTTAATAAGTCAGTAATAGGCAAAGCCACTTCAGCAAAATTGGGATAAATTGGCGATAGAAGATCACAAACCCCAGGAAACTTTGCACCTGTCTCCTAGTCTTTGGGACCTGCCAAGCCTGGACATCCTTCACCTTGGTGGGGTCCATTTCAATCCCTCTTCCTGACACTCAGTAGCCCAAATACTCCAGTTCTTTTTTGTGAAATTCACACTTTGACAATTTAGCACAGAGCTGGTTGTTAGCAATCTCTGAAGTACTTCTCTAACCAGTTTAACGTGCTCTTCCATAGTCTCTGAACAGATTAGGATATCATCAAGATACACAAGCGTGCCATGGTATAAAAATTAATGTAATATCTCACTAATTAAGTGCATAAAAACTCCAGCCCCCTCCCCCGACAATCCGAAGGGCATCACAAGATATTCAAAAGCCCCCAAGGGGGTAATTAAAGGCCATTTTCCATTCATCCCCTTCCCTGATGCACACTTGAAAGTAAGCCTTCCGTAAATCCAGTTTGGTAAAAATTTTGCCTTTTGATAGATGGGCCAGCATGCCCTTCATCAATGGTAATGGGTACTTATTCGAGGTGCAGCTAGCATTTAAACCTCAATAGTCGGTGCATAGCCTTAGAAACCCATCTTTCTTGGTTCTAAACAATATTAGTGCAGCCATTGGGGATTGAGCTGGCCATATAAACCCACATTTTAAGTTTTTAATTGATAAATTCCTGCAAGGTCCCAATCTCCTTCTCTGTCATGGGATACAATTTTGGCTTGGGTAGTGTGGCCCCCGGTTCCAGTTCAGTAGCACAGTCCGAAGCCCAATGGGGGAAGCTTATCTGATTCAGTCTCTAAAACACTTCCCACAAATCCCAGTATTGGGGAGGAATGGTTTCCTCCATCTCCACCCCAGGATCTTCAAGGGTTTCTTCTGCTGCTGCCAGTCTTTCTGCTGTAAGAGAGGAACCCTCCCAAAGGCCACCCTTGTAAGCCCTGTCTGTGAATTTGAATTGTCCAGTAGTCCAGTCTGTTTTGGGGTTCCTCTCCCGCAACCAGGAAAGACCCAAGATTACAGACTGACTCCCAATGGGTGTCACAACAAACTGCAAAGTCTCTTCATGAGTCCCCAATTTCATCCACACTGGCTCTGTGTAATCCTCCATGGGGCCACTCCGCATCTCAGACCCATCAGGTTGTATCAAAACAATGGGGTTCTTTAATTTCTCTAGTCTCAGACCCAATCCAGTTACAATGGCTGGATGGATCAAACAGTGAATGCACCTGGAATCTACCATAGCCATTAGGTCAGCCTTTCCTTCACCTCCCAAAGTCTCTAACTGAACTCTCACTGTCATGGTTGGGTACCCCCCCCACTCACCATTGGATCCTGGCACTCATCATTAGTCACCTGACCCTCTGTGCCTCTTAGGACAGGCTCCTGTGGTTTTCTGCTGGCGAGGGCTCTTCATCTGTGGAGCTTTGAGCGCCCTCTGAGTCACAACTTGGGGAATCCTCGGTGATTGCTGCCACCAATCCCTTGACTTTTGGAGTCTGGGTCTTTGTGCCTCTGCTGCTTGGTTTCCCTCGTCCACCTGTAGATGACTGGGGACAGTGGGCAATCCGATGACCTTCTTTTCCACGTTTTATACATAGCCCCTTTTTCATCCATCTTTCTTTCTGCTCATCTCACGAACGCCTGGCTCCCTCCTTTTTGCTGGGAGTTGACCCTTGGCTGGTCATCTTAGGGGGAAGCTGCATTTGTTAATGAGTCTTGAGGTGAAACTGCATGTCTCCCACTTCCTCCACCAGGCAGATCCAGCCCCTTAGGGTTTTGGGGTCTCCTCTGAGCTTGCACCACTCTAAGATGTCATGTTGCAGCCCCGCTTGAAAATGTTGAATTTTCAGCAACTCTGGCTAATCTAGCATCTGTCCTGCCAACTACTGGAACTCTACCGCATACTCGGTCACTGTTCTAGCCCCTTGCTTGATGTGTTGTAGACTGGTAGGTGCCCATGTCTTTGAAAGCGGGTCCTCAAATCTCTCTTAGGGCATACATAAAATCATTAAAGTCCATAAATATTTCCAACTTTGCATCATATAGCTGCACTAGCCATTCACTGGCATCCCCTTCCAGATGTGTGGAGATATAACATACCATGGCTGCCTCTGACTTGAATGAGTCTCCAAATTTCTCCATAAATGCCCTGACATGGGTTAGAAAACAGACGAGAAACTTGGAGTCCCCACTGAACTTTACTTTCAGGGCTCTTACCCCTTTGGGACCCAACGCCTTTTCAGCTCTGTCTTGGTGTCGCCTGCTCCGGCGCTGACCGGCTGAACCCCTGCTGACCATTCGCTTCCTTCACTGGCAGAGGCACTGCTCTCATCAGAAGTCATCTGCTCCTTTTTCTCCAGCTGCTGCTGCTTGTCCTGTTCCCTGAACTGGTGCAGTAACATCTCCGTGGCTCCCTGCAAGGAGGATACTCCATCTCTGATCGTACTCACTTTGCGCTCTAAGGATTGTAGTCCTCCCTCGACTTTGTCAAGCCTCGCCTCAGCTGCTAGTATTCGTCACCTGGAGTCTCTGTCATGTTTGTCGACATTCTGGTCCCACTCTGATGGCAGTTCAGCTCCTTCCCCCACTCCTTCTGACCATCAGGGTTTATACTTCAGCACAGGCCAAGGGCTCTCGACAATGATCGTTGGGCTTAAGGGCCATAGCTCTTGCTGCTTAGGAGGCGATGGCCAGGAAAGCCTCACCTTTATCAGGGAGGCACCTCTAGCCTCTGCTTGCATGTCTGACTGGCCCTCAACGCCTCCACCTTCAGTCAGCTCCTTAACTGGCCTCTCAGAATATGCCTCTTCGATTGTTCCTTGTAATATCAGACTTTCCTCAGTGAATTGAGATAAAGTCATCATTGGGAATCGTGACTTTCTGTGATGAACCCAATTCTCTATTCCCCTAAATCCAACTTAGCCACAAGTCATAGAAGTATGAATATGGTTTAAGTTTATTCAAAGAGAATCAGCATCTAGTTCAGAGACGAAGTCACGATTGGATTTTCACGTGCAATTTAGCAGTTTAAAACAATCTCCCGTCCCACAGCATGCAAGCAGCAAAGTCTGTAAAATTCCACTGGGCCTCCTCCATCTGCCTCCCTCTGTTCCCTCTTTCTCCAGGTGGTACAAACATTCCGGCCTTGAACAGGCCATCTCTCTCATCACCCGATGGTTGGCATTCCTCACCACGCGTGCTTTCCTTCAGCACCTTCAACTGCACCCCCCATCCCCCTCGCCCCCCTCTACTGCCTTGCCGCAGTCAAACTGCATGGCAGGGAGGAAGCACCGAATTTGAACGGGGTGCATGGCTTCCAACCTGACAACCATATCAGGTCCAAATGATTAGAATGTTGTTAGGATCTGGGGGAAGCTTGTCTAATTTAAAGCTTGGACATCTAGTTTGACTTGCTCTTCATTGTTGAAGTGTGTGGTATCATGGTGCCTAGATCAAAAGAGCTCTCTGGGGCCTTCAAAAAGACAGAGATGCCTATGAATCTGGAAAGGGATTTTAAAAGATTGCCAAACAGTTGGGCATCAATCTTTCCACTGACTGGAAGATTATCTGCAAGTTGGAGAAGATTTCAAACAACTGCCGACTTGC